>NC_044984.1:34651528-35251528 GCF_008728515.1 Papio anubis
CAGTTCTATTATGGTATATCTATTCTAGTAACACCTATGGCCATGTATTTTGGAGTCATAATTATCAAATATTACTTCCTTTTATTATATGAAGTAGTCTTACACATATTTATTTACTTGTTTATTTCTCATCTTTCTCCAACAGGAAAGTGAGTTCCTTCTAACAGAGCAGGAATGTCTCTATCTCTTCACAGTATCCCTGAGGACAGAAGAGGGCCAAGCACACAGAGTACTCAGTAAATGCTCAATGACTGAATGAATAACATTCACATGAGAGATAAACACATATTTTACATGGGGAGTGTGGACGTTAACTTCTAACGCATGTTCCAGCAGTGCATTCTCCTCTGAGTAAGAGTTCTTCTACTTAACAGCATTATCAAAAGTACAAGAAGGATGTGCCCACACTTGCATTTCTGGCTGTACTGTATTCTGGGGATAGTATCTCAGCACACACCAGGGAGGCACAAAATCTGGGGAATGGGTGCTCTAATGACACAGTGCTGAAGGAAACAGGGCAAAAGCAGGCAAAGGGATTTTCTTGCAGCCCTGGTTCTAGGGCTAGGACTAGGTATTTGTGACACTGGGAGGGGGGCTCCATTGCCCTCTAGTGGCAGCTGTGCTTGGGACTCTTCAATATATTAATACCCATACTTTATTTATGCATTATATGACCACAGTTTAGAAACTTTAAGCAATGTCAACTCTCTCTACAACAAAAGCTCTAATCAGAGCTTTTCAAACCTCCAAACTCACACAAATACATACTCAAATTAGTCTCAATTGTATTCGATTCTCAAACCTAGGCATCAAGGTTCAAGTCTCCTCTTTTTTTAATCATCTGAGCTCTATCCTTCCCCTTGAAGTGTGTGCCAAACACTCATTTTCCTCCGTAAAGTGAAGGCTTGGACTAGATTAGGTCTTTCCTAAAAACCAATCTGTGGGCCTGTGCTGGTCCACAGAGAAGTTTCCTCTGATTTGCCGCCAGTTATCCGGTTCCTTATATAGTTTTAACTTCACAGAGTTCAACCATGAAAGATTGTTTTTCTCTACTTCCTTCACACAGCAGTGCTTTGTAGAACTGCCCACAATTTCTCATACACAGCAGAGTTCTCAAATTCTTTTCCTCAATTTTTGTAAGTCCATTTGCTTTAAAACTTCAATCTTATATCTGGGTTAAAGTTTTTTCCTTCATCTCAAATGGGCTCCAAGTGACATGGTAGCCCTGCCACATGATAGTTGTGCAGGACACTCCAGTGCTCTGCTCTGCTCTGCTCTGCTCCCACCATCTTCCATGTTCCCCCTACTCCCCTGCTGCCATCATGCTCCAGTGTTCCTTCCTACTCAAGTAGACACAGGAGGCAGATTAGCAAGGATGCCTCATAAATGCATGTCCAGCTAGGCAATGGGATGTTAGTCTCTCCCAGTCAAGCAGGTCCCTCTCATCTTTACCAATGATTTTCTTGATCTATATGGGTTGGTTTGGGATGCGAGGAAGACCCCTCTCTTCCCACATGGGTGCTCTCTTTAGAACACTGGCTGCTAAATTGCCCCTTTGTCCTCTGCTGCTTTGGACCCCCACCCATCTACAGCATCAATTCAGGGCAATAAAAATACGTCCCACTCACCATCCTATTATTTTTTCTTGTGTGTTGGTATAAATTTGCCTAATATTATTTGTTTGAAAGTATTGTCCTTTATTTCAAGATAATATTCTACTCCTTTATTTCAAGATTATATTCTACTATCTTTTTGTTTTTTAAAAAAAGATGAAATGGTGATGGTAGTTGGGTTATTTTGTTTCTGACGTAAAATTAAAAGCTTTTATAGTTCACTCATCCTGCCCTTACAGCTCACACATCCTGATTTGGTGAGTCTGAATGTTCTGCAGGCATCCTTGTTCCTCTTCTTTGATTGCAATTATGCTTAAGATCTCAGTAAGATGCATGCTACCACTGCCCCAAAGCTGATTTACAAAGGAGAGAGACACAACAATTGTAGCAGGGATTACAGCTTTATCCAAAATTACCACTGAGCTCCCCTGGTATCTGTGACCTTGCTCAGAAATGCCGAACGTAGGGGTAGGAGAGAGGAGTAATATCACAATGTCCCATGAATTGATATTGATAACGTAGGGGTAGGAGAGAGGAGTAATATCACAATGCCCCATGAATTGATATTGTGAATGGGTGGGAGTCAAAAGCGGGAGAGGACAAAGGGGCAATTAAGCAGCCTATATTCTAAAGAGAGCACACACATAAGGACCCAAGTGATTACGTTGTGCTTTCTAACCTTATTCTATTTTCATTCTGAATATTCCATGGATCACACCATTTCTCCCCTGACAGATGCTAGCATGATTTGCAAACTCAATACTGGGCAAGAGAAAAACAGAATATTACTACCATAGAGATGGCAGGGAGAAAGACATAGCAGGTTGGCTGAATTGTACCACTCACCTTTTACGCTCATAGCCATTTTCCTTCACTCATTTTCATCTTTCTTTCTATTTTTCTCTTGCTCTATTTTGCCACTTTCCCCTGTCACTCTTTTCCTTCCTTTTCATCCCCTTCTGGGGTTAATTATGGAAAATGGCTGTGACCGTTAAAAATCAAAGAGATATCACTTAAGATTCTTATAACCCAAAAAGCTCAAAAGCTTGTAGTACTCATATTTACAAACAGATATGTTCTTAGTAGTAGTAGTATTAACAAGTGTATGTCATTATATTTTACATTTGGGACCACCAAGATTAGACAGAAAGATTAAATGGCAATGAAAATATAATGCATAAAAGCACAAATTTATATTGTAGCTTCTATTTTCCGAATGTGTTAAAACTGACACAATCAAATTATTACCATTTTCTCACAGAGAAAAACTGGGGCTGTGTCCTTGTTATTTTCCTTTCCTTAACCAAAATAAAATCTATCACTTAGCTCACAAAGCACTTTTCAATTTGCTGATTTAAATGTTTAAAATTCACAGATATGAATACAATTACATATACATACATATACATGTAATATATTTAAAGTTTATTGCTCTCTTTTCTTTTAAGGAAAATAAAACTGAAGATGCATCTTATTTTACAATTCTAAAGTACTTATGCATTTAAGAGGAATAATATTGTAATAGAGATTTTAATTCTCAAATATAAAACAATGTATTTCATCTCTGTATCACAGTAACCATCACATTTTCAGATATACATAAATAGCAATGACTATTCAAGAAATATTACTGATAAAAATTTCCAATAATTTGACTTTAATATTTTATCATCACTACTCAATTTTTAATGCTAACCTTTTACAGCAATCGTATTTTAGAAGCTAATAAACAGAAAAGGCAAGCTTTTAGTAGAAACTATGAAGTGAAACAATGTTGTCTGGGTACCATTTCTCAGATGCTGTTTAAGAGATGCAGAGCAAGTCCCTGACGGCTTTACTCCTGCATCTTCCACGTATGAGTCAGTTGCTAGGAAACGTGAAAAACAGGGATTCAGTAAAAACTGCAGAACAATGAGCTAGCTTAAGAGTTATCTGAATACCAACACATATCCTTCATAAACTGTTGTCAACATTAGGAGACTGAAGATTACATGCAATGTTTTTCCAGAGAAATTGATTTTTATGTAGTCCCATCTCTTTTGGACTGAAAAACATAACTGAGATACAAGCAAGACTTATTGCTTATTTAATAAGTCATGAGTCATTAATTGCTATAGAAGTGTTATGTTCTTATGTAATGATTAGGAAAATCTTTGCATCCATCTGTTGGAAAGGGTGGAGAAAATTCAAAAGCCTACAGATATTTCCATACAACATTGAATTTACTATTTCTTCTAAGAAAGCAAACACATTTGTTTCTTATCTACTTAAACATCATTTAAATCTAATCGAAAAGCAAGGAGCAAAGGAAATATATATGGATTTGTTTAATAATAATAAAAATTCTCATCCTTTAGCTTTAAGAAACAGGTTCTGATATCCACTGAAATAAAACGTAGTAACTGTAGACATCTTACAATCTCTTTTTTTCCAGCCAGAAGTGGTATCCATCCTATCAAACTTACAGATGATAAAAACTAATCTCTGCCGGGCACGGTGGCTCACGCCTGTAATCCCAGCACTTCAGGAGGCCAAGGCAGGTGGATCACGAGGTCAGGAGATAGAGATCATCCTGGACAGTGAAACTCCGTCTCTACTAAAAATACAAAAAATTAGCCGGGCATGGTGGCGGGCGCCTGTAGTCCCAGCTACTCGGCAGGCTGAGGCAGGAGAATCACTTGAACCCGGGAGGTGGAGTTTACAGTGAGCCAAGATCGCGCCACTGCACTCCAGCCTAGGTGACAGAGGGAGACTCCGTCTCAAAAAAAAGAAAAACTTATCTCAGATTTCAAGCTGTATTTTGATATTGCTGTACATACATATGTGTGTGCGCATACATAAAAGACAGAAAAAGAAAGAAAATAACCATATCACTACCACCATAATAACCAGAAAGGGGAAGAACTCAAAACAAGGGAAACACATGCTATCTCACATTACAAACACACACAAACACAAGCACATATGTGCACATACTCTTATGTACATTTGAAATGCACTTCTCAGTTCTTGGGCTCTTCATCTAGCTGGGCATAAAAAACAGAAAAAGAGCTCTAGAGAGTCAGGAAACAGGGGATCCATGAATTTACTGTGTGACTCTGAGAAAGTACCTTAACTTTTCTGAAAATCGCTTCCTCATCTGAAAATTGAGGGAGTAATGCTAACCTCTACAGGTTTTTGAGAGGATGGGATGAGATGGTGCATGTGCAAGCATCAACAATAGCACAGAACCATATATGAAAAGATAGTACCACTTTCTTATCTATAAAATGGCCACTTCAGTGAACAGGCATATCAACAGGACTCAATAATTAAACATCAAAATTAAGCCAACTAAAAACATTAATGGGTAAGTGTCTTCTTCCCCAAAATTCATATATAAATTAGACTGTTTCGTTAATATTAACATCAAAACAATACTTCGTCTGAGTTAACCTGTATGAGAAAGCATGATGCTTTAAAACAAACTATAAAAATAGTATACATTGTGCAGGTCTCTTTTTAAAAAAGATTTCTATTGATACATCATAATGGTATATATTTATGGGTACATATGTTATTCTGATACATGCATACAATGTTTAGTGATTAAATCAGGGTAATTAGGATATTCATCACCTCAAATATTTATCATTTGTTTGTGCTGGGTACATTCTAAATATTTTCTTCTAGCTATTTCAAAATATAAAACAAATTACCATTAACTATAACCGCCCTACTGTGCTATCAAACACTTTATTCCTTCCACCTCTTCTCATTTCCCCTCCCTACTACCCTTCCCATCCTCCAGTAACCACCATTCTACTCTCTACCTCCATGAAGTCCACTTTTTTAGCTCCCATATGAGTGAGAACATGTGCACGTCACTTAAAGAGATTTTGAGCTACTTGTATTAATTCCTCCGGATTTTTAAGAGTAAAAAAGCATATCAAACTATCAAAGATATAAAAGTAGGCATACAAATATATTACCTCAAACATTGTTGTCTTTGTCTTTTCCATACCAAACGTAGTTTTGACATCTGATATGGTTTTGCTATGTCCCTACCCAAATCTCATCTTGAATTCCCATGCGTTACGGGAGGGACCTGGTGAGAGGTCATTGAATCATGGGGGGCAGCTATTTTCCATGCTGTTCTTGTGATAATGAATAAGTCTCACAAGATCTGATGGTTTTAAAAATGGGAGTTTCCTTGCACAAGCTGCCTCTCTTTGCCTGCTACCATCCATTTAAAACATGACTTGCTCCTCCTTGCCTTCTGCTGATTGTGAGGCTTCCCCAGCTACATGGAACTGTAAGTCCCTTACACCTTTTTCTTTTGTAAATTGCCCAGTCTCAGGTATGTTTTTATCAGCAGCATGAAAACAAATATAGTAAATTGGTACCAGGAGTGGAGGGCTGCTGAAAAGACACCTGTTGGAACTCTCTAGGCTTGTTGAATTGCTTTGCCCACAATGCTTATAGTAATATAGACAAAGAAATCCAGGTTGAGGTGGTCTCAGATGGAGATGAAGAACTTATTGGGGAGTGGAGTAAAGGTGACTCTTGTTATGTTTTAGCAAAGAGACTGGCAGCATTTTGCCCCTTCCCTAGAGATTTGTGGAACTTTAAACTTGAGAGAAATGATTTGGGGTATCTAGTGGAAGAAATTTCTAAGCAGCAAAGCATTCAAGATGTGACTTGGGTGCTGTTAAAGACATTCAGTTTTATCATGGAAGCACAGCATAAAAGTTTAAAAAATTTGCAGCCTGACAATGTGGTAGAAAAGAAAATCCCATTTTCTGAGGAGAAATCCAAGCCAGATGCAGAAATTTGCATAAGTAACGAGGAGCCAAATGTTAATCCCCAAGACAATGGGGAAAATGTCTCCAGGGCATGTCAGAGGTTTTCACAGCAGCCCCTCTCATCACAGGCCCAGAGGCCTAGAAGGAAAAAGTGGTTTTGTGGGCTGGGCCCACTCTCCCCACCCCCAGCCCATGCTATGTGCAGCCTCGGGACTTGGTGCCCTGTATCCCAGCTGCTCCAGCCATGGATAAAAGGGGCCAACGTAGAGTTGGGGCCATGGGGTCAGAGGGTGCAATCTTCAAACCTTGGCAGCTTCCACATTGTGTTGAGCCTGCCAGTGCATAGAAGTCAAAAAGGGGGGTTTGGCCTTTTACAATAACTGCAAAAAAAATTAAAATACTTAGGAATATACCTAACCAAGAAGGTGAAAAACCTCTACATGGAAAACTATAAAACACTGCTGAAATAAATCATAGACAACACAAACAAATGGAAATACATCCCATGCTCATGGATAGGTAGAATCAATATTGTGATAATGACCATACTGACAAAAGTAATTTACAAATTCAATGCAATTCCCGTAAAAATACCACAATCATTCTTCACAGAGTTAGAAAAAAAATTCTAAAATTTATATGGAACCAAAAAAGAGCCTGTATAGGCAAAGCAAGACTAAACAAAAAGAATAAATCTGGAGGCATCACACTACCTGATTTCAAACTATACTAGAAGACCATAGTCACCAAAACAGTATGGTACCGGTTTAAATATAGGCACATAGACCAATGGAATAGAATAGAGAACCCGGAAATAAACTCAAATACTTAGAACCAACTGACCTTCAACAAAGCAAACAAAAACATAAAGTGGAGAAAGGACACCATTTTCAACAAATGGTCCTGGAATAACTGGCTAGCCACATGTAAGAGAATGAAACTGGATCTTCATCTTTCACCTTATATAAAAATCAACTCAAGATGGATTAAGGACTTAAATCTACAACAATTCTCAAAAGAAGGCCTAAAAATGGCCAACACACACATGAAAAAATGCTCAGCATTACTAACCATCAGGGAAATGCAAATCAAAACCACAATGTGATACCACCTTACTCCTGCAAGAATTGCCATAATCAAAAAATTAAAAAATAGTAGATGTTGGCGTGGATGCAGTGAACAGGGAACACTTCACCACTGCTGGTGGGACTGTAATCTAGTTCAACCACTATGGAAAGCTGTGTGGAGATTCCTTAAAGAACTAAAAGTAAAACTACCATCTACTGGGTATATACCCAGAGGAAAAGAGTTATTATACAAAAAAAGATACTTACACATGCATGTTTATAGCAGCACAATTTGCAATTGCAAAAATGTGGAACCAACCCAAACACCCATCAATCAACAACTGGATAAAGGAACTCTGGTATAGATATATATATACACAATGGAATATTACTCAGCCATAAAAAGGAATAAATTATTGGCATTCACAGCAACCTGCATGAGATTGGAAACTATTATTCTATGTGAAATAAATATTCAGGAATGGAAAGCCAAACATCATATGTTTTCACTCATAAGTGGGAGCTAAACTATGAGGATGCAAAGGCATAAGTATGAAACAATGGACTTTGGGGACTCGAGGGAAAAGGGTGGGAAGGGGGTGAGAAATAAAGGAGTCTGTCACAGGGGCAGAGCTGCCCAAGGCTGTGGGAGCCCACCTCTTGCATCAGCATGACCTGGATGTGAGACATGGAGTCAAAGGAGATCATTTTGGAGCTTTAAATATTTGACTGTCCCACTGGATTTCGGACTTGTGTGCGACCTGTAGCCCCTTTGATGGGCCAATTTCTCCCATTTGGAATGGCTGTATTTACCCAATGCCTGTACACCCATTGTATCTAGGAAGTAACTAACTTGCTTTTGATTTTATAGGCTCATAGGCAGAAGGAACTTGTTTTGTCTAGGATGAGACTTTGGAGTGTAGACTTCTGAGTTAATGCTGAAATGAGTTGAGATTTTGGGGGACCATTGGGAAAGCATGATTTGTTGTGAAATGTGAGGGTATGAGACTTTGGAGGGGCCAGAAGCAGAATGATATGGTTTGGCTGTGTCCCCACCCAAATCTCATCTTGAATTCCCACATGTTGTAGGAGGGACCTGGTGAGAGGTCATTGAATCATGTGGGTAGGTCTTTCCCATGCTGTTCTCCTGAGAGTGAATAAGTCTCATGAGATCTGATGGTTTTAAAAATGGGAGCTCCCCTGCACAAGCTCTCTTTGCCTGCTGCCATCCATGTAAGGCGTGACTTATCCTCTTGTCTTCTGCCATGATTGGGAGGCTTCCCCAGCCATGTGGTACTGCAAGTCTATTAAACCTCTTTCTTTTGTAGATTGCCCAATTTCAGGTATGTCTTTATCAGCAGCATTAAAATGGACTAATAAACCATTAGTTCTACATTAAACAACAACAACAACAAAACCCAAAAACTTACAGGCTGTAACAGGCTGTATAATCTGTGAACCTCTACCCTCTACTAAATTTAAACTGAAACTCAATTTACATGAAGGTCGTCAGGCCTTTGAAGGTGCTTTTCACAGTCCTAATGGCCGACATACACGTGGTAGTGCCAAGCACCTGGGATCTCACATGTAATGGTTTGCCAGGGCTGCTATAGCAAAATACCACAGACTGGGTGGCTTAAATAGAAATTTACTTTCTCACACTTCTGGACGCTCAAAGTCCAAGATCATGGCATTGGCAGGTTCGATTTCTCTGGAGGCCTCTCTCTACTTGGCTTGCAGATGGCCACTTTCCCGCAGTATTCCAACATGGTCTTTCCTGTGTGTGTGCAAATCCCCGGTGCCTCTTTCTCTTCTTATAAGAATAGCAGTTACAGTCATTAGCGTTTACTCGTATGACCTCATTTAACCTTAGTCATCTCTAAATGCTCTATCTCCAAATGTAATCACATTTTAAGGTACTGGGGGTTAGGACTTCAACATATGAATTTGTAGGGGACACAATTTATTACATGAGGCCCCACTCACTACTTGATCCCAGTGGAACAGTAAACACTAAAAACTAGCTAGCTGGCCAATGAGTGCCACACACAGGCTGCAATGCATTCCCCAATGTCCAAAAGTTCCAGGTCCTCACCAAGAGGAGCAATGATAAGAGAGGGCATGGACGCTCAGGAGAAATTCTTTAAGGATACATAAACATTGACATGACCAAGTAAACAGGAGTCTCCTGACTCACACACTCAATGGATAAGCACTGGTATGTTTAGCTGTTTTCAGAAAGTTTCCTCAACTCTTATCTGCTGATGTTAGCATTCACTCAAAGTTGGCCCTAACAACAAAGAGCTAAAATCCTGCATTGCTAAAATCCAAACTGGCAGCACATACTGGGGAGGGGAACACAAACAACAAGCCATCCTGCAATTTGTAAATTTTCTTTCAAAGGGAGCTATAAAAATACATTAAAGACACTTTTTGAATATTTCTGACATTGATTTGGAAGAAAAAGTCAGGTGAATGGATGTATTTTCACTGTCTTAGCCTACATGCTGTAATCTTTTCTAAAAATTGCCTTACACCAAAAGTAGTATCTTCAATTTCCACCGTCTTCACCATTCTTCAATATTTTTTCATTTCACTCTCCCAATGACTCCGTGAGGTAGACAAGGCAGGAAAAGATAAAGAAAATGAAACCTGGTTGTTAAATGACTTGCCCAAGGTCACAGACTAAGAACTGAGGGCATCAGAATGAGAATGCAAGTCTTCTTACATCTAAGTTAGCACTCTTTATTCTTGGGACTTAATGACATTCAAGGCACTGAAACTAAGATCTTGCAAAATTCACTCCGCTTAGCACCACTGGGATGTAAAAGTCTATAAATAAAATTAAATGTGCTGAAACTCTGTACATAATCACAAAGTGAATTCGTTCTGAATATAAACAATTCTATTTCTTCAATAAATATGACATTTCTAAGTTATCCATCATCCCAATGAAAATTTTAGAAACAGCATTTCTGTTGATAATTTATTTCACTAGAATAAATAACTGGGTAAACATAATAAAATTTCAAAGCAAGAAAATCAATTTCCATTATTAATAATACAAAGCAAAATTTAACCTAGCAACTAGATGTTTTTATTAAGTAGATGATCTTACTGATCTACCACACACATTTTCACTAGGCTGCAAACATTTCTCCAGCTAACAACTGAAATTAAGGAAAATGAATGAATCGTTGGACGACTTTAAATAATCAGGTTTAGGAAAACCATGCTTATTGAAAACCAACTATCTAAACATCAACTACATAAAAAATTGTTGTATTGGGCACTTATTATGCACCAGCCTAAGAACTTTGTGTGCACTGCCTCACTCGGTCCTCATGATTATCCTATAGTGGGTACTGCTTCATACTCATTTTACAAATGAAGAGACAATAGTGAGATTAAGTAATGTATCCAACAACAACATTGAAAATGTGGCAAAGCCCCAATTCACACCCAGCTCAGTTTGACTCCAAAGTCTGTATTATACATCCCTCTAATGCCTTGATCCCAAACACAAAGAATAATGAATGAATTCCCTATCACAACTGAAAACAGACTGAAAGATGGGCCCAGAAAGCAACAATAAATTTTACAAATAAAATTTGTAAGCAATATGCACTATTAAACATGAAATGAATGAATGAGGTCACGGAATTTCCTCTAAAAGTCTTTTAAAAAGGAACAAATGATCTTCAATTCAAATTCTCTCATACAGCAAAACTACTCAGCACACGTCATGAGCTAGGAACTCTCTTAGGTCCTTGAGACTCTGAGAATAATATGACACAATCCATCCCCCTGAAGGGTTCAAAGTCCACTGAGGAAGGCAAAGACACAGAGGAAGTTTTAAAAGACATTAATATGGATTATGACATAGACTAAGGTCACAAAAATACCTAGCATGTATGGGGCTCTGATTCTAAGGCATAGCAGAGTATAGTGTATATTTCCCTAAAAAAAAAAAAATGGGAGAAGGAAGTTCATAAAGCTGTTTTTCACTCTCCTTGACAGCCAGTGACATAATGATATTTTGTTAGCTGAAAAAAGCCCTAGGGATCAATCATTTAGATCCATGATTTGTAAACTGGAAAGTGGCCCCCACTCTAGGCATATCAGTCACAGACTCAGGGCCCTGCTCTGTGCTCCACATCCACCCTCTCCCCTGGTGAATAAAAACACGATCATAATGGACTGGGACAGGGAGAGATGTCTGGGAACCACTCCTGTAAATATGGACACTTATACAGTTCACCCAATGCAATTCTGTAAATTAAAAGTTATATAATCAGGAATAAAGTTAATTTTTTAAAAAGCAATACCTATTGAGGAGCTTATGAATTACGCTAGCCTCAACTTCCGCTTCAAAAAGAACAGTATATGAATTACCCTATTTAACAACTAGAATCTTAGATAAATTTCAATGCATATCATTTTTAATGCAGTGCTAGCTTATTAAAATTATAATGATTATCTCCAAGGACCAAGGAAGAGGAGAGACAAAAATAACACTTAACCAAAAAGTGAGTGGGAGCTGATGGCAATAACAAAACTCAAAAGTCAGAGGTGCCCCGTAGACAAATATTTTTAAAGGTTCTTGAATCTATAAATCTAAGCCTTGGACGTGCTATATAGTGGGCTAGCTAAATATGTTGGTTCCCTATCAATGTGTATTACTGAAGGGACTAATGACATGCCAGTTTCCTAATATGCCTTAACCCCTGTACTATAAAAAAGCAAGTCATCTCCAAGGAGAAGAAACACTCAAGAGGCATCATCGTGGGGTTTTGTTTTTTTTTTTTCCAGTACATTTAGAAATGTACTTAATTTTTAATTTGTTACAAAGTACCAGACATTTTTTCTCATTATCTCATACAATACCACACACAAAAATTCTACGAAATAGGAAAGATTATTATTCCCTTTCTATAAATGAGGACACTGACGCACAGAAAGTTTAAGTAATTACCGAAAGACACAAACTCAGCAATTGGTGGCAGTGGAATTTAAGCCCAGGTAGCCTAATTCCAAACTATCATCTTATTCTGCTCCTTATACCATGCAAATAATAGTAATCAACATTAATTGTGTGCTTAGTGTATGCTTAGCACTGTTTTAAACCACTTCGAAGTATTAAGTAATTTAATTCTTACAACAACTCAGTGAAGTTTACAGATGAGGAAATCAAGCCAGAGAGGTTAAGTAACTCATAAGGGTCACCCGGCTCCTTAGCAGCAGAGATGGGCTTTGAATCCAGGCAGTCTTACTTCTGAGCCTACGCTCATAACCACCTCACCACTCTGCTTCCCATATATTGCTTCATTTCATCTCTGTTCATCAGTTCCCTGAGGAGTTTTCATCCCTGTCATACACAGCTCATTCCTAGGGAGAAAGGAAATACATTTGCATAAAAAGGCAAGAGGCTTTGGGAAGCAGTAGCCCAAGACCCCTTCCTCAGCATCCTGAGTGGTGAAGTCAGGGACTCGTGTACAGCGAGATGTTTTCACAGCAGTACAGGAGGTAGCCTGACAGAAACCTAGTGGCAAGGATGTGAATCAAGATCTCTGACATAAAAATTGGTACTTGCAGGAAAGAAAGCACCTAAGCTACTGACCTGAGCACAACACCATCATTTGAGAGCTTGTAGAGAAGGCTTGAAACAACAGAGCGTGTGGCTGCTACAGGAGGTGCCTGAGAACTTGCTGTTGTACTACACGGAGCAATAACAAAGTTTGGAGGTATGACGCAAAAAGAGCTGTAACCTGGTGTGGTAGGCAAAGGCATGGCCTCCCCTCAACAAGGATTTCCATGTCCTGATGCCTGGAACCTTCACAGTCATTGGTCTTTATTATCAATTATGCTTTTATTATATCATCTGGTAAAAGAGATATTGCAGATGTAATTAAGGTTTTAGATCTTAAAATAGGGATATTATCCTGGATTATCAGGGTGGGCCCAATCTAACCATCTGAGCCCATAAAAGCAGAAGAGGAAGACAGAAGAGTCAGTCAGAGAAACAGAGGTTAAGACAAGCAAAACAGATGAAGCAGAAGGCAAGGTCGGAGAGACTCAAAGGGTGGGAAAGACCCAAACTGCCCTTGATGCCTTTGAATGTGGAAATAGAAGACTGTAAAAGGAGGAAGCTGGGTGGCCCTCAAGGCCGACAATGAACATCCATAAGAAAATAGGGATCTCAATCCCAAAGCCGCATGGAAATGAATCCTGCCAACCACCTGAAGGATCCTGGAAGCACATTTCCCTCTAGTGCCTCTGGATAGGAGCCCAGTCTGGCTGCCAGCACTTGCATTTTGGATTTGTACAACACAAGCAAAGAAACTAGTCAAGACAACCTGGACTTCGGACCTACAGAGGCATGAGAGAATAAATCTTAATTGGTTTTAAGTTGCCACATTTACGGTAATTGGTTATGGCAGACAAAGGAAACTAATATATCATGGTAGCCACATAAAACTTCTTTACAACCTGGGCAGGAATCAGAAAGCTCACCCCAGTGGCAGTGGGTTCCATGATAGTACTGGCTCAATAAGATGCCAGTTCCCACCTGTCTCCCACCCTGTGGGCTGAGTATAGACCCAGATTTTCCGGACAATTCAGGTGGCGGGCTTGAAGTTGGCGTAATTTTTAAAACAGTGATAATGAACTTCTTGAATAAGGCACGTAAGGGGGTTCCAGTGACTTAAGTGAAAAGAAATTTAAGTGATGTAACCCAATTTGTTACTTAGAGCTACCACTTTTGACTTGGAGAGCATATCAATGATTTCAAATAAATAATGGGAACTCATTATTTACAACTCTACTGTTGAATTGCCTATAAATTCAGTTTATCAAATATAAAATGTATTTAAAATGAGGTAAAATTGAACACTGAATCAAATGTCTATTTTTTTTTTTTTAGCAGAGCATTTAGTGGGTTTGAAACGCAGATGCTGGTTAGACCTGAATGATAACCTAACTTTGAGAGAAGTCTTAGAATCAATCTAGCTTCCCAAAGACGTCCAAGCAAATGGTGAAAATCCTTGGACCTTTTAACGGTGTTCAGGACACAAGTCAAGCTGGGAATTACATTTGGTAATTGCTATTCTACACCAATCACTATGCCTAACTCTTTACAAACTTCATCTCATTCAATCCTCATGACAACCCAGTTAAGAGGTATTGCTATTCCTATTTTTAAAATAAAACATTAAATTTTAAAATTAAAACATTATGATTAAGAGAAGTAACTTGCCCAAGATTACACAGCCAATGAAGAACAGAGCTGTTACTTAACCCTGGTCAATCTTCATACAAAGTAGACTAACACATCTTATCCTCGGTCATAAACATGAAAGTGCAAAATACATTTAGTAGAAATCCTGAAAGGCCTTGAGACAGCAATATTTTTCCAGAGAACTGATTAACCTCTCAATCTCCACCTCTCTGACTTCCCCTCTCCTTCTTCCTTTCCAGCCTATTTGCCTCATTCTGGGTTTCAATGTATAGTCCCATATCAAAAAGGAAAAAACAGTAAACATCGTTTTAGTAATTTTATGATATTTGTATCAGAGAACCAACACATTACAATTATTGGCCTTTATTTTCTTTTATGTTTAAATTATGTATACAAAACATCCTCCTAAATTAATATATTCTCAATATTGCTTGAGAGAGAGAGGGGGAGAGACGGATGGAGGTGAAATTCTTAAATCTACTATTTTGTTGTAACCATCCTCTTCCTCTCCTCTATCTTTGTCAGCCCCTATCTCCTTCCCCTCTGTTCTTAATCTGTGTACATTACTATTTAGAGATATCAGTATGAACTAATATTTAGCTTAATATAGATACAGATAGTTACAAACAGAAAAAATTATAAATTTATAAATCTTCATGGGTTTGCAGACACATATTTACTTCCTTGGCCTAGAAGCAATAATACTCACATAGCGAGGAGCAAACCAAGAGCTCAGATCTTAGTAGCTAATACCCTTTTCCAATAAAGGAACATGGAGCCGTCTCTGATTCTAGGACTAGGGTAGGACATATATAAGTAGTGCTGCAAAGTGAGAAAATGCTCAACACAAACAAAACAAAACTCGACAATAATGGGAGTATGTTGGAGGGGCATACAGGTCAACTAGAAAAGCTTCTAGAGGCCATATCTGAATAATTTATGAAACAAAATACATAAAGTATATCAGGTTATAACACAAAGTATCAAATAAATATCCATGAGTCCATACTGATATGAATAAGTGACTAAATAAAATAGATAAGGAAAAAGAGACAAATTTCCCATGTGGAAGAGTTCCAAATAATTTTTATAGACACTTGTCCTCAAGGAGGTAGAACATAACTCCCCACTCCTTCAGTAAGGGCTATTCTGGGACTTGTTTCCAAAGAGCACTGTCAGGTAGATCAAAGTCAAAATGTTTCTGTAATTTTAAAACATTTCTAAAATAAAAAGTTTTTTTTTTAAAGCCTAGAAGAAAGCCTTTAAAAATGTAATCACAGTACACTACTTGTTTCTACAGTAAAGCAGAGAGTCACAATAATATAAAGTGATTATAGAATTCATAGGTAATAAATATATATTGTGGTGGTGGAGGTAGGGATATGATGGGTATAGTATCATATTACTATAAACTCACATCTATCTGCTACATCTCCATTTTCTATAACAGCAGGGTAATAGATACTGCCTAAAAGTGATGAGTGTACAAACATAACACTCTATAGTTGAGGGTGAATATCTCCAGCGGGGGCAAAGTGTTTGCCCCTGTGGACCAGAAAGATGGGAGATAAGACAGGTTGGACACTACTATTTTAGTGTGGTAAGTCTCTAGAACTACTTGACTTCTTTACAACTTAGCTATCTATTGCTTTCATAGTTTTTAAGAAAGTATAAAAAAATGAAAAAAATGACTTTAGCAATTTGACTTATGACCTACAGAAATGAAAGAATCTGCTGATAAGTAGCAGAATCAGAATTAGTACCCAGGCTGCATGAGTTCAGAGTCCATTTGCTTAGCTGTATGTTACAGCTTTCTATGTGGTTGTGTGATTATAATAAAATAGCACCATTGTTCTAAAGGAAACAATGAATGGTAGGTAGTGTTATAACTAAATGCCAACTGTAAAATTTTTAATGGAAGAACTTGCCAAAAAGAATCTGTTATTTTTAATACTTCTACTTTCCACCCACACTTTCCCTATTAAACGTCAACATAAAAAGACAATTTGCTAACTAATAAAGTGGCTGATATCTAGGATCATTCACAAAAGCATAGATATTTTGACATACTTTATAGATTTGACATCCTTTTCATGGCATACATATAGTATGTCATAATTTATGACATCCTTTTATAGGTACCTAGAACAATCAAGTTCCTAAAGACAAAAAGTAGAATAGTGGTTGCCAGAGGGTGGGGGAAGGAGGGAGTGGGGTTTAATGGGTAATGAGTTTCAGTTTTATGAGATGAAAAGAGCTTTGGAGATGAATGGTGGGGACAGCTGCACAACAATATGAATGTATTTAATACTACTGAACCATAATTTAAAAATTGTTAAGATGGTAGGGGTTTTTTTTATATTATATAGAACCATGACATTAATTATACAAAAAATCATAAAAGAATTTAACATGAAATATTATTAATAATAAAGTTCATTTATTTTGTATGTCAATCTTATGGTGGTATGTTTTATTTTGTATGTACTTTACCACAATTTTTAAAAAATTTGGCCGGGCACGGTGGCTCACGCCTGTAAACCCAGCACTTTGGGAGGCCGAGGTGGGCGGATCACAAGGTCAGAAGACCGAGACCACAGTGAAACCCCGTCTCTACTAAAAATACAAAAAATTAGCCGGGCGCGGTGGCGGTTGCCTGTAGTCCCAGCTACTCAGGAGGCTGAGGCAGGAGAATGGCGTGAACCCAGGAGGCGGGGCTTGCAGTGAGCCGAGATCGCGCCACTGCACTCCAGCCTGGGTGACAGAGCAAGGCATCATCTCAAAAAAAAAAAAAAAAAATTAATGCCAATTATACCCAGTTAAGTGCTGCCAATGAGAAACTAACTTTACATTTAAAGACGCAATAGGCTGAAAGTGAAAAGATGGAAAAAGATGTTCCATGTAAATGGTAACCAAGAGAGCAGGGATGGCATTAATTATATCAGAAACCATAGACATAAGTCAAAAACAATCATGAGACAAAGAATGACATTTTATGATAATAATAGGATCAACCTACCAGAAACATAACAATTATAATTGTATATGCACCCATCAGAACACTTAAATATATAAGGCAAATATTGACAGCACTTAAGAAACAGGAAGCAATACAATAATATAGGAAACTTTAATGCCGCAGTGCAAATAGTAAGACAGAACATCTAGACAAAAAAGAAAGAAAATAGGATTTTTGAATCACACTACAAACCAAATCAACCTAACATTCTACCTAACAGCAGTAGAATACACATTCCTCTTAAACACACGTGGATTTTTCTTCAGGACAGATCATATGTCAGGCCACAAAACAAATCTTAACAAATGTAAGACCGAAATCATGGCAAGTAGCTTTTCTGATCTCACAATGCTATGAAATCAGAAATCAACAGCAGAAGAAAACTGAAAAACACACAAACACAGTCTTAACCACTGAATCAAAAAAGAAATAAAAAATTTAGGAAACATTTTCACAAATGAAAACAAAAATACAATATACCAAAACTCATGGGATGCCACAAAAGCAGTACTAAGAGGGATGTTCACAGTGATAAACCTTTACATTAAAAAAAAGAACAGCTCAAATAAACAACCTAATTTTACACCTCTAGGAACTTGAAAAATAAGAATAAACTAAGCCTAAAATCAGCAGAAGTAAGAAAATACCAAAATTAGAACAGAAATAAACAAAATAGAAAATAGAAAAAAAAAACAAACAAAACTTAAGAGTTGTTTTTTTGAAAAAATAATCAAATTAATAAACCCTTAGCTAGACTATGGAAAAAAAGAGAAATGCCTCAAATGAATAAAATCAGATATGAAAGAAAAGATATTACCAATAATAGCACAGAAATTAAAATAATATTTAAGAGACTACTATGGACAATTATATACCAATAAAGTGGGTAATTGAGAAGAGATAAATTTCTAGAAACAACCTACACCAAGACTAAATCAGGAAGAAATAGAAAGTCTGAACAGACCCACAACTAGCTTGAATTAGTAATCAAAAGCCTTCCAACAAAGAAAAGCCCAAGGCGAGATGGCTTCACTGGTAAATTCTATCAAGCATTAATACCAATCCTTCTCAAACTTTTCCAAAACTGAAGATAAGGAACACTTTCAAACTCACTTTATGAAGTATGCATTACCCTGACATCAAAGCTAAAGAAAGACATCACAAGAAAAGAAAACTATAGGCCAATATCCCTTATAAACACACATGCAATATCCTCAAAATAATAGTAACAACTGAATTCAACAACACATAAAAATAATTATACATCATGATCAAATAAGAGTTATCCCTGGGATACAAGGATGGTTCAACATACACAAATCAATCAATATGACACAACACATTAACTGGATGAAAGGAAAAACCCACACGATCATCTCAACAGACACAGAAAAAGCATTTGATAAAGTTCAACACGTAGGAACGGAAGGAAATCACCTCAACAAAATAAAGATCATATCTGAAAAGCCCACAGCTAACATAAACTCAACAGTGGAAAACTGAAAGCTTTTCTTCTAAGATCAGGAACAAAGCACAGATGGCTATTCTCGACACTTCAACACAGTACTGGAAGTCCTGGCCAGATCAATTCAGCAAGAAAAATAAATTAAAGGCACCCATATGGAAAAGAAGTAAAATTGACCCTATTTACAGACTACATAATCTTAAATATAAAAATCTCTCAAGACTCCATTAAAAAAAAAAGTTGGAACTAATAAATTCAGCAAAGTTGCAGGATACAAAATGAACATACAGAAATCACCTGGATTTCTAGACACTAACAAAAACTATCTAAAAAGGGAATTAGTAAAGCAGCTATTTATAGTAATAATAAAAAGAATAAAATACCTAGAAATAAACTTAACTAAGGAGGTGAAAGACTTGTACATGGAAAAGTACAAAACACTGATGAAAGAAAGTAAACAGGACACAAACAAATGGGAAGACATCCCAAGTTCATGGATTGGAAGAAAAGGTCTGTACCATCCAAAGTGACCAGACTCAATAGGATGACTATCAAAATCTCAATGGTATTTCTATAGAAATAGAAAAAAAAATTCTAAAATTACTATATAGAACCACAAAAGACCACAAATAGCAAAGTCAATCTTGAGAAAGAATAAAACTGGAGACATCATACTTCCTGTTTTCAAAATATATTACAAAGCTATAGTAATTAAAACAGTATGGTACTGGCATAAAGACAGACACATAGACCATGCCCAGATATATTCACACATATACAGTATCTTAGTCCATTAGTGCTGCTATAAGAAAACACAGTTAGTTCTCCATATCTTTGGGTTCTGCAACTGTGAATTTCACCAACCACTGATCAAAAATATTCCCCCCATAGGCTGGGCGCGGTGGCTCACACCTGTAATCTTAGCAGTTTGGGAGGCCGAGGCAGGTGGAACACCTGAGGTCAGGAGTTCAAGACCAGCCTGGCCAACATAATGAAACCCCATCTACTAAAAATACAAAAATTAGCTGGGTGTGGTGGTGGGCACCTGTAATCCCAACTACTTGGGTGGCTGAGGCAGGAGAATCACTTGAACCCAGCAGGCAGAGGTTACAGTGAGCTGAGACTGCACCACTGCACTCCAGCCTGGGCAACGAGAGCAAAACTCCATCTCAAACAAACAAACAACAACAACAACAAAATTCCCCCAAAAAATTACAAAAAATAAAAATAAAAAATATAAGCATAAAAAAGACAGTATAACAACTATTTGCATAACATTTACACTATATTAGGTATTGTAAGTAATCCAGAGATTATTTCAAGTATATGGGAAGATGTACATAGGTTATATGCAAATACTATACCATTTTATTTTATTTTATTTTATTTGAGATAGAGTTTCACTCTTGTTGCCCAGGCTGGAGTGCAATGGTGCAATCTCAGCTCACTGCAACCTCCATGTCCTGGGTTCAAGCGATTCTCCTGCCTCAACCTCCCAAGTAGCTGGGATTACAGGAATGTGCCGCCACACCTGGGTAATTTTGTATTTTTAGTAGAGATAGGGTTTCACCATGTTAGACAGGCTGGTCTCAAACTCCTGACCTTAGGTGATCCACCCGCCTCCGCCTCCCAAAGTGCTGGTGTTACAGGCATGAGCCACCATACCTAGCCACTATACCATTTTTTATCAGAGACTTAAGCAATCACAGATTTTGGTATCTGAGGGGTATCCTGGAATCAAGCCCCCATGGATACCAAAAAATGACTGTACCACAGACTGGGCAATGTATAAAGGACAGATTTTTTTTCACAGTTCTGGAGGCTAAAATGTCTAAGATCATGGTACTAGCATCTGCTTTTCAAGATGGCACCTTACACACTTTTGGCTCCCCAAAAACTTAACTACGAATAGCCTACTGTTGACTGGAAGCTATCAATAACATAAACGGTGGATAAACATATATTTTTATGTTATATGTACTATATACTGTGTTCTTACAATAAAGTATGCTAGAAAAAAGAATCTTTTTAAGAAAATCATAAGGGAGAAAAACATTTTCTATTTATAAGTAGAAGAGGGATTATCATAAAGGTCTTTACCCTTATTATCTTCACAGTGAGTAGGCTGAGGAAGAGGAGGCAGAGGAGGCATTGGTCTTGCTGTGTCAGAGGTGGCAGGGGGGAAGAAAATCCACCTGTAAGTTCAAACCCATGTTGTTGGAGGGGTCAACGGTACTGCCTAACTCTACCTTATCTGTAATCACTTACCACTGCTGACAAAGACACATTTTTGTTAGAAACAAATTAGCAAAAGAAATTAGGGGTGAAAACATTAACCTTTTGAGGTTTTTCAGAATTACTGAAAAATTAAAGAAAAAGGGGCCTGTAGCTAGAGTATGAAGAGACCTCTAATCTGTGTACTTTATACTTCACAGCATAATGAAAGGGAAGAATGAAGTTCATTTGAAGTTTTTCCAGATGAGCAAAAACAAATCCCTCATCCAGAGGTGCAACTACACTTTAATATTAGTGCAGGCATCTGGAGGCTCCTGGTAATGCTTAATGATAGCTTACAAAGGCTATGTGGGTGTGTATCTGGTGGGTAGTGGGGTGTGGTGATCACTTAAACTAAAAGGAAGTTTAAGAGATCAACTCAGAAAGTAAGATCCTAAATCAGTGGTTCTCAAAGAGTGATAACTAAATCTGAAGTGGTTCTCAAACGGCAGTCCAAAAAAGCAGCACTGGCATCACCTGAAACGTGTTAGAAATGCAAATTCTTAGGCCTCCCCTTAGACCTACTGATTCAGAGTTCTGTGCATGAAGCCCAGTAATCTGTGTTTTAATAAGGTCTCTTGCCACTGACTCAGATGCATGCTAATTAAGAACCACTGCTCTAAAATCCACTAAGTGGCAGTTTGCCACCGAAAGGCTATTTTAAGTCCATGGTTCTCAACCTTGGCTGCATATGAGTATAATTAAGAAGCTTCCAATGTAAGGCCCTACCTCAGAGAATCTGATTTCATAGTTTTTGCTTCAGCCAAGTTTTGAGAATCATGTCTCTAGATGATTTAATAATTTCAATCAAACAGGGTTAAAATTTGAAAAACAGTATATCAATATTTTCAGTCTAAACATACTCATCTTCCCACCATATAAGTATAAATCAATAACCCCATATAGTCAGCTAATAGTTAAGACAAAATATAAAACTGAAATTAATAACACAGGATTAAAATGAAACCTAAATGTTCACAGGAATTCACTGGGAAAACATAAGAATACAGTATTTTTTTTTCCAAAAAGAAATTTTGAAATGTATAAACTGTAACAGAGTGGCAAGAATACTTGACTTTGTATCTCAGGTATATCTGGGCAAGAGATTTGGCTCTGTCTTCTATCAGCTGTAACATTTTGATTAATTTTATTTTTCTTTCCTTAGCCTCCACTTCTCCTCCAGAAAACAGTCAATAATATGACTCTCTATCAAAGAGATGTGGTGAGGATTAAACAAAGCATGTAAAGCACTTACCACCATAACTGGCACATAGTATGTGCTCATTAAATGTAAGCTTATTAGTAAAAAAATTATGTTAAAATGAAAATATAGTAACAAAATAATAAATTCTAAGAGTCTGGTAAAATTTATTTCTAATATTCTAAGCAAAGAAAAAGAGGTATTAAGACAATACCAATAGTAAAGATTTAGGTGAAGGTCTCCATATAAGAAGTGTAGGAAGCAAGTACAGTTAGATATAAACATTGTACTCACTTCCCTTATCCTCCTATCAATGGAAGCAATCCCACCTGTTCACTCAAGTCTCTCTGGAGAAAAAATGGTTTACAAGAATAAACCCATGTCTATAGTGTCTGCTAGACACATCTCAAATACACATAACAAATTCATACTCTCTGTTGCCAAGATCATATTTTTAATTCCTTCATAAATTTAATCATTAATAATGTAAAGAAATTCCCATTAGATTCGGCTGGATATGAAATTCTGGGTTGAAAATTCTTTTCTTTAAGAATGTCGAATATTGGCCCCCACTCTCTTCTGGCTTGTAGAGTTTCTGCTAAGAGATCTGCTGTTAGTCTGATGGGCTTCCCTTTGTGGGTAACCCGACCTTTCTCTCTGGCTGCCCTTAAGATTTTTTCCTTCATTTCGACTTTGGTGAATCTGACAATTATGTGTCTTGGAGTTGCTCTTCTCGAGGAGTATCTTTGTGGAGTTCTTTGTATTTCCTGAATTTGAATGTTGGCCTGCCTTACTACGTTGGGGAAGTTCTCCTGGATGATATCCTGAAGAGTGTTTTCCAACTTGGTTCCATTTTCCCCCTCACTTTCAGGCACACCAATCAGACATAGATTCGGTCTTTTCAAATAATCCCATATTTCTTGGAGGCTTCGTTCATTTCTTTTTACTTTTTTCTCTCTAGACTTCTCTTCTCGCTTCATTTCATTCATTTGATCTTCAATCATTGATACTCTTTCTTCCAGTTGATCAAGTTGGTTACTGAAGCTTGTGCATTTGTCACGTATTTCTCGTGTCATGGTTTTTATCTTTGTCAGTTCGTTTATGGCCTTCTCTGCATTGATTATTCTACTAATCCATTCTTCCAGTCTTTTTTCAAGATTTTTAGTTTCTTTGCGCTGGGTACGTAGTTCTTCCTTTAGCTCTGAGAAGTTTGATCGACTGAAGACTTCTCCTCTCAACTCGTCAAAGTCATTCTCTGTCCAGCTTTGATCCGTTGCTGGCGATGAGCTGCGTTCCTTTGCAGGGGGAGATGCGCTCTGATTTTTTGAATTTCCAGCTTTTCTGCCCTGCTTATTCCCCATCTTTGTGGTTTTATCTGCCTTTGGTTTTTGATGCTGGTGACGTACTGATGGGGTTTTGGTGTGGGTAAGTCCTTTCTGTTTGTTAGTTTTCCTTCTAACAGTCAGGACCCTCAGCAGTAGGTCTGCTGGAGATTGTGTGAGGTCCACTCCAGACCCTGTTTGCCTGGATATCAGCAGCAGAGGCTGCAGAAGGTAGAATATTGCTGAACAGCGAGTGCTGCTGTCTGATTCTTGCTCTGTAAGCTTCGTTTCAGGAGTGTACCCCACCGTGTGAGGTGTCGGTCTGCACCTAGTGGGGGATGTCTTCCAGTTAGGCTACTCAGGGGTCAGAGACCCACTTGAGCAGGCAGTCTGTCCGTTCTCAGATCTCAACCTCCGTGCTGGGAGATCCATTGCTCTCTTCAAGGCTGTCAGACAGCTGTCAGACTCCACCCAGAGGTGGAGTCTACAGAGACAGGCAGGTCTCCTTGAGCATCAGTGAAGGAGAAAAAAAATCCTTTACAGACAAGCAAATGCTTAGAGATTTTGTCACCACCAGGCCTGCCCTACAAGAGATCCTGAAGGAAGCACTAAACATGGAAAGGAACAATCAGTACCAGCCATTGCAAAAACCTGCCAAAATGTAAAGACCATCGAGGCTAGGAAGAAACTGCATCAACTAACGAGCAAAATAACCAGCTAATATCACAATGACAGGATCAAGTTCACACATAACAATTTTAAACATAATGTAAATGGACTAAATGCTCCAATTAAAAGACACAGACTGGCAAATTGGATAAAGTATCAAGACCCATCAGTTTGCTGTATTCAGGAGACCCATCTCACATGCAGACATACATAGGCTCAAAATAAAGGGATGGAGGAAGATCTAACAAGCAAATGGAAAAAAAAAAAAAAAAAGCAGGGGTTGTAATACTAGCCTCTGATAAAACAGACTTAAAACCATCAAAATCAAAAGAGGGAAGAAGTAGGCCATTACATAATGGTAAAGGGATCAATTCAACAGGAAGAGCTAACTATCGTAAATATATATGCACCCAATACAGGAGCACCCAGATTCATAAAGCAAGTCCTTGGAGACTTACAAAGAGACTTAGACTCCTATACAATAATAATGGGAGACTTCAACACCCCACTGTCAACATTAGACAGATCAACGAGACAGAAAGTTAACAAAGATATCCAGGAATTGAACTCAACTCTGCACCAAGCACACCTAAAAGACATCTACAGAACTCTCCACCCCAAATCAACAGAATATACATTCTTCTCAGCACCGCATCACACTTATTCCAAAATTAATCACATGGTTGGAAGTAAAGCACTCCTCAGCAAATGTAAAAGAACAGAAATTATAAAAAACTGTCTCTCAGACCACAGTGCAATCAAACTAGAACTCAGGACTAAGAAAATCAATCAAAACCGCTCAATTACATGGAACCTGAACAACCTGCTTCTGAATGACTACTGGGTACATAACGAAATGAAGGCAGAAATAAAGATGTTCTTTGAAACCAATGAGAACAAAGATACAACATACCAGAATCTCTGGGACACATTTAAAGCAGTGTGGAGAGGGAAATTTATAGCACTAAATGCCCACAAGAGAAACCTGGAAAGATCTAAAATTGACACCCTAACATCACAATTAAAAGAACTACAGAAGCAAGAGAAAACACATTCAAAAGCTAGCAGAAGGCAAGAAATAACTAAGATCAGAGCAGAACTGAAGGAGATAGAGACATAAAAAACCCTCCAAAAAAATCAATGAATCCAGGCGCTGGTTTTTTGAAAAGATCAACAAAATTGATAGACCGCTAGCAAGACTAATAAAGAAGAAAACAGAGAAGAATCAAATAGACACAATAAAAAATGATAAAGGGGATATCACCACTGACCCCACAGAAATACAAACTACCATCAGAGAATACTATAAACACTTCTACACAAATAAACTGGAAAATCTAGAAGAAATGGATAATTTCCTGGACACTTACACTCTTCCAAGACTAAACCAGGAGGAAGCTGAATTCCTGAATAGACCAATAGCAGGCTCTGAAATTGAGGCAATAATTAATAGCCTACCAACCAAGAAAAGTCCAGGACCAGACGGATTCACAGCCGAATTCTACCGGAGGTACAAGGAGGAGCTGGTACCGTTCCCTCTGAAACTATTCCAATCAACAGAAAAAGAGGGAATCCTCCCTAACTCATTTTACGAGGCCAGCATCATCCTGATACCAAAGCCTGGCAGAGACACAACAAAAAAAGAGAATTTTAGACCAATATCCCTGATGAACATTGATGCAAAAATCCTCAATAAAATACTGGCAAACCGAATCCAGCAGCATATCAAAAAGCTTATCCACCATGATCAAGTGGGCTTCATCCCTGGGATGCAAGGCTGGTTCAACATTCGCAAATCAATAAACATAATCCAGCATATAAACAGAACCAAAGACAAAAACCACATGATTATCTCAATAGATGCAGAAAAGGCCTTTGACAAAATTCAACAGCCCTTCACGCTAAAAACTCTCAATAAATTCGGTATTGATGGAACGTATCTCAAAATAATAAGAGCGATTTATGACAAATCCACAGCCAATATTATACTGAATGGGCAAAAACTGGAAGCATTCCCTTTGAAAACTGGCACAAGACAGGGATGCCCTCTCTCACCACTCCTATTCAACATAGTGTTGGAAGTTCTGGCTAGGGCAATCAGGCAAGAGAAAGAAATAAAGCGTACTCAATTAGGATAAGAAGAAGTCAAATTGTCCCTGTTTGCAGATGACATGATTGTATATTTAGAAAACCCCATTGTCTCAGCCCAAAATTTCCTTAAGCTGATAAGCAACTTCAGCAAAGTCTCAGGATACAAAATTAATGTGCAAAAATCACAAGCATTCTTATACACCAGTAACAGACAGAGAGCCAAATCATGGATGAACTTACATTCACAATTGCTTCAAAGAGAATAAAATACCTAGGAATCCAAATTACAAGGGATGTAAAGGACCTCTTCAAGGAGAACTACAAACCACTGCTCAGTGAAATAAAAGAGGACACAAACAAAAGGAAGAACATACCATGCTCATGGATAGAAAGAACCAATATTGTGAAAATGGCCATACTGCCCAAGGTTATTTATAGATTCAATGCCATACCCATTAAGCTACCGATGACTTTCTTCACAGAAGTGGAAAAAACTGCTTTAAAGTTCATATGGAACCAAAAAAGATCCTGCATTGCCAAGACAATCCTAAGTCAAAAGAACAAAGCTGGAGGCATCACGCTACCTGACTTAAAACTATACTACAAGGCTACAGTAACCAAAACAGCACGGTACTGGTACCAAAACAGAGATATAGACCAATGGAACAGAACAGAGTCCTCAGAAATAATACCACACATCTACAGACATCTGATCTTTGACAAACCTGACAAAAACAAGAAAAGGGGAAAGGATTCCCTATTTAATAAATGGTGCTGGGAAAATTGGTTAGCCATAAGTAAAAAGCTAAAACTGGATCCTTTCCTTACTCCTTATACGAAAATTAATTCAAGATGGATTAGAGACTTAAATGTTAGACCTAAAACCATAAAAACCCTAGAAGAAAATCTAGGTAATACCATTCAGGACATACGCATGGTCAGGGACTTCATGTCTAAAACACCAAAAGCAACGGCAACAAAAGCCAAAATTGACAAATGGGATCTAATTAAACTAAAGAGTTTCTGCACAGCAAAAGAAACTACCATCAGAGTGAACAGGCAACCTACAGAATGGGAGAAAATTTTTGCAATCTACTCATCTGACAAAGGGCTAATATCCAGAACCTACAAAGAACTCAAACAAATTTACGAGAAAAAACAAACAACCCCATTAAAAAGTGGGCAACGGATATGAACAGACACTTCTCAAAAGAAGACATTCATACAGCCAACAGGTACATGAAAAAATGCTCGTCATCACTGGCCATCAGAGAAATGCAAATCAAAACCACAATGAGATACCACCTCACACCAGTTAGAATGGCAATCATTAAAAAGTCAGGAAACAACAGGTGCTGGAGAGGATGTGGAGAAATAGGAACACTTTTACACTGTTGGTGGGATTGTAAACCTATTCAACCATTGTGGAAAACAGTATGGCGATTCCTCAAGGATCTAGAACTAGAAATACCATTTGACCTGGCCATCCCATTACTGGGTATATACCCAAAGGATTATAAGTCATGCTGCTATAAAGACACATGCACACGTATGTTTATTGCGGCACTATTCACAATAGCAAAGACTTGGAATCAACCCAAATGTCCATCAGTGACAGACTGGATTAAGAAAATGTGGCACATATACACCATGGAATACTATGCAGCCATAAAAAAGGATGAGTTTGTATCCTTTGTAGGGACATGGATGCAGCTGGAAACCATCATTCTCAGCAAACTATTGCAAGAACAGAAAACCAAACACCACATGTTCTCACTCATAGGTGGGAATTCATCAATGAGATCACTTGGACTCTGGAAGGGGAACATCACACACCGGGGCCTATTATGGGGAGTGGGGAGGGATGGCATTGGGAGTTACACCTGATGTAAATGATGAGTTGATGGGTGCTGAAGAGTTGATGGGTACAGCACACCAACATGGCACAAGTATACATATGTAACAAAACTGCACATTGTGCACATATACCCTAGAACTTAAAGTATAATAAAAAAATAAATAAAGTAGTACATTTTAAAATAAAAAAAAAAAAGAAAAGAAATTCCCATTTCAGTATTTGTAATGCTAGCAGATGCATACTTACTTCTGATTCTTCCAGTTTCCAGCAATGGGTCACTAATCAGTTTATTTATCTATAAAGATGACTCACATCTTTTAATTAGCTAACAGTCATGTGTGTTCAATTTTCATTTCTGTCTTTCTTCCTAAATTTGACCCCGTATAAGACGTTCATGAAACTAATGAGCCCTTCCCACCTTTCCTCTGTGGCTGAAAGAAGTGCCCAATGTGAAGTGAGCACGTACATTCTGCAAGAAGCGAACTCATTCACAATTTTCTATTAGAAACAGTGATGGAATTGCAGAAAATTTTGTTGCCTTATAGGTTAGGTTGTCATATTTTTTATAATAAACATGGATTATTTTTAAAAATTCAAAATTTTAAGCACAGTGTCTAGTAAGTATATGAAAGAAGAATTAGTAAATAGTTCAAGAGTAGTATAAATATTCTAAAAGTTTATAAGTTCTTTTTTGCTATTCAAAGAAAAAAAAGCCACACAAAATTAACTGACTGTCCACCAAATTATTTTATCTACAATCACTGCTGAAAACAACTTTAAAACTTTTTTTGGTCATTACTATTTTAAAATGAAGCATAATCCCAGAACTAGACTCACATAGCTTTTAAATGATGGTGGGAAAAGTGTACCCTTATACAGTACATTGGAGAGCGTATACTGTTCCAATAAGATAAGCTTTGTTTTGAATTCTTAGTTCTTCTATTTCCTAACAGGGTAACCTTGGACAAGATTGTTAACTTCGCCATCAATTTTTACAACTATAAAATGATAATAGTTCACATTTTAGTTCTTTGGCTTGCTGTAAGAATTAAAAGAAAAAAATATGGCACAATACCTTAGACACAGAAGTCATTAAATATGAGTGGAAATATAATTATTCAAGTGAAGAAACACTATTCAAATAAGGAAAATATTGTTTATCAGCCTTAAAGATACCATACATGGAAAAATGCCTTATCTATGTTACGTTTATAATATACAGTGGGTTTTACAGGAAAACCCAGATTTTAAATATAAGCACTTTCTACTTCTGAAGTAAAGAGTCTGAGGTAATTAAATAGTATCAAAAGATTCAACTAGTTTAAAACAACATATATATAATTCCGAACTAATCAGCATCTCAAAACATTTAAGGATTTAAAAAAAAAAAAAAAAAAAAAAAACCTATCCAGATTTTTTTTTTTTTTTTTTTGACGGAGTCTTCCTCTGTCGCCCAGGCTGGAGTGCAGTGGCGCGACCCAGGCTCACTGCAAGCTCAGCCTCCTGGGTTCACACCATTCTCCTGCCTCAGCCTCCAGAGTAGCTGGGACTACAGGTGCCCGCCACCACGCCCAGCTGATTTTTGTATTTTAGTAGAGACGTGTTAGCCAGGATGGTCTCGATCTCCTGACCTCTTGATCCGTCCGCCTCAGCCTCCCAAAGTGCTGGGATTACAGGCGTGAGCCACTGCGCCTGGCCCCTATCCAGATTTTTTAAAATTTTAGACTCAATACAGTAACACACCTGCCAAAATGATTCCTTATAACAACATTATCTTATCTGAAATTCTGTTAATAAAAGGAGAACAGAGAAGCCAAAAAGATTTTACCAAGGCATAAAAAGCAGCAGGGTGGTGGTGATGAGAGGAAGCTCCAGGGTCAAGATACCAAATGTTAAGAGTATGGAGAAACAATTGGCCGGGCGTGGTGGCTCACGCCTGTAATCCCAGCACTTTGGGAGGCCGAGGCGGGCGGATCACGAGGTCAGGAGATCGAGACCATCCTGGCTAACACGGTGAAACCCCGTCTCTACTAAAAACACAAAAACAACATTAGCTGGGCGTGGTGGTGGGCACCTGTAGTCCCAGCAATTCGGGAGGCTGAGGCAGGAGAATGACCTGAACCCAGGAGGTGGAGCTTGCTGTGAGCCCAGGTCGCTCCACTGCACTCCAGCCTGGGCGACAGAGCCAGACTCTCTCTCCAAAAAAAAAAAAAAAAAAAAAAAAAGAGTATGGAGTAACAGTTAAACTAATCCTTCATATTGTAAGATGATACCTGAGCTTGGATGTCTAAAAGGTTGTGATTCAATGACTTCCAGCCAATATACTCTGAAGCTTAGAAAGAAACAAATGAACTAAAACAACACTGTAACACCATGAGATAAATGGTTGTGCACAATTCTACTTCTAGATATCTACCCTAAAAAAACACACATACATGTGCTCAAGAAAACATATACAAGGATGTTCATTATAGCATTGTTTATGATACCCCCAAATTTAATGCCTATTAATAAAAGAACACATAAACAGAATGTGACATTCCATACCTGGAATATTATAGAGAAGTTTAAAGGGATGGACTAGATTTATACAAGATCTAACTCAAATCAACTCAACTTGAAAGAAAGCAAGGAAGTAACAATACATGCATTATGATACTATTACCATAAAAATTCTCTAGGGGTGTGTGTGTGTGTGTGTGTGTGTGTGTGTGTGTCTGGAAGAATATTCCCCAAGTCTGTTATGGCCAGGGGTGGAATAGAGAGGTATAAAATGCGTGGGATCAATGTGATGGGCAAATAGGAATTTAGCTTTATCTGTCCTGTTCTAACATTCCAAAGGGAGGCTGAATTTATATATTACTTGTTAAACTAATTAAAGAAGAAAAATGCCTGATATCTTTGATCATAAATGATGAAAACATTTTACTAGCCAAATAGAATGTTTATGGTTTTAAACTGTTAGACAGTATCTATAAAATTGTGACTATTAATAGGAAATAGAACATTAAGGTTTTTGTTTGTTTGGTTGGTTTTGTTTTTGAGACAGGGTCTTATTCTGTCACCTAGGCTGGAGTACAGTGGCAATGGACTCCCTGGACTCAAGCAATTGTCCCACTTCAGCCACCCGAGTATCTGGGGCTTCAGGCATGTGCCACCACACCCAGCCAATTTTTAAAAAAATTTTTATAGAGATGAGGTCTCACTATGTTGCCCAGGCTGGTCTTGAACTCTGAGTTCAAGCCATTCTCCCACTTTGGCTGCCCCAAAAGTGTTAGGATTACAGGCGTGAGCCATCATGCCTGGTGACATTTTCTTTTAACAAGCTCAAGATTGAGGCCAGAACTCTGCTCTAAAGCCCAGTGTAGAGACATGGGTCCTAAAACAAAATATTAAGTCAAAAGCCATCTGAAAAAGAGGCAGACTAACAATTAATGTCTCTTTGCTCAATTCTAACAGTATTTTGAAATTATTTGACTACAATTCTGATAATATTTACACTTGTTCCATTCTAAAAGAATGTGACATGTGGTAAAAGTCCCAGATGCTGCTAATCTATACAGGCACATGGAAACTCAAGAAAACATATGCACTGAAAAGGAAGCACAGTTCTTAAAACATTTCAGTATTGAATCCAGCAAGAGACAGATCTTATGTTGGTGTTTGTGGAGTGAGAAACTAAATGAATATCTTCTTAACAGATAAGGTAGTGTTAAATAAGGAACATTATTCAGAGACATCACTGAGCTGAAAGTTGTTTGGCTCTAGAAGTGAGAAATGTAGAATATTTGATATTTTTCCCACTGGAAAATAAATGTAATTGATGCCCTGTTATCTGAAATACTGATTATTAGGGGAAGTCAGCTAAGGTTACATTTATAAATAATTTTGTCACCCTAAAATATATAAATGCCATTCATTCTGCCATCTTGTGATGTAGGCAAGGCCTTTTTTTTCTGAGCCTGGATCAGCTGACTAAAGCATTGTTTTTCTTGCAAAAAGCACAGAAAAAAATGTATTGTCTACAATCTCCATAAATAATAGTGAAAACTTAAGACAGTTAAGCAAATTCAGCATAGAATCCATCTAATTTTAATGATTTTTTCACAAACCTTTTAAAACCATCTTGCCCACAGTTTGAGAGCAGTTTTCTTTAATGACATCTTTATTGAATCTTTCCAAAACATTCAACTTAGGTTTTCACTGAAATTGCTCTCCCTTTTTATATTTTTCTCTCTTTAAATTTCTGTAATAGTTGATTCTACTACATAATTACAGCAACCAGCACAATGGCATAAACAGATTTAGAAACAAACCTAAATGACTTGGTAAACAGCCCAACAGACTGCATCACAAGTGCCAGGGTGTCCTGGAAAGTTATCTGCCAGCTGTGAATGTGTTGTGTTTTAGAGGTTTTAAAGAGTCTGGGGACCACCAGTTGGTTTGGTAAGTGTGAGATGCAGAGGCCCTTAGAAGAGCATCTGTGCAGTGTATCTCGTGCAAATGTTAAGTTACACTTCCTACTCACCAGCTTCGTTCCTCAGTCTTCATGTGGTAAAAAATACAACCACCTAAGATCCAGGCTACAGCCAGAGGCTCAACAAACTTTTGAGTAACCTCCCAGGCCCGCTACCAAGAGTTGGAGATACAAATAATAATGGTAGGTAGGGTTTATCAACATCACCTGTGTTGAGTGTTGACTTTTTGGGCCAAACAGTTCTATGTTGCAGGGGCTGCTCTGTGCATTTGTAGCATTAAACATCCTACTACTCACTAGATGCCAACAGCACATTCCCTGACAATCAAAAATGTCTCCAGACATTGCTAAATGCCCACTAGGGGGCAAAATTCCTCCTGACTGAGAACAAGTGAGGGTGAATCAGGAGTTTTCAGTTTCTAATAAACTTTCTTGGGTCCTTCCCTTTGTTGGGACTCACAGAATTTCATATTCTTATATCTGTCAAGAATCTTTTTCTTCAAGTTTTATTGTAGATTCAGGGGATACATGTGCAGGTTTGTTACATAGATATATTGTGTGATGCTAAGGTTTGGGGTATAAATGATCCTGTCACCCAAAGAGTGAGCACAGGACCCAACAGGTTGTTTTTCAACCCTTTCCTTCCTCCCTCCCCCACCCTCCCTCTAGTAGTCCTCAGCGTCTACTGTTCCCATCTTTACGTCCATGTATACCCAATGCCTAGCTCCAGAATCTTTTGGTTGCCTTCTCTGAAATTCAGAGAAGTAAGCTGTGAACAGCCAGTTGTGGTTGCCTAATTTGTAGGGCTGAGGGCAAAATGAAAATGTGAGTCCCTTGCTCAAAAATTAAGACTCTGAAGTGACAGCAGAGGACTAAACCAAGGGCAGGGCCCTTCTGAGTGCAGGGCTCTGGGCAGCTGCAGAGTTGTCCATGAAGCCAGCCCTGCAATAGCCACCTAGTGATAGGCAGAGCAGGAGTTACAACCTGGGATTCCTGTCACTCTTCACTGAACTACAGTCACATGAAGATCTGCTGTATCTCAATAAGTCAAGAGGTATTAATAGTTCAAGTTCCGGCCGGGCGCGGTGGCTCAAGCCTGTAATCCCAGCACTTTGGGAGGCCGAGACGGGTGGATCACGAGGTCAGGAGATCGAGACCATCCTGGCTAACAGGGTGAAACCCCGTCTCTATTAAGAAACACAAAAAACTAGCCGGGCGAGGTGGCGAGCGCCTGTAGTCCCAGCTACTCCGGAGGCTGAGGCAGGAGAATGGCGTGAACCCAGGAGGCGGAGCTTGCAGTGAGCTGAGATCCGGCCACTGCACTCCAGCCTGGGCGACAGAGCAAGACTCCGTCTCAAAAAAAAAAAAAAAAAAAAAAAGTTCAAGTTCCTAATTTTTATTACATGTTTTGCTAATATTCCTTATACTTAGCAAGAAATTTTGTACATAACAGTGAATTAGTTTCTCGTCTCAACTTTTTGAAACCAAATTTTTCAACAGAAACCTACTTAGATTCACAGTTCCAATTATAGGACTACAAAATAATTTGTGTTTTATTGGAAACAACCATGAGGAGTTTATTATATTTTATTAGTAGCATCTGTCTCCTGTCTTTGAATGCTGGAGAAGATATTAATGTTGTTCTTCTACCATTTGGAAACAGATACTCTTTTCTCAAAAATTATCTTAGGCACTGGATTAATTCTCTAATTTATTCTTGTAATTTGGCAAGCATTTTAACTCCAGGTGGAGAAATTAGCATTGTTTCCAGAAAGATCAAGGGAGATACAAATTTACTACAGAATGTCAGAATGTGTGTTGCTTAAAGATGTGATGTTATATTTTTCTATTGCATGGATGTGACCATGATGAACCTAAATTCGAGCTTAATATCATCAGTTTGGTCTTACCTGCCAAAGATCACCAGGACATACTTGCCTCTACCTTTTACTGCTCTGCCTTTTTCTTTTCCAACATTCTTCCAAATGTAAATCAGCAAAGCAATAACTGTCACAGATAACGTTGCTTCCAAAACACAAGTAGTAGGATATTGGTTCAGTAATGTTCAAAACAGCATATCGCAAACTTCCCAACAAATGTTTGGAATCCAATTTTATGGTCCCAGAATGGAAAGTGACACAGGAAATCACACTCCAGCACTGGGAGACAGCAGGCCTCTGGCACTGAATGACAATGCTGTAAGAAATTTCCGCTAGGGAATGTTTGACAGGAGATGCCACTTCTAACTCTGTGCTTTCAGTTTCTAAGTTCAAGTGAGTTCGTAAGAAAAATCCTGCTAAAGACATTTATATGATCTTCAGACATAAGGAGACAGTAAAGGAACATGCAGTAGCAGCTACAGTAAAAATGTGTTTAGTTTCTATAATCAAAAGATATATGCAGAGGATAGCTTCCAAAAACCCAAGTGCAAAAAGGGTATAGTCCAAATAATCAAGTGGTTTTACAAAATGATTAAAAAAAATAAAACCTGAGTAAAATAAACAATTTTCTACAAAGGCTAAGTGAGGTCGAAAATTTACAGTACAGTGAGAAAGGGATGGATTATGCTCTTAAGAGTAGGGGATCTTGTTTACCGCCCTCTTCTCATGTCTAAAAATACTATTGAATCAATACTTTTACAGAGCTTATAATGTGCCAGGCACTGTTCTCACAGCCTTACACATTTAATCATCCAATCTTTAAAATACAATTCTGAGACAGGTATTACAACTATCTCCATGCTACAGAAGAGGAAACAAGCATAGAGAGGTCAACTAAGTTGCCTAAAGTTGCACAGCTGCAATTTAAACCCAGGCAATTTGTTTCTAGATGTTAAGTAACACCCAACGGCACATAGCCTTGAACCACTCAAATCTGTCTTTCTGAAAAGCTGATCCCACTATATAATACAAGACCCACTATCTAAATCTACAATGGTAAGCCACTCAGACACCATATACATTTTGTATGATGAAAATAACTTCATTATAATTTCCTTTGGAGCTTATTTCACTAATGTACAAAAGATGAGAAATTCACTTTTAATGAGTTCTTACTGTGTGTGACCCTACACAGGCACTGTATTTCCTTCATCCCATCCACGTCTCACCAGGATGTGGGACAACCTTCAGCACCTGCTTTTACAGAGGAAGAGACTAAATACTTGGGAGGAAAAGTGAAACCACTTGCCCAATTGTGTAACTGATGAGACTAATACTAAAACAAAGCCACATAATTTCAAGAGAAATAAGGAGGAAATGCATTCATATATATGTGTATATTTATTTATTTGTATTTGGAACATATCTATACTCAAACATTATACAGCATCAACTTCTTGCTTCCTTGTTTGAGTACCTGATCTTATCTAGTACATTATAAAAGCTCCTGGAGACGAAAACAGACTTTGTACACCACATTACTTTTGGTATAATAACTGCAAATAGTAAAAGCCCCAGAAACGTGTCAAATAATGGATGAATATTTATTTCTGGCCCAGAGGTAAATAAAACTAATGTACGAGTGTGTGTATGCTAATTAAATCAATTAAGTACAAAGTACAAAACTCTAACATCTGTGGAAATCTCTAGCTTCCACTGATTTACCTCAGAAGGTAAAGTATCCCTTTTGAAAAACAGGAAGGTTTTCCAGCTCATAGCAGATTGGTACACTGAAACTCCAAGTTGAGAGAAAATTCACCTAAGAATTCCATAAAAAGATTCCATTTGAATACTTTAAAATTAAATGTTGGACTCATCCAGTTTATAAAAGATATTCTTTTTTTTTTTTTTTGAGACAGAGTTTCGCTCTTGTTGCCCAGGCTGGAGTGCAACGGCGTGATCTCGGCTCACCACAACCTCCACCTCCCGGCTCCAAGCAATTCTCCTGCCTCAGCCTCCTGAGTAGCTGGGATTAGAGGCATGTGCCACCATGCCCAGCTAATTTTTTTGTATTTTTATTAAAGACAGGGTTTCTTTATGTTGGTCAGGCTGGTCTCGAACTCCCGACCTCAGATGAGCCGCCCTCCTCGGTCTCCCAAAGTGCTGGGATTACAGGCGTGAGCCACCGTGCCCAGCCAAAAGATATTCTTAAATTATCACCTTCATATTCAAAATAAGATTTCTATCATAATGCTATATTAGATCCAGCCAATTTTTATTTGATATTATTATAGAAAACAAATTTGTTTTATGCAAATGACTATATTTTGGGAAAAATAATTTTCTAAGACCACTGAATTATGTAATATGTAAAAACTCCAAGACTAAATTAAATACATATCTTGTAGGTATGTCTGTATTTCTGTGAGTATAATTTTACAAGTAATGAAGTATATGAAAGAATTTTTAAAGGGTCTATTTCTCATGTTACATATGTCTAGTTAATAACTATAACTTATTCTTATCTGAGTACTTAAGAATATGAGAACAATAACCTTTACTAGCCTATTTAAGAAGAAAAAAAACATTTTCCAAGGAATTCAACATGGGTCTGAATTCTGAATTTGGCCACTTAGTAGCCAAGGAGACCTATGCAATTTATATTCATGGCCTGTGTTTTTTCTCAATAAAAGAAGTGATTCTGATATTGAAAAAGCACCTTTCTAAAAGTTGTTCAACATGGTTTTGTTGTAAAATATTACTGAACCTTTCTATCTAGTGGAATTCCTCATCAGAACAAGTCTCTGACACCAAGATCCTGTTAATAATTGGGTCTCTGGTCAGTTTACCTGAGTAGCTTACTAATTCACTTGGCAGGTAGAGCTGCTCAGTACAAATTTTCCTTTCGAATAAAACTAAAGGCAAATGTATGTCTGGGTTTCTTTTCTGGAAATATACTACTCACTTCTTCACTTCCTCCAGTCTCAGAGGGCACCTCATGAAAAGGGCCGTAACTCACCTTTCTAACCCAGGCTTCCAACACTCTGCCTCCTCCATTGCACTTGATCTTTCCCCATCACACTCATCGCTTCTTGGTGTGTTACATATTCCTTTATTGTCTGTGTCCCTTCATCAGCATGTACGTCCATGAAAGCAGACATTTTGCTGTTGTCCAGCAACATATAAAGGCAGATGGGTTGGAATTCTAAATTTGGCCACTTAGAAGCCAAGGAGATCTATGCAGTTTACTTGAGGTTTTTCTCATCTCTAAAAGAGTATAATAATAATAATGATAATAAAAATGATTTCATACAGGACTGTTACAGAATTAAAAGATACAATAATACCATGTGAAGTGTGATATATAGTACATGACACATCATAAATATTCAAAAAAGAATAATGCTCTTTTATTACTTTTCAAAAAAATGCTAACAGATAAAATCAGAAAAGTCATATGATTGCTTTTCAAACTTTGCTCTTTAAGAGCAATAAAACTTTAAATGATATTATTCCTCTTTGCTGCCACAAATGTCAGCTACACAGTTATGCAGCTACAGCCATGATTCCATAGAATAATAAAGAACTTATAATTTGAAAACATACTAAACCCCCCCCCAAAAAAAAACACAACTCTTGAAATGTGAATATCCAGAAGACCATTATTAAGCATAAGATAGAAAAATCTACAAAATTATTACATAAATGATGCCAACTGTGTTTCAGTAATTCTTGTGAAATGAACAGAAACCCTGATAAGCTGTTTCAGAAAGTAAAATTAAAACAGTTTTCACAGAACATTTTTGAGAACTATGAGTTTCCAATTACTTCTCAAAGTGAGTGTATATAAATATAAACTAGCTAATGAGAGTAGCAGAAACAAATCAAACACCAAATTTCACATCTAAGATTCTGACTACAAGTCTATGGTCAAGACAATTGTTGTCTTAAAAGTGCTGAAGCCACTGTAGTAACAGCTAGTGAAAACATATTTGAATTTCATAGGCTCATCTTTCACAGTAGAGAGAAATTCCATCACATCTTGAAGTGTACATACCTATAATAAGGGCCTAGTCTGAATTATAATCTATTCTCTAGAGTTATAAATAAAACCTAGCTCATTAATTAGTAAGGGGTATTTCCTAAATTCAGACAGTAACAAGGGTCTGCTTCAAATCACACGAGATTTTATAACTTTCATATTTGAAATTTCATTATACTTATAAATACTTCATATCAAAAAATAAGTTTTTTCAATGGGCCCAACATGTCAGCAACTAGAAGAAAATACTAATAACTTCTGATATACACATAAATTCCAAACAGTTTTGCTAAAAGTCTACAATGAGTTTCTAGACATATACATCTGCCTTTGTAAATAGGGACATTCAACAAATAGTCATTTTGCACTGACTTACGTCTCCTTCTCACCAACCACACTTCCCCAGGGTGTCAGGATGACTAAGTAGCATAGAGGGAAGGAGTCTACATACTGTAAGAACTCCATTTCCTCCTCCAAATCTCAGGAGTCAAAGAACAGACATCACCATCCACTCCTCTCACATAAACGGAAAGTCAGAGAAACATTTATGAAGTGCCTTGCTAATGTCAGGCAATGACTGTATCTGGCAGTGAGGATACAAAGATAAGTAAGGCTAAGTTGCTAGTGGAGACAAATATAATGCTGACCGCTCCAGAGACGTATCACAAAGGTTCCCAGGGAGTCGAGAGAAGGAAGGCACTCTGCCCTCTCATATTCCAACATAAGATTACTTCCAACCTTCCTTTTGACTCTCCTGTTTACCTGCTCTATAAAATCCCAGAATTTCTCCCTCTTCTTTAAGGATTTCCTCATTAATGAACCTTCTCTCTATTGCAAGAGCCTGAATAAAATCATCTCCTTAATTGTTTGGTGCATTTTAACGTTCACAAAAGGTATCATCTTACTTTGACTGTAATTTAAGGCAAGGGAGCTAAGATTTCTGTTGCTGCGTCAAGCCATTTTGACAGTGCAGCTGGCTCCAGTTTCGGATGATGAGAGACTCAACTCTCAACATAGAAACTGGGCCTCTTTTGGTGCCCCATTAGATCAAATGTGACATCATGTGCTGAGATGGACCTGTGGGGCTGTGACATATGAAGAAGTGACTGCGGCTGGGCCTTGAAGAAGCAATGTGCTCTGAGCAGTGGTCTCATAAAAGTATGTTGCTACAATTATAGAGGCTTCCCTGCAATATTTCTTTAGAGGTTCCTCTGTTACTACACGCCCTGTGCACACTTACACATGGACACAAACATTGACAACTTTACCTTCTGCACAGAAGCCAAACCCACTAGGAAATACCTCACTGAAGAGGCTTCAATGCACATATTTTAAATAAAGAAAAAAGAAAAGAAAGAATGTGAATAGCATCCTCAAATTAGTCCAAAGAATACAAACTGAGGAAACTGATAAAAACAGACATACTTAATGGTCAAAGAAGGAACTGGCAAACTATAGCTCATGGGTCAAATCTGGTCAGCTGCTTTTATAAATAACAAAACATAACATAACAAGCACAAAATAATAAGCTTCATACTTTACTGGAACAAATCCACACTCATTTTTTAAATATATTTTCTATGGTTGTGTGCTGTAACAGCAGAGACAAGTAGTTACAATGAAGACCACTGGCCAAAAAGCCAAGTATTACTATCTGGCCCTTTACAGAAAAAGTTTGACAACTCCTAGGATAATGCATCAAAATTAATGCCTAATCCTCAACACAGAGTACAGTCTCCAAACTCGAAATTATATTCAAGTATAGTTAAAAGATCACCATTCTACTTTCTCAATAGTTCTTTCTTTTGGGTGAAATATGATTTTTCCTAATTTGTAGACTTTCTATTCTTATGCAACACAATTAAAATAACACCAGCATCTATTGGACTAAGCAGGAAGAAATGCTTAAGCACTTCTAGTTCAGATTTTTTGTCAACTGAACAATAAACTGTGTTAAATTTTGCTAATGGAGACTAATATGAAAAAGCCTTCTTAGCCCAGAGAAGACTCCTAATATGTTACTGCTTTTCAAATTTCATATAATTCTTTTTGTGAGGCAATAATTGCATCTTTTTTGCAGGGTTCACTGATTGGAGTAAACAGTGAAGGTCAGGGGATGTGAACGATCTCAGGGTGTCTCCCAACTCCACCTCACCTCCTCAGATCCCACCCACACCATTTCCTCCTCACCCTGAGAGTCAGGAGGCACTTGGTAATGTTGAGTGCTTCTTGCTTGCTCTCTTGGTCTGACGATGGAGTCTGGGCACTACTGAAATAAACCTGGAAAGATACATTCAAACGAGATTGTAAAGGAAGTTTAATAATAAGTTAAGGAACATGTTTCTGAAGAGGAGAGGGACATGATCCTGTCTGTGTGTTGCAATGATAATTTTGGAGGGCATGGGGAAAGGATGGAGAGGGAAGTTACTAGAAACAAGAATGGCTGACACTGTTACTCAGGCAGAGAGAATAAGCACCAGAGACCTTGCCCAGGCAATGGCAGCAACAACCGAGAAGAGAAAAGAGATGGGAAATACAGGCTCAAGGTGCACGCAACTGAACTATTTTGCCAACTGATTTTGAAGTTCATTGTCTTTTTCCCATTTTTTATAGCTGTTTGAATGCTTTCCTTTTAGAAAAGGACATTCTTAAGGACATTTGATTGTTAGGTTCTAAGCTCTCTAAGAGCAAGGACAATGCCTAATTTCTTTTTTTTCCCCAAATATTTACATCCCAACTGCATGGCACAGATGTTGTGGCATGAGATGCAGTCTGCAGAGCAGAACAGGGAGAAACTGGAGTGGTAGCAGCTGGGGCCCAGATCCCACCTCCTTCACTTCCTAGCTGTTTGCCCTTGCCAGCACTCCATTTCCTCAGTACAACGTGGATTATAATGTCTGTTTTAGGACTGTTTTAAGAATGAGAGAGAAAAGAGAAAGGGAGAATGTGTTTCTATAGATGTGCATGTAACATTTATAGAAATGGGCATTCAGGAAAAAGAAATTGTTACTAGTATTTTCACACTAGTTGCCCCTCCCCTTTAGGAAAGAACATTTACCGGGCTTGGTTTTCTCTAAAAAATTATCTTGAAGGTTTATTTTATTCTAAGAGATGTGCAGTGGGAGTCATTTTCAAGGAAGTACCTTGAAAAATCCAGGGGAAAAATTGTACTGAAAAATGTGAGACACTTACACAGCAATTGATTATAGTTCTAGCTCAATAAACCTAATAATTTTCTCCTCACTATATCCTGCCAAGGACACACCTCCTTATTGAAGGCTCAATGTTTCAAGAAATAATAGGTGTTAATAAGTGAGTTAATTGAAATGTGCATCTAAAGCAAGGTATTCAATAAGATACTGATTAAAAATACTGCTCAGTACCAGAGGGTTTAGAGGGACCTAGGCAGAGCAGTAACAAGAGGAGAAAATTAATGGCATTTGACCACTCTAGTTCCCCAATACAAATTCAACTCAAGATATGAGGGAAAAAATGAGTTTTCTTTGATTTTTTAGAAACTCTGAGAAGATCTCTGCTGACATTTGAGAATAGGCAAGTTTCTTCAGAGAGTGCATGACATGGTAATGTGGTTTGGCTCTGTGTCTCCACCCAAATTTCATGTCGAGTTGTAATCCCCAGGTGTCAAGGGAGGGACCTGGTGAGAGGTGATCAGATCACGGAGGCGGTTCCCTCATGGGGTTCTCATGATAGCGAGTGAGTTCTCACGAGCTCTGACGGTTTAAAACTGTGTGGCTTTCTTTACTGTCTTTCTCCTGCCGCCATGTGAGACGTGCCCTTCTTCCCCTTCACCTTCCACTACGATTCTAAATTTCCTGAGACCTTCCCAGCCATGCAGAATTGTGAGTCAATTAAACCTCTTATCTTTATAAATTACCCAGTCTCGAGTAGTTATCGCAGTGTGAAAATAGATTAATACACAGGGCCACTGATATTCTGATTCTAGAGACTATCCATGGAATTGTCTTCTTATCCCAACACTAAAGAATGGCTCCTGTGCCTTCCCCTCTGAGGTGGAAAAAAAAATTGCTTTTCTTCACGACCTTCTTGTAACCTCCTACAAAGATCAGGTAACCTTTAAAGGGCATAGTAATTTGCTGTATCTTGAAGAAAAAAATGTCTCCAGATTATGGTTTTATTTACAAAGCAGACTGTCACCTATACTGAATGATGGATTTCAAGTTAAGTTGGAAGTGAGCTACCCTGAGCAGCAACCGTGAATTACATTCATTTTCAAATGTCTACCTTGTGGGGTTTTTTTTTTTTTTTTCATTCCATTTAATTGTATTAAATACAGAGCAGTAAAATATAGTGTGAACCTCACAGTGAATGGGGAAAGAAGAGATATTTGACAAAGTCACAGTTCTTTCTGCATGAATCTTTTTTATGAGACATGGATTTAAGTACATCTTAGCAAGAAAACAAAAATATAGCTTTGAAGTATTACCTATCTACTTACTAAGACAACCTGGATTTTCAATATAAATCAAGGAAAATGACTTAAAATCCTACAAGTAATCTGAAAAATGTTTTCTTCTCCAGTGAGTATGCTGAGTGGCAAATCTCTGTGCTGTTCTTTATCCTCATGTAACAACAGAACAGTTAATGACATTTTAATGTAAAATCCAAGAATGATTCCGATTCTACATAAGATTTTAAAAGTTCTCTAGGGTTTAGAAAAGTGATAACAACCTTTATTTAAAGCCATATTGAATGAAATAATGTTTCTTTTAAGTAAGTCAGCATGCCTAAGAAAATAAGTTTTACTAAAAACTGAACAGAGTTGCATATTGTTTTAATAGTCCCTTCAGCTTACAGCTTAACACAAGAATTGAGAATTAAAGCAGCTTTTTATCTGACCTTTTGTTTTAATCTACTGTTTACCAGCCTAATACTTTGACAATTTTTGAAATTTTACAACAATCTCTAGAATATTGGATATAGAAATGTTTTCTTTGCCAATATTCAGAAAATGGCAGGTCATCTTACCAAGAACAATTTATCAATATCTATTTAAAGTTCACCTAGTAAATGACATACATGCATTGTTTTGGGTGAGATAACACTGTACTATTACCAAATGAAAAAAATAAAAGCAAACTACCAAATATATTAGGGAGAATGACTACTTTCCTCTAAGTGCAGCAGATGTCAATTGCAGTGAGTATTTGACTGCATTGTCATTATGCTGAAACTGGATTTCTAAAGAAACGCACAGAAGAATTTCTATCAAAATACAATAAATATTTACCCCCTCTGACCTCTCTGCAGAATATGATTTGCTGAAAGGGTCACAGTCAATATCAATTCACAGAAAAAGAAAATGACTTACGAGAAGGTAAGACTTCATGACCAAATTGCAAAATTACTAGACGAGAAAAAAGAGGAAGATGTAGCTGTCCCTTCCTATACATGACAGACATGACCCCCAAAGAACTGGAAGTAAATCAAATCATGTTTTAAAATGAACTCACAGGAAGCTCCTGAATAAGTTCTCTTTCCTACAATACTCTTGCTTTCCAGGCTAGAGATCAAACTCTTTGTCAAAGGCAAAGCCGATGTTCGCCCAGATTCCTGAGCTCATTAGTTGATAAAATTAAATAATGGAAATCTTGCTGGCTTGCATGTTTTCACATAGATTATATATCACACAGGTAACCTGAATACCCTATTACAGTGACTAGCACCTAGTGGGCCTGCATCTAATTCCAATCTGAAACATTACCTAGTGCCCATGAGTTGCTACTTCTCCTATATGACTAAATGTTGAGATTTTACAGACCAAAGGTAGGGCCAATATCCTGGCTGGCATTCTTCTATTTAATAAGTCCATTTTGAAAGTACATGATCTAGATGATCTAGGTAATATTAACTGTAAAACAATTTTTAAGGCCAGGTGTGGTGGCTCATGCCTGTAATCCTAGCACTTTGGGAGGCCAAGGCAGGCAGATCACTTGAGGTCAGGAGTTCGAGGCCAGCCTGGCCAACACGGTGAAACCCCGTCTCTACTAGACATACAAAAAAGTAGCTGGGCATGGTGGTGCATGCCTGTAGTCCCAGCTACTGGGGAGGCTGAGGCAGGGGACTCACTTGAACCCGGGAGGCAGAGGTTGCAAAGAGCCAAAATTGTGCCACTGCACTCTAGCCTGGATGACAATACAAGACTCTGTCTCAAAAAAAAAAAAAAAAAAAAAAAAGGCCCATGACCATTTTTAAGCTCCTTGGATTGAACCCATGCTATAAACAGATTTATAAAAGGCTGCTCTTTGCTGCCCTAAGGCATGCAGTCAGTGTCTCCCTTGCCTTCCTTCCTTTACTCAATCTGTCATTGCACTGATGCTGTCCTAATAACCTCATTCTCCCTAAACATACTGCTTTTTTCTTTCCCTAGCTTTTTGCAGTAGTTCTAACACCACCATCTGTATGTTTCTCTAGAGAAAGCTTTTGTTGTTCATGCTTTCGTTGTTCATGCTTTCCTTCCAATGATCCGTGGCCTTAGCACCACAATGATCCTGCCTTAGTACCACCACTTCAGAGTGGAGAGGAGGACGACAGAGATGGTGCCTTATCTAAGACCTCCCAGAAGCCGTGCCTGAAGGGTTCCTGCAGCAGGGCCAGGGAGCCCCTTCTGACACCGCATGGCAGCAACAGCCTTTGCTTTCCTTTCACCTCCTCCCAGGGTACACTTGTTTGCTGGTACAGGATAAGAAACTAAAGAAGTCAAATAAGCGCTATCAAACAAGGTTATATAAAGCACATGAAAACACACTTCTTATTTCTGGATTGTTCCCTAAGAATGCCTTCAGAAGAATTATGTCTTCTGTTGGTTCGTTTTACTTCCTTTGTCATGGGAGACAATTTTTAACTTTCAGGAGCTAACGCTCCTAACAAAGACTCTTTGCCTTCTATATGCCCAGCAATTTAAGAGACTACCTCTCATCTCTAGTGACATGGACAGACCCTACTTTTAATACCATCTCTAATGAATTTGTCCAAGAGAGAAACTCCAAACTTTTTCAGTACATGTCTGTCAAACTGAGGGATACATATCCCAGGGATATAAATGACAGAGTGATGGGTTCCATGAAACCAATGAACAAACACTGGAACTATTTAGAAAAAGCATGCTTAGAGTCAAGTAAAACAGTTACATTATAGAACAGAATGCAAACTTTGGTTAATGTCTAGGATAAAGCAGAAAAATTCAAATATATTTGAGCTTACCACAGCTGCCTCCTGTTATAACTAGGCCCCAAAGGGCCTGCCTCTCTTCACTCAACTTCGAAGCTAAGCAGAAAAGTTTGTCAATCATTGCTTAAGTAATTACCTACGTCTCTATCAGGATTCTGTATCTGTTGATAATACAGGCCATGACTCTATTACACATCTATGCAATATGACATAAACTAGGAAAACAAACCAGACATACCCCAAAATGATGGAAATCATATTAATGTTACTTTGTATTTAAATTTGCTTTCAATTCTGAAAACAGTAATTGTGTCCCTACTAATTTAACACTTAGGCTTGGGAACCTGAGAAAAAAGATGTATAGTTAGTTCTTACCGCAGTATCTTAGAAATCTGGTACATGTACACTTTATAGCCATGATCAAAACTTGCAAAAATCAATCTGGCCCACTTAATAAAACAGAATTTTGCATCTGCTGTTTCCTCTCTCTGGTACAGTCTTTCCTCCAGTTCTCTGTATTGCTGATTCCTTTTCACCCTTCAAGTTCATCTCTTCAAAGAGGCTTCCCTAACCATCCCATGTAAAGTACCCCTTTTCATTCCCTCTATAAGCATTTTATTATTCTGTTCATTTTTTTCAAAGCAATTACCATAATTTGTACTTATCTGGTAGTTAATTGCTCTTTCATTTATTATTTGTGTGCCTCATCCAATGAGAATGGACCAGAATGTTGTCAGTCTTATTTACTGCCACATCCCCACCTCTGATGCATGTCACTCAATAAATACTTTTGAAAGAAATACTGCCGCATAGCATTTAGAAATAAAGAGGGGGCACTTCTCACAGACTTTCAAAACCCTAAAAAAAAAAAACAGACCTCGGACCTTTAATACCATCGGACCTTTAATACCTTTAATACCTTTAATACCTCGGACCTTTAATACCTTTAAAACAGACCTTTAATACCATCTCTGATGAATTTGCCCAAGAGAGAAACTCCAAACTTTTTCAGTACATGTCTGTACTGAAGCTATTATAATCTGGCTTTTCTTACAAACCTAAAAAGAAACTGAGGTGCGGCAACTCTCCCGAGATTCATTTAAGATGGCAAGTTTGAGACACAGCCAGTGATATTCTTCCATCTCCCTGTCTCCCACTCCAGTGAGCTCTCCAAACCAAGCTGTTGTTTCTGCTAGTCTTACTTTATTATTCCTAAAGGATGTATAAACAATGCTGAGCACACGTGAAAACCAAATGTTTGCTTCTTTTCCCATACTGCCTTTTTGTTGTTGTTTTGCCAGCTACAGTGGAAAAAAACACACAAGACATTGTATGTCATGCAAAAGAGTCTGACCTCGATGCCATGAGCAGAAGAGATGAGATTCTACTGCACTCCAACCTTATTCCACGGTATGGCCTGGAAGCCTCAACTTTGCTGTTGACATGGCCAGAGTAACTGCCATATCTACTATATAAAGTGTGGTTTTAAACCAAGAGAAATGCTCTATACACTGACAATCTCACACATCCAAAAAATAAATTAATATAGCCAATATACACTTCAATGAGTATTTGACTGCAGTGTCATTATGCTGAAATTCAGTATCTAGGCCTATTTTCCTCAAAGAGGTCAAGTTTAAATTCAAGTGAACAAGAAAAAAAAAATTCCTATGAAAAGAGAAGGATCACATATGCAAGTGTCATAACAGTCACAAGTCATAAATCCCCTGGGGAACTGCTAGACAAGACATGGTTTACTGATCTGGAATCAGACCTACTTATAGTAAGCTCAATGAGAACAGGTATCTAAGCCATCACATTTAATAAAACATTCCTCCTTATAAGAAACAGGGTGTCTCAAACAACGTCTTTCTAAATTCCTGGAATATCGGGATAATTTGTGGTGCCTACATCAAGGTTCCCTTCAGGCAGCTGCACTCTACTGCCCACAGTTCCCAGGCTTGATGATGTGGATCAAAATTCTCAGGATCCATGGACAGATTAACAGGCCATTCTCTACCCCTCCAACACAATGGCTTTTCTGCACCACATCTTTTCTGCGCCAGTGCATTTTTATTACTTTGAAGTTAGCCGTTTCTTTATGTGCATTTGTTCAGCTAGCCTACCGTTCTTGAATGAAGCATGATGGAGGGACAAGACCATACCAGTTTGTTAACATTAAGTCCCTGCACTGGTCTCTATTTTCCAATTAAACAGACCCAGAGTCTTGCTTCTGAACATCACAATACCGATATACAATTCACAGTTCTGCAGACCACGTTTTACTGTGGTCAAGTTTCTTAATCATAAAAAATCAGGTCCCCAATCACTGGTGCCATGTAATCTGGCAAATCTGTCTGAATGCATTCATGCCATAGTGCTCTTAACTGTGTACTTTTTAAAAAGAACATAAGATTAGCTTTAAATTAAGCAAGATGATATTACTTCAAATAATAAAAATCCAGAAACGGATAAGTTAATAATTCTATTAGTTCCAAAGTTTAGAATATTTACTCAAGCATGAGCAAATGTTATTAGGATCCAGTGAATAACATTAGAGTATTTTTAAAAACCTGTGCCAAATGTGAATGTAAAACAAAACTGGGAAATAGGGAATTATTTTATCTATATGCAAGAAAAGGAGCCCTATTTAGCTCCCAAAGACTTCTGATAAAAACTAAAGCAGATGTTGATAATTGCAACCCTATGTACCCCAGATTTCTTTAAAAATTCATTTGGTTATATATTCTGAATAATGTATAAAACTCAAATAGGATACACTGTCAACACTGCATGGCTAGAGTAGTCAGACATATTTTTTAGCAGTCAAAATGAAGCTATATCCTTAATGCTTTGTAATAAAATCAATGATATCCATATCCCTAAACAAGAAGGCTTTTAAAATTAAATTGTCTTATCCTTTATATAAATTAATAAAAATACAGGCTGTAAATAGTATTTAACAATTGTTCTCTCACTCTGAAAAGTTTTTCCACTCACACATTATTTGTACTTGAGTTTCAAATGTAGGAATTACTACAATTAAAACAAATTCATGGCCAGGTGCAGTGGCTCACGCCTGTAATCCCAGTACTTTGGGAGGCCAAGGTGGGCAGATCACCTGAGGTCAGGAGTTCAAGACCAGCCTGACCAACATGGTGAAACCTCATCTCTACAAAAAATACTGAACTTAGCTGGGTGTGATGGCCCATGCCTGTAATCCCAACTACCCGGGAGGCTGAGGACGGAGAATCACTTGAACTTGGGAGGCAGAGGTTGCAGTGAGACAAGATCGTGCCACTGCACTCCAGTCTGGGCTATAGAGTGAGACTTTATCTCAAAAAAAAAAAAAAAATCATATTTCATTTGAGTTACTGAGAAGACGAATTTAGACAGTAGCATAAAATAAGTTGTCATTTAAATAGACATTTTAAGACAATATTTTTAATGAACACAATGTTGAACTCAGTAAAACATTTTGTTAAAGCAAAATTCTCCTTAACCTTTGCACTAATATGTTATTCTAGAAATGCTGACATTGCTGGACACCTGGCAGATGCTCAAAAAGTGTTAAAAAAATGAACTTCACATAGAATTGGCTCACTGTTAGTTTGTTGAGGCTTTGATCTGAGTAACAAAGTGACAGCATCATGCTATCATGCTACAGGTACATAAAGTTAAATCAAGCCATGTGTGGCTAACACAGAGACCAGCTTCTTCAGAGTGCTCATTCTGTTGTTTCAGAAAGGCAATAATGGTCAGATCCACAAAAAATCATAGGAGAAAGTAGACTGGACAGACCTTTTAACACCTGTGTATGACATGTATCAACAAAGGAGTGGGTGTGCTTGGCATTTTCTCAGGTGTGAAAAATAATTTGACTAATATTAATCTGCCTCTCCCCTTGAGCTAACAATTAACGTAGAGGCAAAAGGAAGCACAAGAGAAAATAAGACCAATTTGGGAAATGTAAAGTGAGCAGGCTAACTGTTATTGTCGAAAAACTGCATTGTGAAATGTCTACCTTTTCCCATCGCTTACACGCTACACATCACTTACCCAAATCAGGCTGTCAAGGTTATAGATCCTGCCTCAGAATTGTTTGGTAAATCTTTATGTGAAATCTTTTTCAATAACAAATTCATCAAAATAAATTAACAAGAGACTTTTCTTTTCTTGGTTTTCTGACATGGTGAATTTCAGAATCGACAATGAATTAAATATTTTAATGAAAATAGGGAAACACAAACTTATTCCTAAACTAGTACATGAGGTACTCATATGCTTTATAAAAATTAGTATGAAAATTAATGCAACACATGTAAGCAAAGCATTTAATTTTTTACAATGATTATTTTGAAAACAGTTCAAATAGTTTTTAAATTAATATGGAAGGTCAATAATACATATATAATTTTATATATGGATATTTATACATAAATAATATATGGATATACATAAATATCCATATATTTAAAAATATGTTATATATACACACACACAATAATGACAAATAAATAAGACCATTGTATAGTTTTTAAATTCATATAAGTATAAAATCTATATACCTGAGCCGACCTCTTTTTCCTCCTCTTCAATGTTGTTTTTGATGCTATCATATTCCTCATCAATGGTCTGGTTACCACGCATCTGAGATAAAATTCTGCGGGCCTTCTGAGTCTGTCCTTTCTGAATAAGCCATCGAGGGCTCTCAGGCAAAAAGAGAAAGCCAAAAAACTGTATAACTGCCGGAATTGCTGCAAGTCCCAACATGTACCTGCAAGAAAAAAAAATCCACATTTACTGTAAAATTTGCTCTTACCATCATGTGCTCACCACATACTTTTGTGTTGTGTTGATAACAATAATATTTAATGCAAAGTTAGCCAGAATTATTTGTGTGTTTGTGTGTCTGTCTGTCACTAGGAAAAAAGGATATTTTTGTGCTGTATTGAAAATTTAAAAATGATAAAAATCTAATTATTTCTCTATCTTTCCCACAAATTACATTGAAAAAGAATGAGCAAAAGTTACAATAATTACGTATACACATTCTAAACCAAACATATTAAGCAAAACATCATAATCACCATTCCTATGTAAGGTTAACATATGTAATTTTGTATTTTACAATATAAAATGGGGCTATGATAAAACTTTCTGATATCTGCTTAAAAGGCACACTTTTCATTAAAATAAGTGCCCAAATGTGTTTCTTTACAGTTATTTCTGACTTGTGAATCATTAGTTATAATTTTGTTTCTACAATTTTCCTATTTCATTTTGCCATCAAGCATCATGTTCATCATCATCAACTGAGGAATGGGCGCCCACAGGAAAAAAAAAGATGGAGTCAGAAACCAATAATCCTAATAAAAATGATGACAAATATAAAAATCTGCTCATATTGTTGTAAGTTATCTGTTATCTCTTTAAATATCTATTCTTAATGGTTGGCAAAATTCTAAATAGCAAATAACAATATCATTTTAACTCCATCCAAGAAATAACAAAAATAGTAATGAGTTTATCAACATCAAAGACCTCTCCAAATTATAATCACCAGACTGATTTCCTAACATCTCTAAAGCCTCCATCTTTTTGAACCAAAGGGGTTGAATTAGATAAACTTTAAGCTGTCTTTCAAGTGGAAACTCCATGCATCTAGGATACCGGGATGTTTTCTGTTAATCCAACTTCTCTAGGTATGTTCCAGGGTAGATTCCTAACAATAGAGCTCAGCAGGCCAATTCCACTTCGAAACAAACCACACTGATATGCATAAGTCATGGAAGTCACCTGGCTCAATATATTTTTCAAAGCTATTCTACCTTTTAAGCTGTGCTAAACTAGAAGTATAGTAGTCTTAAAGGTTCCAGAGATAAATTTCACAAAATAAGTCTGCTATTTTCCATGCAATTTCATTTTAATTAAAAAACCAGTAGAAGAAAAAATATGATCATTACATGGGTAGTAAGAATACCTTCTACTACAAACTACAAAAACTAAAACTACACATGGAAACAGAAAAATTAACCAGGATTTGGAAAGTAAATAAACTATTTATGAATGAATGACTAAATGAATCAGTTGGCCTGCAGTGTTAAATCTTATTAGAGGTGTTTTATGCTTTAGGCCATGGATTGTGATAATTACACCAATATTTAGTCACTCCTGCCTCTGCTCATCCACAGAGCGCACAGTTTTTTAGCCTTAATTTATGTCTCTGTATCTTGTATAATAATACATTATTTACCTATCCCAATCAATTGCTTAATATTATTTAACTTTGTATTCAGCATAGCATCTAGTCATCTTGCACACAGTAGGCACTGAGTACATATTTTATGAAATAATACATAAGCACCTGTATATCTAAACTTTCTACATTAACTAACCAGAAAATAACTGTGCTTTGGATTTACATGACAATATCTTAGGAGACAACTCTTCTGGGTCATTTAGCTCTGCAAATTTACTTGCACAGTAATTCCTTCCAACCAAACCATTCATTATTATAGACATAACTGGACCTTCTCTTCTAGTCCTCGGATGAGAGCTACAGAGATCAGCTCACAAAAATATGTACTGCTGGCCTCTTCTCCTTAAGATATTAACTTGCATAATATAATCTGTTATTTAAATGTGTGTTTTATTGCTGTAAATCAATAAAACTTCCATCTGAGCTGTGTCAAAGAAATGTTTATACTATATTGATAATTATTTAAAAGTGATTTTTTAAGGTAGACCCTAAATATACTGGATTAGGAAATAAATTTTAAAAGTCCTAAGCCTTTATGTTTCATTTATCTATACCTATCTTTCTATTAAGATAGAAAAGTGGCAGATAATGCTTCAAAGAGCACTGAAATGAATGCAGAAACTGAATCATTTTCAGGTCCAAGATGCTCACATAATATTTTGCACTCTACTACTTGCTATTAAATCCCAGGATGCAGTATTTTTACAAGTTTTTCTAAAACAGGAAAAAGAGAAAGGAAGAGAAGAGAAAAGAGAAGACAAAAAGAAAAGGAAAATACAGACATATATCAGCCTATGTTTCTTAAGTGAGCTACAGAAGACAGAATAGGCCTTCCCACCTTTTGAAATCTGTGCAAGAGTCTGGATCTGAAATGTACAATTTTGTTGGCCTATACTAACGTGGGGAAAAGGAATTTGTACCCTGCTGCCAATCTTTAAGACTACTAAAGCTTCTTTCCAGAGATGAGTCAAGAAAAAAATGTTTTATACATTTGTATCCTAATACTTCTAAAAGTAAAATGGAAAGCTTATTTTGTTTTAATTAACTTTCATGATGAAAATATTTTGATATGAATAATTTTCATGGCTTTGAAGAAATGCAGTACACAAAATCAGAGCTTATATGACAGAGGACACAGGAACAGATGTAGGTGTCACTTCAGCTCTGGGCATACAAACCACGAGAACCTGGTCAAGTTACTTACCATTTTATTTATTTATTTATTGAGATGGAGTCTCACTCTGTCTCCCAGCCCGGGGTGTAGTGGAGCAGTCTCGACTCACTGCAACCTCTGCCTCCTGGGTTCAAGCAATTCTCCTACCTCAGCTTCCTGAGTAGCTGGGACTGCAGGTGCATGCCACCACGCCTGGCTAATTTTTGTATTTTTAGTAGAAACAGGGTTTCAAAATATTGGCCAGGCTGGTCTCGAACTCCTGATCTCGTGATCCACCCACCCAAAGTGCTGGGATTACAGGTATGCGCCACTGCATTCGGCCAAGTTACTTAACGTTTTAACACACAGGTGATAGTGTCTATTTCATAAGACTGCTGGGGGAATTAAGTGAAATCATTGTAACGTGTTTGTTCTGGCTGTATCACCCAACTAAATTTTCAGCAGGTATAACTAACCAATTTCTCTCTTAAGAAAAACATTCCTCTAACAATGTGCAGACTGGAGAACAGGAAAGATAAATAAGAGGCTGTGTTGCTGTGGTACTTATAAAAATTTCAATATGAGACAAAAAGAGAAGGATCTCTATAAACCAAACTAAGGCAGTAGTAGGACTACCAGTCCTCTAAATCCAAGGAAAGCAGGAATTAGATGAATGACAGAGTATTGTGATATACTGGGGCAGGCAGTCCCCTAGAAAAGCAAGTAGTCTCCTATTGATACAAGAGATCTCATTATTCTAAATTAAGTCAGGTACTCTAAACCTGGTTTCACATTAGAATCACCTAGGAGGCTGGTGAAACCCACCAGTTTCCAGGCCCCACCCTCCCCAAGGGATTTTGATTAATTGATCTGGGCTCTAGGCCCAGGGAGTTCTGTTTTATTAAAAGCTCTCCAGGTGGTGCTAACGTGCAGTTGTGGCTGAGAACCAAGGATCTAAATGTTTTTAAAACCCAGGGTAAACATGAACAACAAGCACCCAAGGTCCACACCTTACGGCAAAAGCCATTTATCTTCTGCGGGCAAGTAAGCGCACCAGACGAACACACAGTCGAGCAGACATGCCAAGCTCTCATGAGTTTTAAAAATCTGTAGTATGTTCTTTACCATCATGATCACTCATCTAAGGATTTAAAATTTTCTAAACTTACAGTTACGAAATGAACTATTTTCTGGCACAGCTAGCAGTACCAGCACCTTCCTACCAAAGCAGGCCATTTAAAGGGAGAGGAACGCTTCCAAATGACAATGTTAGGCCAGCTATCAATAAAGAACAATCCCACCAATTTCACCTCAGGTTAAGCCTTCTCAATTCCAGAGACTGAAGCTGTGTGAATCATGGATCCTGCATTCCTGGGGCCAGACCTCCTGCTATGGCTCAGCTGAGCAAGTGTGCTGTCTCTTCCATCAGATGGCTAGGGGCCTCACAACAAACCAAACAGCTCCTTCTCTGAACTGCACATTCGCTCTCATTCCTGTTTTAAAGCAATCCTGCTGCTCTCACCTATGTAACTCAAGACAATAATCCTCTAACATCTGCTTCCTTAAGTCACAGACTTTTGCACTTCGTGATCATTGACCTCCTCTCTGAACTGACAACATGAGTTAGCATGTTATCTACTCTAGCAGTCCAGAGGTGTGGTGATTATGTTCCAAATATATGAAAATCTAGTTGAATGCACAATCTCAGCATAGACATGTAATTGTTTAGTAACAACAATACTAATAGCAATAGTAATAGCTAATGTGTAGCACCAGTTACCGTGTGCCAAGCACTGTTCAGAACAGTTAAGAAACATTAACTCCTATGATTTCACAACAACCCTATGAGGCGAGTGCCATTATTATCCCCACTTTATAGACAAAGAAATGAGGCACAAAGAAGATACATGGTTAGTATGCAACAGAACTACAGTTAAAATCCAGGAAGTCTGGCTCATACAATAAATGTTTACTATAAGTCAAGCTATATTAAATGTTCAGTAATTACTTGATAATTAATTTGGTAGAACAAACAAAAAAAAGTGCATTAATTTACCTTAGCTTCATGTTTAAAGAATTCAGAGGTTCCCTTTGGAAGTATTATTCCCTCACCTCTGTTAAATGCAGTAAAACATTGCAGAAATAACAAAGCAAAAGCAAAGCTGGCTGGCTGGGAGCTGTCACTCCTAATTGTGCCCAGCACAGGTGCCCAACACAGTACCACCCACTGGGCTGGGTAACTGCAAGCTGGATTTAAATAACACAGAACTGCTAGTAGGAAATGGAATATCCTGTGATTCTCTCAACACCTATCCTTAGTAAATCAGAACTCCCTAAGAGCATTACTGTTAAAATAGCTGACTAGTTAAAATACCTCATGTGTAAAGGGTAAATTTGTACTGCTTATTTTGAACACTGTGCCAAACTAAGGTTTTATTTAATGTTTCTTTAACATACACTAGAAAACTTTTCATGCAGGAAAAAGTTGGATAACAAGAAGGTGGGTAATTTTAAAAAATCATTAGGAGCAAAAATAATCGTTTGCAAGATTTTAAAGGATTTGATCCTTTGAAAATATTTTCTATGATGAATATGATAGATCGCAAGTTGCTTTCTCTTTATTTTTCAATCTCTGCATCCCAAAGGTTTCCCCAAGCCTCACTCCTCCTGAAGAAACTGTACAGGAGTAAACAATTGTGTCCTGCTTTTGTGTTCTGTTTCTTTCCCTTCTCCCCTATGTTCCTGTTTCTCCTTAAATTCACAAATGACATGAAAAGGTTGCCAATGCCTTACAGTGGAAGATCTATATGATCTGTGGTTTTAATATGAAGTCAAGCTGTAATGGAAAAACTATCCTACTTAAGGGAAGTTTATTACAATACATTATATTTTTAAAAAACATGCAATTGTTTTTATAGCCCTTGAGGAGCTGAATTCTACTAAGAGAAGACACTTTTCACTTTGAGAGGCACAGGAAAGGTTTTCAGACACCATACTCATTTAGCCAATTATCCTCCCAACAGGCCATGAGAGCATTAAGGTACAGGTCAACTATCACTTCCTTACTGGCTTCCCAACTTCATATTGTCAAAACTATGGTTCCAAGCAAAATAACCACCTCATATCTTTTAGTCACAGATAATCTTGATACTTTCTAAAACACTAAGATTGGCTCACTGACAATCTCTGAAATGTCATCCTGAGTACAGTGAGGCTTTTTAGCAAATTCTCTAACAACATCCAATGCTGTCTTAAACTAAAAAAAAAAAATGAAATGAAAAAATTGTATCTGTAATTCCAATTAAGTTTTATTTCCACTCTGTCTTCTAGCTTGCACTTTTGCTATTGATTAACAAATCGTGTCCAAGTTAGCCCATTCTGAATAGCTCAGAGGAATATTATAAATATTAAGATGATTTATTCTTTAAAATTCTATAGCTTCAAGTTGGCATCCTTTCACAAATAACTATAAAATAAACTCAAAATCTTTTTTTTCCTGCAATAGTTCACCGAAAATAAAAAGGGTTAGCAATTAGAATCAGTAGATTCTTTGAAAACACTACCTAATGAAGGTGTATTGTGTTTGCTTGGAAAGCTAAGCCTTGTGATTTCTCTGAGCTACTACTCAGTTATTTACCCAGGCAACATCTCCTGAATGTATGTTAAATGCCAAGTACTAAAGCTAATCACTGAACACCATGAATAAACTTACCCAGGGATGGCATCCCCCCCACAGCTGGAACTTCCCAATGATAAACAGGACAGTGAAACATTTTCCCCTTAAAAAAGCATAACTTAAACCCCTTCAACCTCATCCAAGAACACTGTGCCCTTAGCCCTACATCCAGAGCTATCCAACTACATTGTTCAATGTTCCGACGAATTTTGAATTTTTCATATACTGAAGGAATAATCACATGAGTGATGTGTTTACTAAAAGATCTCTATCCATGGATTTACAAAAGAAATGGTCATCGTTATTGATCAATAACTAGATATTTACATGATAACATGGTCACCAAACATAAGTTACGATTTATGTAATATGTTTCTACTTAATGCAAAAGTTTTAGATGCAAACAGATAACACTGAATTTAGCCAGTTGCTACAGTTATGTTACAGCAACTTACTTGGTAACATATTTTTAAATTTTAGTTCATGCTTCACAAGTCTATTTTAGCAGAAAAGAAAACATTGCCACATTGAGATCCCAGGCTGGAAAGTTACTTTTCCTCTGCCACCAAGGACCATGTAAAATATGCACCCTGATGACTGATACACTTGATAATCGGATGGCAGCTACAGAATAAACATAAGACCACAGCTGAAGGTACATAACAAAAATTTCAATGTGCACAGCTGGAATCTTTCACGTTAAATGCAGGTAATATATGATCCGCAAATGATCAACTCCCGTGTTACCTAAAGAAAGATTCTGTGTAAACTGCAAACAAACCAACCATCATTACCAGGTAAGTAAACATAACAAAATATTGACTCTGTCTACATAGCTTAAGGGAAGACACCACCAAGTAAATTAATACCAGCATATAAGTGGCTTGGCCAGGGTTATTTAAAATGTCATGATTATAGTGGAAGAAGCAAAATACATTCTGACAGAATGTGATACTGCTGAAATCAATGAATGTGGCATTTTGCACTAATATTAGGTAGTTTTAAACTGTATGGTAAAATACGTTAAGACCTGCACAAAATCCACAGTACTATTGCTGAAAATAACGTACACACTTCTTAAATATACACATATCCTTTTTTTCTCTCAAACCCTGAGAATCCATGAAAAGCTTTGAGCTAGAGATTATAGAGAAACAGTAATGATCAACAGACATCCGTTGCTTCAAGTAACCTATACTCCAGTAATCATCAAACAAAATAGGATTCTTTAACTGCCATGATAGGGGTTTAGGCCCAGTGTAGGAGGAGTAAGGAGAGCAGTTATTCCAACAGAAGCTATTAGAAAAACATTCCGGCAGAAACATTTATATTATTCGCTGGCCAAGGCAGAACAGGAATATATCAGAGAAATCCACCATAAGGCTGAAATTAATTTATTTTTTAGGTAAAATTTATGTACAAGAAAATGCAGAGATCCAAGGTGTAACCATTCTGAATTTTAAGAAAATATGCACACCCTTGTAAACATTATCTCAATCAAGAAAGAGAATATTTCCATAATTCAAGGAAGTTCTCTTATACCCCTGTTCCAGTCAATCCCCATTGACTACCACTGATGAAACTTCTGTCCCCATAGCACATTGATGAACTTCATATGGAATCATGGGGAATGTACTGTTTTGTGTCTAGCTTCTTTTAATCAGCACAATATTTTAAAAATTCATTCATATGGTTGTTCCTTCTATGTCACTGATTCATTTATCTACTGTTACCAGACTGTGTTGATTACTTTAGTGTTATAATAAGTCTTGAAATTAGACAGTGAATCCTCCAACTTTGTTCTTCGAGATAGTTTAGCAATTTTAGGTCCTCTGATTTTCCATAAAAATTTTAGAATCAACTTTTCTGGTTGAATGAATGTAAGTGATGATAGTGGATATCTTTGCCTAGCAAACAGTCATAAGGGAAAGCATCATTTTTTCACCGCTGAGAATAAAGTTCGCTGCAGTTTTTTTTGTGTGGATGTCATTTGCTATTCTGGTTTGCTGAAAGGTTTTATCATAAATGAATGTTATTCTCTCAAATATTTTCTCTGCATATACTGAGATGATCATACAGGTTTGCCTCCATTGAATAATTTCAATATGGTAACTTGCATGGATTATTTTTCCATATGCTAAACCAATCAACCTTCCTGGGTCATGATTTATTCTCCTTTTCATACTGCTTGGTGCAGTTTTACTAATTTTTTGTTGTTAAGGATACTTTTTGGTCTGTATTCATGAAATTGGACTCAAATTTACTTTTCTTGTAACAACTCAGGCCCTAGTATTAGAATTATGCTAGCTTCAAAAACCTTAATGGGAAGTGTTTATTCTACCTTAATTTTCTTAAAGTTTTTGTTTAAAATTAAAGCTATTTCTTCCTTAAATATTTTATAGCATTCACCAGGAACTGGGTGCAGTGGCCCACACCTATAATCTCAGCAATCTGGGAAGCTGCAGTGGGTGGATTGCTTAAGCTCAGGATTTCAAAACCAGCCCAGGCAACAAGGTGAAACCTCAACTCTACAAAAAATACAAAGATTTGCTAGGTGTGGTTGCATGTGTCTGTGGTCCCAGCTACTCAGGAGGTTGAGTTGGGAGGATCCCATGACCCTAGGAGGTTGATGCTGTAGTGAGCTGTGATCGTGCCACTGCACTGCAGCCACCTAAGTGCCACAGTGAGTGAGACCCGGTCTCAAAAAAAGAAAAAAAAAATTCTATATGGGCCTGGAACTTGCTTTGCAAGTAACTTATTAATCATGATTTAGCTTCTTTAATAACTACAGGGATACTCGAATTTTCCATTTTATGTCCATTTTTGGTAAGTTGTGATTGTCAAGCAAATGACCATCCCATCTAAGTTGGTAAATTTATTGGCACAAAGTTGTTCACAGTATTCCTTCATTATCCTCATAATATCCATAAAATGACATGCCCTCTTTTATTCCTAATATTGATAATTTGTACTTTATCTGTCTTTTCTTAATTAATCAATCATAGCCAGTTTATCGATTTTATTAATCTTTTCAAAGAACTAACTGTTACATTGACTTCTGCTGTTTATTGTTTCATTCTTTGTTTTGTTTGGTTTTAATTAGCTCTTATTTTTCTAGCTTCTTAACATGAAACTTAGATCACTGACTTTAAACCTTTCCTCTTCTCTACTGTAATCACTTTTAAGCTATGTATTTTCTTTTTTTTTTACATATTTTTATTATTATTATTATTATTATACTTTAAGTTCTAGGGTACATGTGCATAACGTGCAGGTTTGTTACATATGTGTACTTGTGCCATGTTGGTGTGCTGCACCCATCAACTCATCAGCACCCATCAACTCGTCATTTACATCAGGTATAACTCCCAGTGCAATCCTTCCCCCCTCCCCCGTCCCCGTGATAGGCCCCGGTGTGTGATGTTCCCCTTCCCGAGTCCAGGTGATCTCATTGTTCAGTTCCCACCTATGAGTGAGAACATGTGGTGTTTGGTTTTCTGCTCTTGTGACAGTTTGCTGAGAATGATGGTTTCCAGCTGCATCCATGTCCCTACAAAGGACACAAACTCATCCTTTTTTATGGCTGCATAGTCATAGTATTCCATGGTGTGTATGTGCCACATTTTCTTAATTCAGTGTGTCTGTCACTGATGGACATTTGGGTTGATTCCAAGTCTTTGCTATTGTGAATAGTGCCACAATAAACATACATGTGCATGTGTCTTTACAGCAGCATGATTTATAACCCTTTCGGTATATACCCAGTAATGGGATGGCTGGGTCATATGGTACATCTAGTTCTAGATCCTTGAGGAATCGCCATACTGTTTTCCATAATGGTTGAACTAGTTTACAATCCCACCAACAGTGTAAAAGTATTCCTATTTCTCCACATCCTCTCCAGCACCTGTTGTTTCCTGACTTTTTAATGATTGCCAGTCTAACCGGTGTGAGATGGTATCTCATTGTGGTTTTGATTTGCCTTTCTCTGATGGCCAGTGATGATGACCATTTCTTCATGTGTCTGTTGGCTGTATGTATGTCTTCTTTTGAGAAATGTCTGTTCATATATTTTGCCCACTTTTTGATGGGGTTGTTTGTTTTTTTCTTGTAAATTTGTTGGAGTTCTTTGTAGGTTCTGGATATTAGCCCTTTGTCAGATGAGTAGATTGCAAAAATTTTCTCCCATTCTGTAGCTTGCCTGTTCACTCTGATGGTAGTTTCTTTTGCTGTGCAGAAGCTCTTTAGTTTAATTAGATCCCATTTGTCAATTTTGGCTTTCGTTGCCGTTGCTTTTGGTGTTTCAGACATGATGTCCTTGCCCATGCCTATGTCCTGAATGGTATTACCTAGGTTTTCTTCTAGGGTTTTTATGGTTTTAGGTCTAACATTTAAGTCTCTAATCCATCTTGAATTAATTTTCGTATAAGGAGTAAGGAAAGGATCCAGTTTCAGCTTTCTACTGATGGCTAGCCAATTTTCCCAGCACCATTTATTAAATTGGGAATCCTTTCCTCATTTCTTGTTTCTCTCAGGTTTGTCAAAGATCAGATGGCTGTAGATGTGTGGTATTATTTCTGAGGACTCTGTTCTGTTCCATTGGTCTATATCTCTGTTTTGGTACCAGTATCATGCTGTTTTGGTTACTGTAGCCTTGTAGTATAGTTTGAAGTCAGGTAGTGTGATGCCTCCAGCTTTGTTCTTTTGACTTAGGATTGTCTTGGCAATGCAGGCTCTTTTTTGGTTCCATATGAACTTTAAAGCAGTTTTTTCCAATTCTATGAAGAAACTCATTGGTAGCTTGATGGGGATGGCATTGAATCTATAAATTACCTGGGGCAGTATGGCCATTTTCACGATATTGATTCTTCCTATCCATGAGCATGGTATGTTCTTCCATTTGTTTGTGTCCTCTTTTATTTCACTGAGCAGAGGTTTGTAGTTCTCCTTGAAGAGGTCCTTTACATCCCTTGCAAGTTGGATTCCGAGGTATTTCATTCTCATTGAAGCATATTTCATTCTCTCTTTCATTCTCTTTTGTGAATGGAAGTTCATTCATGATTTGACTCTCTGTTTGTCTGTTACTGGTGTATAAGAATGCTTGTATTTTTGCACATTGATTTTGTATCCTGAGACTTTGCTGAAGTTGCTTATCAGCTTAAGGAGATTTTGGGCTGAGACAATAGGGTTTTCTAAATATACAATCATGTCATCTGTAAACAGGGACAATTTGACTTCTTCTTTTCCTAAATGAATACCCTTTATTTCTTTCTCTTGCCTGATTGCCCTAGTCAGAACTTCCAACACTATGTTGAATAGGAGTGGTGAGAGAGGACATCCCTGCTTTGTGCCAGTTTTCAAAGGGAATTTTTCCAGTTTTTGCCCATTCAGTATGATATTGGCTGTGGGTTTGTCATAAATAGCTCCTATTATTTTGAGATACGTTCCATCAATATCAAATTTATTGAGCGTTTTTAGAATGAAGGGCTGTTGAATTTTGTCAAAGACCTTTTCTGCATCTATTGAGATAATCATGTGGTTCTTGTCTTTGGTTCTGTTTATATGCTGGATTACATTTATTGATTTGCATATGTTGAACCAGCCTTGCATCCCAGGGATGAAGCCCACTTGATCATGGTGGATAAGTTTTTTGATGTGCTGCTGAATCCGGTTTGCCAGTATTTTATTGAGGATTTTTGCATCGATGTTCATCAGTGATATTGGTCTAAAATTCTCTTTTTTTGTTGTGTCTCTGCCAGGCTTTGGTATCAGGATGATGTTGGCCTCATAAAATGAGTTACAGAGGATTCTCTCTTTTTCTATTGATTGGAATAGTTTCAGAAGGAATGGTACCAGCTCCTCCTTGTACCTCTGCTAGAATTCACCTGTGAATCCATCTGGTCCTGGACTTTTTTTGGTTGGTAGGCTATTAATTATTGCCTCAATTTCAGAGCCTGCTATTGGTCTATTCAGGAATTCAGCTTCTTCCTGGTTTAGTCTTGGGAGAGGGTAAGTGTCCAGGAAATTATCCATTTCTTCTAGATTTTCTAGTTTATTTGCGTAGAGGTGTTTATAGTATTCTCTGATGGTAGTTTGTATTTCTGTGGGGTCGGTGGTGATATTCCCTTTATCATTTTTTAATGCATCTATTTGATTCTTCTCTCTTTTCTTATTAGTCTTGCTAGCGGTCTATCAATTTTGTTGATCTTTTCAAAAAAACAACTCCTGGATTCTCTGATTTTTTGGAGGGTTGTTTGTGTCTCTATCTCCTTCAGTTCTGCTCAGATCTTAGTTATTTCTTGCCTTCTGCTAGCTTTTGAATGTCTTTGCTCTTGCTTCTCTAGTTCTTTTAATTGAGATGTTAGGGTGTCAATTTTAGATCTTTCCAGCTTTCTCTTGTGGGCATTTAGTGCTATAAATTTCCCTCTACACACTGCTTTAAATGTGTCTCAAGATTCCAGTATGTTGTATCTTTGTTCTCATTGGTTTCAAAGAACATCTTTATTTCTGCCTTCATTTCGTTATGTACCTAGTAGTCATTCAGGAGCAAGTTATTCAGTTTCCATGTAGATGAGCGGTTTTGATTGAGTTTCTTAGTCCTGAGTTCTAGTTTGATTGCACTGTGGTCTGAGAGACAGTTTGTTATAATTTCTGTTCTTTTACATTTGCTGAGGAGTGCTTTATTTCCAATTATGTGGTCAATTTTGGAATAAGTGTGATGTGGTGCTGAGAAGAATGTATATTTTGTTGATTTGGGGTGGAGAGTTCTGTAGATGTCTATTAGGTCTGCTTGCTGCAGAGATGAGTTCAATTCCTGGATATCCTTGTTAACTTTCTCTCTCGTTGATCTGTCTAATGTTGACAGTGGGGTGTTGAAGTCTCCCATTATTATTGTATGGGAGTCTAAGTCTCTTTGTAAGTCTCTAAGGACTTGCTTTATGAATCTGGGTGCTCCTGTATTGGGTGCATATATATTTACGATAGTTAGCTCTTCCTGTTGAATTGATCCCTTTACCATTATGTAATGGCCTTCTTTGTCTCTTTTGATCTTTGATGGTTTAAAATCTGTTTTATCAGAGACTAGGATTGCAACCCCTGCTTTTTTTTGTTCTCCATTTCCTTGGTAGATCTTCCTCCATCCCTTTATTTTGAGCCTATGTATGTCTCTGCATGTGAGATGGGTCTCCTAAATACAGCAAACTGATGGGTCTTGACTCTTTATCCAGTTTGCCAGTCTGTGTCTTTTAACTGGAGCATTTAGTCCATTTACATTTAAGGTTAATATTGTTATGTGTGAACTTGATCCTGTCATTGTGATATTAGCTGGTTATTTTGCTCATTAGTTGATGCAGTTTCTTCCTAGCCTCGATGGTCTTTACATTTTGGCATGTTTTTGCAATGGCTGGTTCCGGTTGTTCCTTTCCATGTTGAGTGCTTCCTTCAGGGTCTCTTGTAAGGCAGGCCTGGTGGCGACAAAATCTCTAAGCATTTGCTTATCTGTAAAGGATTTTATTTCTCCTTCACTTATGAAACTTAGTTTGGCTGGATATGAAATTCTGGGTTGAAAATTCTTTTCTTTAAGAATGTTGAATATTGGCCCCCACTCTCTTCTGGCTTGGAGAGTTTCTGCCGAGAGATCTGCTGTTAGTATGATGGGCTTCCCTTTGTGGGTAACCCGACCTTTCTCTCTGGCTGCCCTTAAGATTTCTTCCTTCATTTCAACTTTCGTGAATCTGGCAATTATGTGTCTTGCAGTTGCTCTTCTCGAGGAGTATCTTCGTGGTGTTCTCTGTATTTCCTGGATTTGAATGTTGGCCTGCCCTACTAGGTTGGGGAAGTTCTCTTGGATGATATCCTGTAGACTGTTTTCCAACTTGGTTCCATTTTCCCCCTCACTTTCAGGCACCCCAATCAGACGTAGATTTGGTCTTTTTACATAATCCCATACTTCTTGCAGGCTTTGTTCATTTCTTTTTCTTCTTTTTTCTTTAGATTTCTCTTCTCGCTTCATTTCATTCATTTGATCCTCAATCGCTGATACTCTTTCTTCCAGTTGATCGAGTCGGTTACTGAAGTTTGTGCATTTGTCACGTATTTCTTGTGTCATGGTTTTCATCTCTGTCAGTTCGTTTATGGCCTTCTCTGCATTAATTATTCTAGTTATCAATTCTTCCACTCGTTTTTCAAGATTTTTAGTTTCTTTGCGCAGGGTAAGTAATTCCTCCTTTAGCTCTGAGAAGTTTGATGGACTGGAGCCGCCTTCTCTCATCTCGTCAAAGTCATTCTCCGTCCAGCTTTGATCCGTTGCTGGCCATGAGATGCGTTCCTTTGCAGGGGGAGATGTGCTCTTATTTTTTGAATTTCCAGCTCTTCTGCCCTGCTTTTTCCCCATCTTTGTGGTTTTATCTGCCTCTGGTCTTTGGTGATAGTGACGTCCTGATGGGGTTTTGGTGTGGGTGTCCTTCCTGTTTGTTAGTTTTCCTTTTAACAGTCAGGACCCTCAGCTGTAGGTCTGTTGGAGATTGCTTGAGGTCCACTCCAGACCCTGTTTGCCTGGGTGTCAGCAGCAGAGGCTGCAGAAGATAGAATATTGCTGAACAGCGAGTGTACCTGTCTGATTCTTGATTTGGAAGCTTCCTCTCAGGGGTGTACTCCACCCTGTGAGGTGTGGGGTGTCAGTCTGCCCTTAGTGGGGGATGTCTCCCAGTTAGGCTACTCAGGGGTCAGGGAACCACTTGAGTAGGCAGTCTGTCCGTTCTCAGATCTCAACCTCCGTGTTGGGAGATCCACTGCTCTCTTCAAAGCTGTCAGACAGAGTCGTTTGCGTCTGCAGAGGTTTCAGCTGCTGCTGTTGTTGTTGTTGTTGTTTAGCTGTGCCCTGTCCCCAGAAGTGGAGTCTACAGAGACAGGCTGGCCTCCTTGAGCTGCTGTGAGCTCTACCCAGTTCGAGCTTCCCAGCGGCTTTGTTTACCTACTTAAGCCTCAGCAATGGCGGGCGCCCCTCCCCCAGCCTTGCTGCTGCCTTGCCGCGAGATCACAGACCGCTGTGCTAGCAATGAGGGAGGCTCCGTGGGCATGGGACCCTCCCGGCCAGGTGTGGGATATAATCTCCTGGTGTGCCCGTTTGCTATGATCCTTGGTAAAGCACAGTATTGGGGTGGAAGTTACCCGATTTTCCAGGTGTTGTGTGTCTCAGTTCCCCTGGCTAGGAAAAGGGATTCCCTTCCCCCTTGAGCTTCCCAGGTGAGACGATGCCTCGCCCTGCTTCAGCTCTCGCTGGTCGGGCTGTAGCAGCTCACCAGCACTGATTGTCCCACACTCCCTAGTGAGATGAACCCAGTACCTCAGTTGAAAATGCAGAAATCACCTGTCTTCTGTGTCGCTCACGATGGGAGTTGGAGACTGGAGCCGTTCCTATTCGGCCATCTTGCTCTGCCCCCCGAAGCTACATATTTTCATCTAAGCACTGCTGTAGCTGCATTTCACAAATTTTAATATATTGTATTTTCTTTCCATTCAAAGCTACTTTCCAATTTTCCTTCTGATTTCCCCTTAGACCCATGAATTATTTAGAACATGCTACTTTAATTTACAAATATTTGCAGCTTTTTCTGGCTATCTTATTGTTATTGTTTCTAATTTAATTCTGCTATGGTCAGGGGACATATACTTCATTAATTTATTTAATAAATTATTAACATGTATTTTATACCCCAGGATATGATGAATTCTGGAGACTGTCTAATGTAAACTTGAAAAATAGTATGTAAGGCCAGGTGTGGCAGCTCACACCTGTAATCCCAGGCCAAGGTGGGTGGATCACTTGAGCCTAGGAGTTTAAAGACATGGCAAAACCCTGTCTCTACAAAAAAAAAAATACAAAAATTAATGGGCATGGTGGCATTTGCTTCCAGTCCTTGCTATTCAGGAGGCTGAGGTGGGAGGGTCGCTTGAGCCCAGGAGGTCGAGGCTGCAGTGAGCCATGTTCATGCCACTGCACTCCAGTCTGGGTGACAGAGCAAGACCCTGTCTCAAAAAAAAAAAAAAAGAACAGAAAATAAAGTAAAGAAAGAAAAGAAAGGAAAAGGAAAGGAAAGGAAAATAATATGTATAGTGCAATTGTTGGATGCAGCAGTCTACAAATGTCAATTTTGACAAGGTATTTAATAGTACTGGACTGCTTTTTTATAACCTATCTTATATCTAGATGTTCTATCATTGTTTAAAAAAAAAAGAGTTAAAAATTCTGCAAATATAAGCCTGATTTGCCTATTTTTTTATTGTGGTAAAATATAAATAAAATTACCATTTTATCCATTTTTAAGTATACAGCTCTACAGAATTAAGTGCATTCACACTGTTGGCTAACTGCCAGCTGACAATTTTTGCTTCATGTATTTTGAAGCTATCTTATTAGATAAACTACACATTTTGTATCATTATCATTTCTGATGACTTGGCTCTTTTGTCATTAGAAAATGTCCTTCTTTATCTCTGCTAATACTGTCTCTCCAGAAGTCTACTTTGTGTGACTATTAATATAGCCACACCAGCCTTCCTATACTTACTTTTGTGTACTATATCTTTTTCCAACCTTTCACTTTGAATCTAATAGCATTAAAGTGTGTCTCTTTAGACAATGGAGAACTGTGTCACATTTTTAGTACACAATAATTTTTACATTTAATGTAATTATTACCATAAATGTGTTTTAGGTATACCATTTTGCTATTTGCTATTTGTGCCATCTCTTATTCATTCCTGTGTTCTTAATTTATTGCATTTATTTAGCTTATCCAAATATTTTAAGTATTCCATTTTCATGCTCATATGGCTTATGTGTTTCTTTTTGTAATATATTCTAGTCATTGTTCTACAGATAAAAACATGTATCTTTCACTAGAGATACTGCTGCACCATTTCACAAATATATAATTCCATTTACTGCCTCCAACTTTTTTGCTATTATCATAAAATTGAGAGGAAGGTACAGAGATATCCCATACACTTCCTGCCCATGTATGTATAGCCTCCCTGATTATCAACATCTTCCACCAAAGTGGGACATTTGTTGCAAGAGATGAGCCCACATTAGCATATCATTATCACCTATAGTCCAAAGTTTACATTAGGTTTCACTCTTGGTGCTGTATAGTTCATGGGTTTGGACAAATGTATAATGGCATGTATCTACCATTAAAGTATAATAAAGAGTATTTTCAGTATCCTAAATATCCTCCATTGCTCCATACATACATACATTCTGCTCATGTTTATAATGGTCGTCTTCAGGGGAATTAGACTTACACAAACTGCTCTGTCATTACCAAACCATGTTTACATTTTCCTGGAAAAAAATCAGATAACTGAAGGTGAGAGCAATTTTTATTGCCAGCTTAAATGCCGAATATAGAGACTTAACCTAAAACATTCTGAAGATAACAGCAAACAATACCTAATAGCAGTGAAGAGTTTGTAAGTATGTTCACCGCTACTAACTCATTTGATCCTGTAAACAACATTGTATGACTGCTGGAACACCAGCTAGGTTAGAATATTAGAGCTTAGATAAATTAATTCATATGCTGTGAAAGCAAATTTTAAACATATTTTTCGTATCACACTGTAATATCTTCATGATAAACAGTCGTATTTCTATCTTCAGCACTAAGGTATTTACTTTTGGGAGTTGTTTTGACAAAGGGTCTCACACTGTCACCCAGGTTGGAGTGCAATGGCACAATCTTGGCTCACTGCAACCTCTGCCTCTGGGGTTCAAGATTCTCCCACCTCAGCCTCCTGAGTAGCTGAGATTACAGGCATGTGCCACTACACCCAACTAATTTTTGTATTTTTTTGGTAGACATGGGTTTTCACCATGTTAGCCAGGGCAGTCTCAAACTCCTGACCTCAGGTGACCCACCCGCCTTAGCCTCCCAAAGTGCCGGGATTACAGGCGTTGAGTCATGGCACCCGGCAGGTATTTACTTGTAATCAGACTGTTTGCCACAAATTAATACATGTGTTATCTAAATCTATCATTCTTAAAATGGCCACTGCATACTTATATTTGTAAGATAGTGATTGACTCATATTCTACATTTCATATAGAGCCAAGTACCACTGATCTATTAGCATGAAATTATAAGAACACACTCTCCAGCATAAATTTGTTTAGAAATAACATCCCCATTTAAATATCATTCTGAGAAGCATCTTATTGACGTGGATTTTAAAATAATAATAATTATTATTATTATATTTATTAAATGTTTTTATAAATAAATTATATATATTATTTAAATGTTAAATAAATAATAATAATTATTATTATTATTTGAGATGGAGTCTCACTCTGTCACCCAGCCTGGAGTGCAGTGGCGCGATCTAGGCTCACTGCAACCTCCGTCTCCTGGGTTCAAGCAATTCTCTGTCTCAGCCTCCTGAGTAACTGGGATTACAGGTGCCCACCACCACACCCGGCTAATTTTTGTATTTTTTTAGTAGAAACAGGGTTTCACCATCTTGGCCAGGCTGGTCTTGAACTCCTGACTTTATGATTCACCTGCCTTGGCCTCCCAAAGTGCTGGGATTACAGGTGTGAGCTAATATTATAGGGGACAGAGGCTCATCAATTCATCCATCTAAAATTAATATTGATTTAAAAAAATATTTTGAGGCTTTCAATAAACCCAAATCTGATGTGTTATGAAAGTAAGAGCAAAGGATTTCAAGTTCCATCCACACCCACCAAAGGCCGGCCTTCCTGCTTCACCCCCAAACTCCCAGAAGAACATCATAGCCCTCCTCCTAGCTGCTCTAACTTCTCACTCTTGTCCAAACCTGACTGGCTCTTTCAGATGACAGGGCCTTCGAAGATTACATTTCACCTAGAATTTCCCTCTCCCTCACTGTACCTGGAATTATTTTATGCAAAAAGCTCAAATATCTTTCTGTTGTGAGGCTAAGTTATTCACTCCTCTTGGGAGTTCCTATAACACTATATCCATCATTTACTTAACAGACTGAAAAAAAAGTCTCTCTCCTATATTAGGCCATTAGAGGCTTCAGGACAGAAGCACTTCTTATCCATCTTTCCATCTCTAGTATTACATACAAGACTAATATGCAGAAAGTGTCAAGAAACTCTTTTTGAATGAATGACTGAATCATTTCCACACCAACTGATGACTCCAAAAGTATAACCTCACAGCTGTACCTTGGCAGCAGCCTCATAAATAGGTTTCCTAAATCTACCCAAGAGGCGAGAGCCCCAGTTAGTTCTGGGCATCACTGCCATGGTGATCTTTGACTCCTATCATGGCATACTCTGCTAAAAAAATAACAAATTCCCTTTGCCTGTAGACAGAAGTTGGACTTGAATTCATAGACCATTGGAATCTGGCTTCAGCCTCTCATGTACATCATCACTGTAGCCTCAATCCTCCCTGATCCTACTCCCTCCTGGTCTACACTCCGCCTCCCATATCCACCTGTGTCCACCTGAGTCCCATCAATTCTTCAAAACTTAGCATGTCTCACACTGTGCATGAGTCAGCCTCAGAATACTCAGGAAAATCTCTCCTAGAGCGGTTCCCAGGCTAATATTTTGTATTTCTCATTCAATACCTATATCACATCAATTAAATGATAAAACATGAAAATGACTAGTACAACCAGACATTTAACAAATGGTTGTACGTAGTTTAGTGAGGTGGAATAAGATAAGCCTGTGGTTTTTTTTTTAAAGTAAATCTAGGAATAAGATAAGTAAAAATCAGCATAAAACAGAAAAATTTAGCCTCTCTGTATATATACCTATCCCTATTAATACAAATCACATGATGACCATATACTTGTAAACACAGAAACACTCATTTGAAAATCAGCATTATCAAACAGAAAATAATGAAAGTTTCCAGGTTCCTAGGGAGGTATATTCTTTTGAAGGAGATAAATTTTCATAGGCTCAGAAACTAATCTTCTTTCTCTTATTTTTATCCTGAAAAACACATATAATTAATCATTTAATTTTCAGCTATCTATGAAGTATATATATATCCCTCTGTATAAATTAATACATTGGTATTTTGGTTTATAATCAGTATCTTTTTACACTGATTAAGAGTCCCTTCCCTAGAGCCCAGTCAATTTCAGCTCAGTTCAATAAACATTTACTGAATATTTACTATGTTCTGGGCCCTTCCTAGATCTAAAAATGAGTAAAAGGTCAGCGACATTTAGGAGTTCCAAAATGAATGAGAGACGATAGAAAAATAAGCAAGTAGCTCAAAATAATATAGTGATTATAAAAGTGGAGCTTTGTAGAAAGTATTATGAAAAGACAAAGGAACAGAGTTTCCGTGATTCTTGAGCAGAGATTTACAGGATGAACAGGAGGTGGACAAGAATCCCTGGATAGGCTAGGGAGACACTATAGGCAAAAAGAGCATAAGGAGGAAAAAAAAAAAAGAAAACCTAGAAACATGACAAAGCAAGATGTGGATGGTTTATAAGCCTGGGTATTACATAAAGCGGAGTAAGGGATAACACTAGTGAGAAAAATCTTTAAAAGCATGCATGGATTGGGTACTACAAGCCACGATAAAGAATTTTTTTTTTCCTGTAGGAAATAGACAGTCTTGAAACATTTTACTAGTGGCATGGCCAGATAAGTTTTCTAGACAGATCATTTTGATGGCTAAGTTCACTTACTATATATTTACTGATGAGCCAGGATTTAACTAAACAATTTTCGAAAAGGCCATTTTTGTTTGCTTGAATTATAGTGAGTAAATCTCACTATGTTCATGAAGTAAGATTTAAAAATATTAGCAAAGAAGACAGGTATGGTGACTCACACCTGTAATCCCAGCACTTTGGGAAACTGAGGTGGGTAGATCACTTGAGGTCAGGAGTTTGAGACCAGCCTGGCCAACATGGTGAAACCTCATCTCTACTAAAAACAAAAATAAAAATAAAAAAACTATATATATATGCAAAGAAAAGGGCAAACAGCAATAGAACTTTATCATTAACTATTGAAACATCTCTGCCATCTTTATCAACACTACAATATATTAGGAAAAAAACAAGTTATCCTCATGATTACTCATTACAGAAATGCAAATCAAAACCACAATAAGATGCCACTTCACACCCACTAGGATGACCGTCATCAAAAAAGACAAATAACAAGTGTTTACTAGGACATGGAAAAATTGAAACCCTCATACTTTGCTTGTGGAAACGTAAAAAAACACAGCCACTTTGGAAGCAGTCTAGCCAGTCCTCAAAAAGCTAAATACAGTTATCATATGACCTAGCAATTCCACTGCTAGGTGTATATGCAAGAGAAGTAAATGCCTACGTCTATCCTAAAATTTGTACACAAATGTTCATAGCATCATTATTTGTATAGCCCCAAAATGTTAACAATACCTATCAACTGATGAATAAACAAAATGTGGTATATCCACATTATTATTTACTATAAAAAGAAATGAAGTACTGACACATACTACAACTTAGATGAACCTTGAAAATTTGCTAAGTGAAAGAAGCCAGTCATAAAGAACCACATATTCATATATGAAATATACAGAATACATAAACCTATGGAAACACAAAGTAGATTAATGGTTGCCTAAATGTGGGACAGTTTGGGGGCTTAGGGAGTGATGGTTAAGGAATGCAAGGTTTCTTTTTAGGGTGATGAAAATATTCTAAATTTGATTATAGCGATGGTTGCATAGCTCTGTGAATACACTAAAAACCAAATAATTGTACAATGTAAATGGAAGAGTTGAATGGTGCGTGAATTACATCGCAATAAAGTTGTTTTCATTTAAAAAATCAAATCTTTAACAATATTTTCAAAATTTTATTTCCTCTTTCTTCATGAAGCCAGATGGTGTCCTTCCCAGTACAGAATGTACTATGACACTGAAGTGCCAGAAAAATAGAACATTGAATCTGCTACTGGCAATTCTTTTTTCTAGAAAAAGTAAACTTCCAGTTGTTCAACAGAAAACAATTTATTTCTATGATATTCAAACAATAAGAGAACAGAAACTTTGAACCATCTGGCATAAAAGGTGAACTACAATGTTTCAACAACATCAAAATACAAATGCTTTTCTGTCAATTGATTTCATCTTCCATCTGTCTTAATCCAATCACTACTGTAAAAATTATCAATAATTATGGCTTGAAATTATCAATAATTATCAATAATGATATCAATGCTTGAATAATCAATATTTAAGCATTTAATCAATGCTTAAAATAATCAAGAATTATAAATGCTTGAAAGCAGAACCATGAGGAAGAAAGGAGTTCGCTTTTGAATAAGAAGACTTGAATCTAATCTCTGCCAAGGCCAAGTAATAGCCATGTGATCTCAGGCTAATATTTAACTTCTCTGAGCATCAAGTTTTTAATCTGCAAAATGAGAATAATACCAATTCCACTAACCTGTCAAGATTTTGGTTAGGATCAAATACTATTTGCTACCAGATGCTAACTGTTCATCACTATAATGCAAGACCAGTAAATTTGGGACACTGGTTATTATAGTATAAAATTAAACATTAGAAACTTGAGGTAGAGTTTCAGAAGCAATAAAAGTCAAAAAGGGAAATAAAACAAATTAAAAATATTCAAATTCTTTGAAGACTGAGGACATCTAACATGAAGATATACAAAAATATGAGCATGAAAAAGAAATTTTACATGATATATTTAGACCCACATTTTCCTTAAGATTTTTCCTTAAGATTTTGAAACATATTGCTATAAAAGTGATGAGTTATCTATTGTTATAATTATGAATAAGTTATCCTTGTGGACAATTCCAGAGTCTAAAGTTAATGCTAAGGTAGCACTTCAATCTTTATTTGCTTATAAACACATTCCTATTAGCCCAGGAATCAGATGAGATAAATATACTGATAAAGATACTAGATAACAGAAGACATAACAGAGAAAATTCACCTAAAAAAAGGGAAACATGTTTGCATGTATACATAATTAAATGTGTATTCATGCAAACAATAAATTGGCTTCAAAACAATCTGGTTGTTAATACATTGGTCTATATATCAACCAGAGTTAGTTTTCCCATACTCTTATTTTTTCACCCCTAGGCAATCCAATATTGCCGGAAAAATAAACACGAGCATGCTAATTGGCTTTAGTGCAAATATGTGTCTCCAGCTTCAGCTGGGATTCCATGGTAACTTGGAAATCATGTGTTGTCCCTAGTCTTTTCCTTCTCATGCTTCCCACAGCAGCAATACACTTTAAATCTTTTTATCTCTAGTCTTCTGCCCTACCATCTTGAAGCATCATTCTTGCCAATAAAGAAAACAGATACCACAGAATGTTGATTTTCTTTCAGCCTCTCTTACAACATCAATAGTAGCACCCTTCCTTTACTCAATTCATCACAACAGCAACTAATAGTGTGATTCTTCATTTATTATCTGCTATGTGCCAAGCACTAGGCTAAACACTTTACATATAATAAGTAATTTGGATCCCACAATAATTTTGTAAGTATTTCTGGTTCTACTTTATAGAAAAGTGAAGCTCAGAGGGCCTAAATGACTTGTTCGAGGTGTTTAGCTAATGAATGGTAAAAAACAGATTTTAATCCAGATCTGCCTATGATGTCTCCTGGCCTCTGGAAAGGGGTTTCAGGCTTGTCCCAACACCTCCACTTTTACATAGGCACACCACATTAATAAATGTATTGTCACTACTGGGTGATCTTTCTCTTTCCTAACCAGGACTGAGAAAAATTTCGTAATTGTTATGCCTAAGTGAAAAATGTGATTTATGCAACTATACATGCCATGCATTTGAATATCTCTATATTAGTTACATTAATAAAAATTTTTAACAAAATATAAATTGATGATTTAGAACTTCTTAAAGACATGTAAGCCGAAAGATTGACTTCCATTGTATTTACAAGAAAAACTTAAAATACCAGGTTATGCTGAAAACAGTTATCGTCTTTCCTCTTTCTCTTCATCTGCTGAGCAGAAAAAAAACAAGAAAAAAGAAATTTCCTGCTTCAGTTTAGCAACATCTGCAGACACAACAACCATTTTAAAAACTGTGTCCTCCTCTTAATGGTCCTTACAAATGTAGGCCCTCATTAGCTTCAAAGAGTTTTCTCACATGACTTTTAATTAAAACTTCGCCCATTTAGGTCTTTAATGGCTCATCCTAAGCCACAAGGTTTATCGTGCTTCTTACACAGAGGTTTAATTCCCTGGGTCCACATCACATTACACCCTTTTTTTGGAGATGGAGTCTCGCTCTGTTGTCCAGGCTGGAGTGCAGTGGTGTAATCTCAGCTCACTGCAACCTCTGTCTTCTGGGTTCAAGCGATTCTCCTGCCTCAGCCTCCCAAGTAGCTGGGATTACAGGTGTGTGCCACCACACCTGGCTAATTTTTGTATTTTTAGTAGAGACCGGGTTTCACCATGTTGGCCAGGCTGGTCTCAAACTCCTGACCTCAAGTGATCCGCCTACCTTGGCCTCCTAAAGTGCTGATATTAAAGGCATGAACCACCACGCCCGGCCTACACCCCTTTTTTTCTACTGTTGAGGATTAACATCAACACTGTAAAACCCAAGCAAGCAAGGGTTTGAGTTTATCTTGTCGAATATTCTATTCCCCAGTACCTACAGAGAAGTAAATACTGAATAAAGATATGTTCTATTAAGTAGAGGCAAGAAAACAAGATAGGCAATATTGTATAACCTCTACTGCCTTTTAATAAAATTTCTCTGGAACAGTTACATGAGTACTATAAAGATATCAGAATCCAGAGCCCATAATATCTTTTAAGCTTTAACATAAGATTTTGTTTTAATATTTAGTTTGTATTTATTTTAAAGCAGTTTTAAAACCACTTTTGTCATTTATTGATTCAAAATAAGCCAAATATCAAGGAATAATTTGTATATTTTAAACTCACGTGTATCTTTTTATAGAGGTAAATTTTTATCTTTAAACACTAGGTTTCTTTCAGATCAAAATGTAGCTTCCAGAATGCAAAAAGGATGTTAGTTGTATCTGTAGTTCATAAACAGCTTGTCAATCATTGTAGAATTCACGAATTCCATACATATTTATCACTGCATTCATTTTTAAACAAATATTGCAAAAGATTGCACACTGTGTGAGAAATGTCACTTAAATGCTAAAAAAGCCCAGTAAATATCAATTCTTAATGGTAGGTTCTTTGTCTATCATCAAAATAAATATCAGCTTCTTGTCCACTTTCAGTTTTGCTAAATGCCACCTACTTATAAATTAGTTATAATGATTCAAAACACATAGTTATATTTTGACTATGATTTCTCAATTTTTCTCCCCTTCCCCCAAATCAAGATTTGAAAAATTAAATGTCAAAAGTATTTACAAACCTCCATCCATCCTTCTGGAGATAACTGAAGGCTCCATCAACAACACTTGCAAAGAACTGCCCTCCTGTGATGAAGAGGGTATTAATGGTGACTAATCGGCCTCTTAAATTGGGTGGTGAGACCTCCGCAATGTACACTGGCACTGTCATAGAAGCAATGCCTATAAAAACAATGAAAAGTAAACGTGAGACATTTACTGGAGATTTCTGTTGTAATAAACACTAATGCTAGATTTAGGCATACACTTACGTATATGGGCTTGGTTTTCTACTTTAAACACAGGTTTACCACATATTTAAGATTCTGTTCATAACAATTTGGGGCTACTGCCGACCAGTAAAAAATGTATGTGAGATATCATTTTTCGTATTATCACTTGAAAGCCTACAAATGAAAGCACCCCTAAAGGCCTAAGATAATTTTCAGAGGCCTTTATAACTTCTTGAGGACTAAAAATACAAAAAAAAAGTTTTCTAGATAGAATGATTACTGAAATATTTTTAGTCTATATGGAAATGTAATCAGACAATAGTGAGAATAAAAAGTTATCTTAGGATACATATTAACTATTCAAAAACATAGTTAGATGCCAGTGGATGTACCAAAACTTTTAATTGGTTTACTAATAAGAAATTCATATGTTCAATCACCTTATTCAATTGGCTAGGTGTACATTTCAGAATAAAAGAGTTTTACAGCTAAGGTATATTTGGTTATATTAACTTTAAATTTTTTTCTATCTGAAATTAATGCAGCATTCTCTATGGCAGTAGTTCTAACTTCACTGATAACCAGAATTACTTATGCGACTTTTTTATTTAAATAAAGTTGCTCTTACCTCACTCACCCCAGACCTACTAAACAGAGAACTACAGAGGTGGGGGATGAAACTGTCCTTTTAAAATTCTCCAGAGGTGATCTTGAGGCTTACTGTGTATTTAAAAACCTAAAGTTGTATAGTACAGAACTTTGAGCCAATCCAAATGATTTCTTAAAGTCTCACCCTCTTGTGGCACCTGCAATTTCCATGTATGTCTGATTATTTAGCCAATTTTAGTATTTCGTATTATTTAGCCTGTTATAGTATTCAGCCTTACCCAAAGGTTGGACAGATACTGATTTGCTGTATCTAATCAAATCAGTATCTGTCCAACCTTTATGGAGACTTACCAAAGTCTCCATAAAAAATAGATTGCCTACAAATTTTAATTTTTATATCTCTAGATACTATAAATCAATCCTTAGATTAAGCCAGAATATCAATAAAATGAATAAAACAGATCTATATAGAATTGCTTTTAACAAATTGTTTTTTAACAAATTTGTGATTGCAAAAAAATAGCTTGTGTTGAAGGAATCAGTACTAAGAAACCTGTTGCTGTGTTTTCTGTACAAGGGCTGTTGAAGGTACTATTTATTATAGTGCGTACAACAAGAGACATTTCTCTATGTAACTGCAATAGTTGTACTTTTCTACAAGTGATTTTTGTTAGTTGATGGTTATTATAATCACAGCCTTTTTCATTTCCCTTTCTATGTACCTCCATCCAATGTTTTGGACTTCAAGGTATTATTTTGTGACCCAAACTCTCTTCTAATGCCATAACAGTTGTAATTTATCCTATTATAAGTATATTTTTCCTCTATTTTTATTTGCTTTGTTACATCTCTGAACAAGGCAAATACATACATAAATGAACTGAGAGGCAAGATTTATTTAGGTAATATATATTTATTTGGGAAAATTCACTGTATTATTGCATAACTACTGATAAGTAGTTATTAAATTTGCACATAAGTCAAACCATTAAGTATCAGAATTAGATAATTTCCACCAATGTTGTTTGCTACTGTAGTGCCTGTCAATAATCTTATGACTTTTGAGTTTCATAGAATAGTAAGCATGTGCTAATAGACACAGTATTAACAGTCTTCACAATTAAATCATCACCTAAGCAGCTGAAGTTTCCATTTGACTGCTAATCAATGTAATGGCACAGACCACCCTGAAATGCCCTCATCTAACTTGGAAAGAGGAAATAAACATCTACTGAAAATGCTGACAAGGGATTTGTATATTCTTTTTAGTTCTTTCACTATTAGAACGTCTCAAACTTTCATAAATCAAACAATAATTTATCATTTGGATTTCTTTTTCGGCTTTGTTCTGACTATGAACAGGAATTTGGTTGTTCTCTTTAGACAGAGATCTTTATTTAGCCATGTAGCCACAGAGTTGAGCATGGGAAATCAGGACTGTGGTTTCCGGCAACACATGCTTATCAAAAAAAAAAAAAACATAGATTTTACTTGACAGAAATGCAGGTATGTCCTCAGACCCTGATAAAGCTCAATTATCTAAAACAAACATCAGAGCTTTGAAAGTAGCACGTACTGACAACGGGTAAAGACTGAAGACAGACTCATTGGATTTGGAGTTGGAAAGAACCATAAAAGACCTTCAGTTCAATGAGTGCTCACGCTGATTTAACACTGCAACAACTGCCTACATTCAGCAGATATTTTACAGGGACTAATTATCTTATTTAATCCTCAGGATATCCCTTTCAAGGGCGTGTAATTATCTCCATTTTTCATACCCCAGGTTGCACGATGAGTAGGTAGAAGAATCAGAATGTAAAGCAGACAGCAAGATTCTAAAACCCAATTTTGATGGCACAAACTATATTGACCAATCATTATAAATAAGGGGAGGCTCTGGAACTAGTGGATTTTAATTCCAGCCTTGCCACTTATCAGCTGGTTAAGTTTGGACAACTTAACTTTTCTGGCTCTGAAGTTCCTCATCTATAAAATGGGAACAATAAAAGTAAAAGTAACTCCTTCATAAGAGTTGAGAGGATTCAATGAGCTAAGTAAAGCACCTAAAATTGTGCCTGGCTTACAGAAGGTAGTCAATAATATCAGCAATCATTTTTATTCTTATTATCATCTCTAGTTATGAGGCATCCCAATTCTTTCCATTCAATTCAACCTATAATAGGTGACAGGATTATAAGGATGAGTACAAACAAATAAAATAAGGTTTCTGTTATGAGGGAAAGCACACACAAAACCTACTCACAAAAGCATACAATCTAGTAATTAACTTCAAAATAACATGGTAAGGGTCATAATAAAGTTATACACTGGATTCTACTGTGGCATGCTGACAATGACCAGGTGGTAGTTGGAAAGGTTGGGCAGTCAATTTTGCACAGAACATGAGCTTAAAATATATGAAATGGCACAGGGTCTTCTGAGAGATAAACAGAAAATGTGAGGCGGAATATGCATGCAGATAAGATGGAAGAGACAGAGGGTGCCTGAGTCATGGAAGCAGCATCCATTAATCAGTGAGTATTCATCAGACACTGGGTCTGAGCTCCGCACTGTGTTAAGCACTTTGGTGACAGTGCTCAAGGAGAGAGACATGAGCTCTGTCCTCATGGAGCTTAGGGTCTGCTGCTCGAGTGGGATGGGTCTTGTCAAAGGGGAAGTGTGAGGAACATCAGGCTATAGCAAAGGGACTAGCCCAGCCTGAGGAGTCAGCAGGGCCTTGGATAGAAGTCATATTTAAGCTGAGATATAGTGAATAAGAAAGTGAGAGTAGGTTGGAGGTAGGGGAGAGTCGGGAGGTACTGCAGACAATCAGATCAGCTTAGATAAAGGCCTTCAGGCAGGAAGAAATGCATCCTGCTGAGGAAGAGGTGGCGGACTACTTTTAGAGAAATGAGCAAGGATCAACCACAGTGTAAAGGCTCTTAAATGCCAAATTAAGGGCTTGGCACACACAAGCCTCTGAATAGGGTAGAAGAGGAAGATGCATGATCAGGTTCATGTTTTTAAAGGATCATTCTGGTTGGAGTATGTAAAATTGATTGCAGGGAAGCAACACGTACAGTGGCAGCAATGGAGATGGACTGAAATGAAGAGATTTGAGAATTATGTCTTTGGTATCTAGGTTAAAGAGAATATGAATAGCATGTGAAGGATAAGGAGAGAAAGAAGCTGAGGATGATGTTTCGATGTCAGGAAAACAATTAGGAGCATGATGGGCACTTTGTACAAGGATAAGGAAGGGCAAAAATGAAGTCTGAGTACAAGATAATAAGGTCAGGTCATAGATGGATTGAGTCAGAGGCGCTTTGTGAAATATAGAAGTAGATAGTAAGTGGCCTGCTTGATGGTGTGCTGGGAATATAGATTATTTACACGTGAGTAGTCCCACCCCCTCCCTGTTCCCCCTACCCAATAAGGTCTTCGCCAGAATAACCTGTCTTCTCCTTTATCCTCAAAGGAGAATTTGGTCTTCGTCAGTCTAGTTCTTGAGCTTTTATCATGCTAGGCAAAAAAAAGGGTGGAGAAAAGAAAACATGGGCAAATGATGAGGTATGTAGGGAGAAGAGTAAAAAAAGACAGAAAACAGTTGTGAGTGAGAGACTCGGGGTCAGTCTGGAGAAAATGGGAGCCTGTAACAAAGGGAGTAAGCCTTGAGTGTGGAAGTGAGGAGATGATAGCGGTTTTAAGAAATAATGCTGGTCTGTAACCTACATGCTACTATATTCTTCAAGAGAAGTAAGTTAAGAGCAGTTCTGGCATACTATTGCTTTTAGTTGCTGGACTATATTTCTTCAAATGCAACATCAAACTGAGATTTGGCCAGGTAGGGCTTGGAAGTCAAACAACTAGGTGGAGCTCAAAGGATGGTTCTATGTGGACAATGCACATAACTGAAACTATGGAAATGGATAAGATTACTCAATGGCATATGAGAAGAATGCTTAGAATAGAATCCTGAAACAGTCCAACAATGAAGAGACTAAGAGGGGGAACTGAGAAGGTAGATGACCAGCAAATATCTATCTTACCTTTCAATACTATGTTATTTTTAAAGGCTTTGTATGTTACCATTTTGTCTTACCATGTAAAATCATCCTACCAGGCTGGGTGCAGCTGGCTCACGCCTGTAATCCCAGCACTTTGGGAAGCCAAGGCAGGTGGATCACGAGGTCAGGAGATTGAGACCATCCTGGCCAACACGGTGAAACCCTGTCTCTACTAAAATACAAAAAATTAGTCAGGCATGGTGGCACGTGCCTGTAATCCCAGCTACTCAGGAGGCTGAGGCAGGGAAATCGCTTGAACCCGGGAGGCGAGGTTACAGTGACCCAAGATTGCACCACTGCACTACAGCCTGGTGACAGAGCAAGACTCCATCTCAAAATAAATAAATAAATAAATAAAATCATTCTATAAACAGGCTGGTGGGACAGATATAATTTATTATCCCCCTATGAAAGGTAAAGCAGCCCAGCCCCAGAGACAAATATAAAGGGATTTTCAGAAAGTCACATGGCAAGTTAACGTCAAAATGGGTCTCACAGATCTAGGTCCCCTAACCTTTGTAATGCCATTCAAGGGCTGGGTGTTATGCCTATGTGATCCTTTGGAAATGTCTCAGAAACATTTTATTTTTGACCTTATTACTTTGACTAGCATACATAAACTTCTAGGAGCAGAGGAGTCTTCTCTCTTCCCTGCCCCTATTGCCTGCTAAGTGACTTACTGCCACTAGACATCATGTTAAAGAGCTTGGAACAATTAGTAAGAAAAACGAAAACTGAGTATGATTAATTGTATAATTTGGGACAAGTTTAAACCATAAAACCGCTTTATGAAACTGGAAAAGTAGGAGGATCCGTGCTCAGTCTACTCACCTCTGTCCAATACATACATGTTAAACACACGGCCTGTTAACACCTTGCTATTAATAAAAGCAACCCATGCAAACTATAATTTATGGATTTCTAAACATGGAGCTCACTTTTGGAAAACCTTGGACATGAAGGCTTTGTCACCCCAAAATCTACTTTCCACTTTGGGAAAACAAATGGAATTTTGTCCCTTGACAAAGCTCATTATTCCAATTAAGGAGGGATGGTTAAGTAAAACTACTGCTTATCTTTAGAGTCTGTCTCAAATCACTATTATGTATCTGTGTAATTCTGCCCTCAATTTATACAAACCACATAAATATTCAAATAAATGAGCAAAACTTCCCCCGTTATTTACCTAATATCTGTTTTAAAGAAAGAAAATATATCAAGGCTCACATTTTTGCTCTGGTACTATAACTCAAAGATGATGATTTGAGATATTCAAAATGAAGAGTTAGGTGCTTTAAAAATGAATGTAATGAATAACATTTAAATATGATTTAAATATTTAAAGTGCAGGAGAGTTCTGTGAAGAGCTTTTGCTTTCTTTCCTATTCTAATTACTAACTAAAGAAAATAAATGCCTGATAAAGAAAAAACAAGTTATTAATAGTCCATACTAAACTCATACATTGAAATTAACATAAGGAATATAATGGTATAAATTCCTGTTAACAGCTTATTACAGTAAATACAACCACAAAAATCTATGTTGGTGTTATTTCTAAATATTTTGAAAAAGCTCAGTTTCTTAGAAACTTTCCTACAAAATTATAAGACCTCCATCAATGAACACTCATTATCACACTTGGCTTGAGAAGTTTCACCAGAAAACTGCATCTTAGACACCGCAGTGCGACCGGATTCATACACTACCATGCTGCCAAGCTGATTCACCATCTCAACAGCACAAAACGCTCTGGAGTGCAGAAGTTGGCTTTCAAAAACGGCTGGAAGCCCTTTTAAAGGCCTGAATCAGAAGTATAAATAATTTCATAACCAAATACCATTAGAAAATCCTGTTGTGATGGATAAATACCCATGAATCACAGCTGTCTCTCAGCATGATAAGCCAGGCAGCAACTAATTAGCTTCTAAGAAGCACATGAAGCTACCTTTTAATAATAATGCTTCTTGAACAAGAAGGATTATGATGTTCTAATTTCATTTTGTAAATTATTGCTTTATCATCTCTAAAGAAATAATTTTAATAAAAAGAAACAGAATCTGTCAAAGGAATCAGTATCCCTCGCTGTAGTTGTTTTGGTTTGGCTGTCTTGCTCAGGGCTGATATGTTTACATTTTTCTAAACAGTCAAGTATCTACGGTTACTACATTGTTAACAATCTAGAATTCAGTTTCTACTTTTTTCTAATAAGGCTTAGGACACTCAGAAAAGATGCTAGGAAACTTCAGAGTTCACAAAATACCAATATAAAATGCCTATAACAGAAGAGTCAGGTTATAAGAAAAGATTCTCTCTATAGAAATAACTAGCAGCATCAATGGTCTACAGACTTAAAGAGCTCTTAACATAGTATTACAAACATGTCATCAGCCTTTCAACTCATTGCAGTCTCCCATGGCCTAAAATGGCCACTTCTGTTAGACTGCTTGAGAATATTCTGTCTATGTCCTTTTTCACTGGTAACATCTCAGTAGAGCCTGTATCACATTTGTCTCTCCAAGCAGGACTACAAGCCTGTTAATGGAATGATCAGATTTCACATATCTTCTGTACTATAAATTGCCTAAGTGTCAAGCCTAAGGGCATAGAGTAAGGTATTGATTAGTGAAAAGTTATTGATTAGTACTATGGAATGCATACACAAAACTATATTCTTTTAAACTAGTGTTAACTGATTGGTTTTAACTGATTGGTTTCCTTAATGATATTCAACAGGGAAAATTTGGAAACTACAGGCAGGAAGTAAAGTGAATAAAAATCACCTCGAATCACCCTAGATAACCACTGTTTAAATGTGTTTATAACTGTCAGTATTTTTTCTACAAATCTATAGTTTTCACTCATACTGCATTTTCCTTCTCTTTAAAATACTCAAAGGGTCTCAAACTTGTTACATAAGCTAGGCAGGTACCACTAATATAGAAGATCAACTGAGTGGAAGATATTAAGCTGCTTGCATAACAACTAAGGCACAACACACTCCACAGGCCAAAACACAGCCAAACAAAACACATCTCTACAGAGCCACATACAATAAACCCTGGTTTGGCATCCTTGTAGTACAAAATCATTTTAAATAACAGTATAATTTCCAATACTAAGATGTAACTTACATAACCATTCCCTTCTTATTCCATACTAGAGTCTTACATACACACTAGAATGGAAAGCTTGTAGCTTTCAGATATTGGAAGTAAGTTCTGCTTTTTGGACAGAATGTTCATCAATTAAATTAAGTTTAAGTTTAGTATCATAAAAGTAGTGTTATAAAGAGAACAACACTGGGTGAGAAAGGCCAGGGAAAAACACAGAGAAAGAAACAATTTCTTGACAGGAAGTGATGGCAAAAAAAGAAATTGATATTCAAGAAATTTCCTAAAATAGATTTAAGAGGTTATAAAAAATATGGGAAAGATCACTGTATGAAGTGCTACATAAGCAGAAGCAGTATGTGTTTCCACCTGAAAAGTGGAATGCACAAAGGTTAATAAGAAATCAATATGCTTTCCCCAAGGCAGTGAATTTAACAAGCAGCAACATAAGTGGTGCTTCATCATATTTAACTCTATGTGACATCTACAGGCAAATGTTCTAAGAACAACAGTGTGGCCTAAATCAGAGCTAAAAGGATGTGAATCACCTGAATACAGATGATAATTGCATAGGTGTCAATGAAATGCACAAGAAATATGTACAGAATATGACCAGCCCAGGACTAGAATTTAGTTGTAGAAATGCTCATGCAATAAAGGGCTGAGGAGTAAAATAGAAGAAACTATTGAAGGAAACACTAGAGTTGCAAAATAATAGATGAACACAGTCCCCCCCAATTTTTTAAGCTGTTCTTCAGTATAAGATGACGTGACCTTGCCTAAAAAGTAGAACCCAGAAGGCAAAAGGGTCTCAAAAAATAAAAAATAAAAACAAAGCAGAAACGAAGAGCCAAGAGGAGGGAATCAAATCACAAGACAATAGGCTAAAATTAAATAGGGAAATGAGTAGCACAAGGAAGGACTGTAAAAACACACGGATTTAATAGCAGAATACATAAATAATAACAAAAGTAAACCCAATTCTGTACACAGTAAAAAGTAGAAACGAAGCTGTGTGAAGTCTGAATCAGAAGTATAGAAAGTCAATTTAATATGCTCTCCATGATCAGAAAGCAAAGGAAATTGCAATGATAAAATGTATTGTTGAGAAAGAAACCATTATAAGAAAAATAAATGAGCTCAGGTATAGGCGCTAAAGCTGGAAACATCCTATACAATTTTCTGATTTGCAAGGTTAATAAAAATTGATTTAAAAAATTTTTATGGATGGGGCAGGAAGAAAAAACATCTTGTCAACAAAGTAATAAAAAGCAGATAATATGAAATGACATAGAGCAACAACTACAGATATTTGAGGGAAAATTATTGTGACTCAAGTGTTTTATTTAATATTTTACTTAATTTGGACTACAGAAATCCAGGTAAATAAGTACACTGCTGAGTGTCTCCTTAGCCATTTTTCCAATGGTTCTATTTTCCTAGTTGTAAGTAACATATTTCTTGAGCTACATTGGTAGAATTTCTTGACTTCTCTGATAACCACTTCAAGGCACTAACTAGTCTTTTTCTGTTCTAGCATGTGATAACAATGGCTAAGAATTTCACTTAGTTGGAACACTATGCCTGAATAATTTTTAAACAAAAATTTCTACTTATTTTTTCAACATTCAAAGAGGCACAGATTATAGAGCAACATAATGTCCACCTTAATTACCAAAGATCTCTGCTAATTATTTCCTGTGTCTGAAACTTAGACTGAATGGTCCTAGCCTTTGAATTTTTAAGTGGTAAAAATAATAAAAGCCACTCAGCAACAGATACTATCTTTATCAACCACTTCTAATATTATCTTTCTATCTAGGGTGTATAAATGTCCCTCTGCTGCTTACACTGGAAAATTTCTCTCTAGATAGATAGATAGATAGATAGATAGATAGATAGATAGATAGATAGATAGATAGACAGACAGATAGATAATTTGCTATATATATATTATATATATATTACATATAAATATATAGTAAAATCTTAACCAAGTAAACATGCAGAAGAAAAAGGCATGTCTTTAAGATCTACAAACAATGTTACATAACTTGTTTTCCCAGGGTCTTCAATGATAATCCATGGCAACCACAGTCCTCTAACTACAGTCAGTTTTCCAATGTTTGAGGAAAAACACAGCCAAATTAACCTTCACTTTCCCTTATTTTATAACTACAAAATAGGGAATTATTTTCTACATGCATACCTTTTGCACTTGATCTTCCAAGATACTTCTAAATTAGAAAATAGAAAAGTTTGTTACAGAGCAATGAGGAAACTGCCATCCTAAAATGAAACAAAAAGTCTGGTTTTTGGAGCTGTAGTTCTGTATCACCTGGCTTTCACCATAAAGCTAGATCTCACTAAAGATAAAAGGGAATGGACTGAAAAAAAAGAGGGAAGGTCATTCGATTCTCTTTACCATGTAGCCAAAATTATTTTAATAGACTTAACCAATTTCATATTTTGTTCTTCAGTAAACCAGCTATATACACATAACTCCAAATTGCTTAGTTCTTTGAAATTTCAGGCACTAATTATGGTGAAACATTTTACATTTGAACAAACTTTTTCCTGTAGAGCTGAAAAAGATTATATAGCTACCTAACACTTATGAAGAGTGATAAGCAAAATGCAAGATGCTGTAACTCTGGCTCATAATATTCTGAGAAATAGACTCCACATTATACGACAAATACTTCATGAACAAGTCAAATGACTGTGAAAAGGGCAGTATCATCTCTCTTAGGCTGGCTTTAGACAAGCTGATTAAAATAAACCCATGTATTACTCTCCATGGCTAATAAACATCTTTTCATTCTACTTGTAGATCTAGTGGCAGCTGTGACTCAGCCAACAGAGCCTAGCTCTTGCACAAATTAGCTGGCACAAATGCCGGCATTATCACTTATTTCTGCTGCAGTAACTCTGAGACTCTGATACAGCCAGAATAGAGGTAGTGATTTCCTTTGACATATGATGAGGTAATAAAACTTTTGGCACTGCTGCCACTCATACTTTACCTCAATGATTTGATTGTAAAACACCTAGCTCCATTGTCTTATCCTTTTTTATTAGATTTCATAAACTCTCCATCTACAAGTATGCTAATGGCACATTTCCATACATTTCATTTATACAGAGTCAACACCCTATGCCAGAGGAGACAGAGGAAGTAGATAGAAAACTGGATGACAGACAGAAAAGCCAGACATATAGAAAGATAAAACAGATACACATTGAGTATGGAAAACCTCAAACTGTTTTTCCTCTGCTCTCACACCACAACAATCAACTTCTGACCAATCAGTTTCATGTTGAGGTTCCCAAACTCCCCCTTTAGGTTTGATTTCCTTGCTAGAGCAGCTCACAGAACTAAGGGAAAGTTGTTCACTGGTTTGTTCCAAAGGACATAATGATGGATGTAGATGAAGAAATACATAGGACAATGTATGGGGAAGGAGCACAGCGCTTCCATGCCCTTCCTGAATGTGCCACCCTCCAGGAACCTCCATGTGTTCAGCTAGTTTCTTGGGCCTTTTATGGAGACTTCATTGAAAAGGCATGATTGAAGCATGGATAACCATGTCAAAATGTGATCGGACAAAAAGGGTATGATCTTACACTAACAGAATGAATGAGGAAACCCAGAAAGGCCTGTTGGATTCTTCTTGACCCTTCTGTGTGGCATTTCTTCCTCCAAGGGTATGGGGAGGACCCTCTCTGGACTGCGGGCCTTATAATCCACAATGGAAGATTAGAGTCCTGTCTTGGACAGTGAAAGAAGATCAAGAGAAGGCCAGGAAGAGATAGATTCTGTTTCCTGATCCTACTTCTGAGGCTCAAAGGGCCCCGATATTATTTTTTAAAGTCTGTAACAAAGGGCTGTGGGAGTTGTAAGCCAGAAATTGTGGATGAAAATCTGTAGCAATGGATGGATGGATGGATGGATGGATCGATGGATGGATGCATGGATGGATGGATGGATACATGCATGGATGGATGGATGCATGGATGGATAAGTAGCAGTAAATGCAAAAACTTAAAAACCTCCTTTTGTTACATTTGTTGTGGCAAGTTGTAAAGGATCCCCAAAATCCTAAGATTTCCTTTCTTTAGGTATGCTCAACCTTAAGCTTGTGTGTTTATCTTCATACTTATGGAAAGGGATCAGAAATCAAAGCAGAAAGGAAAATTCCCATGTATACTGGGTTGTTTTTTGCTTTAGTTTTTGTTTTGGTTTTAAATACAAAAGTAGGAAACAAGAAATAATCACTTTATTTTCAGCATACTCAATATTCTCACTGCTGCTAGAATTTCTTCATTAAACCACAGCTGACTTTTCAGCAGTAATAATGGAATCCAGAAAACAGTAAAATAGTATCTTCATTGCACAATCAACTTATGTTTCTAGTCCAACAGAAAAAAATATCTTTCAAGAACAAGGGCAAAATCCCTAAATAAGGAAATTCTGAAAGTGTATTTTAGATAAACAATGATCCCAAATGCATAGTGCAAGAATAAAGATGCAGGAAGAAATCAAGAGCATAGAAAATGGTAAAATGTAGAAAATAAATTTTAAAGTCATTAACAGTATCTTGTGGTGTATAAATGCAAACTCAAGAAAAGAGAATCAAAAGACGTGACAACAATAGAACTAAAATTGGGAGAAGGTTAAAGAAAGTTAATGTGCTTTAAGTTGCATATATTATTCAGAATAAGGATAAAGATATTATGTAACTTCAGATTTTCTTATGTTAAATATGTATGAGTAAAATTTCAGTGCAACTACTAAAAATATATGCAAATATAACTTCCAAACTACTTGAGAAAAAAATTGTATGAAAAAATATATATATACACACATGCAAGGCAATTCAAAAAGGCAAAAAAGAGAGAAAAAGAAGCATAAATAAGCTGGGAAAGAAAAGGCAACAGAAAATGGTAGATCTAATATGTATAAATGAATCAAATGTACCAAGTAAAAAGAAGAGCAATCAGCCTGGACTTAAAATTTATACTTTAGTCTTGTACAGGAAACATAACTTAAAATGACAGGAACAAGACTAAAAGCAAAAGGATAAAAAACATGAACAGAGAAAAGTCTAAACAAAAGTGAAGATAGCCATATTAATCCATACAACATAAACACTGAGGCAAAAAACTAACTGGAAACATAGAAGGTCATTCTGGGGAAGATACACAATAATAAAAAATAATACAGAGTTTTAAAAATACAGTGTAACAACTATGTACATATCATTTACATTGTATTAGGTACTACAAGTAATCTAGAGATGATTTAAGGTACACGAAGCACAGGTGTTGGACATATGCCAATACTACACCATTTTATACAAGGGACTTGAACATCCACAGAATTTGGTGTCCACACAAGTGGGGTGCTGAACCCAACCCCCCATGAACATCAAAAGATGACTATACTTTCCAAATTGATATACAGATTTAATACAGTTGACATTAAAACCCAAATAAATTTGTGGGGGGTTTCAAATTTAACAATCCAAAAAAAAAAAAAAAAAAAGGAAATTTAAAAGTTGATACTTTGCTGGAAGGACAAAGGGCCAAGATGAGTCACTACTCTTGAAAAATAAAGGAGGACTTCTCCTTCCCCATATCAAGATTTACTATAATGTTACTATAATAAACACAGTATACACAGAAAAAGAAAGACCATTAGAACAGAATAGAAAGCCCAGAAAGAGACACACCCACACATCAGTTCTTGATATACAACAGAAGAGCTACTGGAGATCGGGGGGAACAGATGGACCTTTTCATAAATGGTAGTGAGACAACTGGGTATCTATGTGTAAAAAAATAACATTGAACCCCTATTTCTTATTATACACAAAAGTCAACTGTTAAAAATTGATGGGTTAAAAAATACATACCAAAATTAAGCTTCTTAAGTTTTTAAGAGATAAGATAGGTGGTCTTGTGAGGCCACGGTTTTATAATCAGAAATCCTGCAATCTTCAATTTAATCTGTCCTAGCTGATGGTAGAGGGTAGTCCCCTGAGCAGAAATCAAGATTATTATTCATGAAAAACACTAAATTTATTATGTTCTTATTTTTGTAGCTTCAGGGGAAAAAAAATCTCAAAACCTCAAAAGATCCATCACTTGTGAACATGGATACTGATGTAAAGAAGTACTAATTATTTGCTGATAATGAAAAACAGAAAAAAAAGCATATATATCTGCGGACTATCCGGAAAAAAATAGAAGACGTTTGTAACTTAAAACGTCAACACTCTAAGAAATTTTAGGAGTACTTCCAGAAGAGAAATCAATGGCTAAACTAAGTTTTACTGCATTGTATAAGCTTCCATATTTCTAGATGAAAATTACACTGAGTTTCCATGTTTAAAATAAAAGTACTAAGCTATCAGAAAAAAAAAATTAAAGGGTTTAGTATAAACATCCAAATTAAAGTTGTAGGAGAAAATTTTCCTAAAATATTCGAGAGTGACATTAACATTAATTATGCTCTAAATTTAGAGAAAAGTGTTCCTTTTGAAAGACTGATTTACTTATTCTGCTTTATCTATCTTTATGAGAACTTAGTGATGGAAGAATACGGAGCCATTATAACTCACATTTTAAGTGACATTGACCAAAAAAGTTAATAGCAGGCCAGCCACTATAAATACCATTTTTCTGGTATCTATTTTACAAGTTGTTTTTTATAGCTACCCTTTCATTAATGCTTCTATAAATACCATTCATCCAGTATCTATTTTACAAGTTATTTTATATAGATACCCCTTCATTAATGATTCTATAAATACCATTTTTCTGGTACCTATTTTACAGCTTATTTTATATAGATACGCCTTCATTAATGCCTCCAATCAACTTTTTATTTTATCCCTAGAAATGGGACAAATCCATACATTTCAGTAACTAAAAATCTCCCAGTGAAGTTTATTTGTCAGTTACTGATTATTCCACAACTTGTGACATTTCCGTTTTGAAGATAAAGGATAGACAGAAAAACCAGTTACAGGACTACTTTCTTTCACAAGAAGTAAAAGAAACTTTCACAAACTTTCACAAACAACATGCCCCAATATTTACTTGAAATCCACATTAGTTTTCCTTTGACAGACAGGGGAACAAGGAGACATTCCTGGCAACAACTCACTGAAGCATAATGCCTACATCTAAATTAGTAAAAAAAACTGAAGAAAAAAAAAAAAGCAGCTGCTATGTCTCTATTCAGAATCACACAGCAGCTGTGAAAGCAGTTTTATTCTTCCACTTCCAAGTCAGTGATTCAAAACCCTTGCCCAGAAGTGTGCCAGCAACTACCACACTAATTGCAAAATTGCCATAGCAATGAAATGACAATAGCCATGCACGTTCATTTGGATGACCAAGCCGGGGCTATTTATAACTGGAATAATGACTCCAACAAGAAAGTCATAGAGGACGGGCTAATTAAGGTGTGCAAATCCAAATATGTTAAAGACTTGACTTCATGTTTTATTCAGCTTACCCCAGAAAAATGTTGACTATAATCCCATTAACTATTTTTTACTCTTTTAAAAAATCAAACATCCATTCTTACACAAAATATATCAAACTTCGAATTATTTTTCTCCAGTGATTTTTGAATGAGAATTCTTCAGTACCAATTATAAATATCATTTAAAATATAAAATATATGGCCAGGCATGGTATGATGGCTCATGCCTATAATCCCAGCAGTTTCAGAGGCCAAGGTGAGAGGATCACTTCAAGTCAGGAGTTTGAGATCCGCCTGGGCAACACAGTAAGAACCTGTCTGTACAAAACATTTTTTAAAATTAGCCAAGCATGGTGGTGCACACCTGTGATCCCAGCTACTCAGGCAGCTGTGGCAGGAGGATCACTTGAGTCCACAAGTTCAAGGCTGCAGTGAGCTATAATCGCACCACTGTACTTCAGCCTGGGTGACAGAGAGACAGCCCTGTCTCTAAAATACATATACTATATTATGTGTACTGTGTATACATATATATTAATATGTACACTCACACATACATACACATATATCCCTAATCCACTTGTCACAAGAAAGTGGTCTTAACTTTTTAACATATAAGTTTCAAAAATAAATAGTAATCATTATTTTGATATATTTCAATGTAAATAAAAATACCTAATGTGGAGTCATTACTTACTGATAAAAGAAGGAAAGAACAAAAATGACAATAATCTCTGAAAGAGACTAACAGACTCCCACAGTGCAACGAAATTCTTTTTAAAATCAAGGAAACTTCATTTAAGTGTCCCACAGTGTTCTTCTGCCTTCTTAAAATTACCAAAATTGGAATCTACCACAAGCAAGCTACAGCTCATAGGAAAAGATCAGTAGATTGACTTGCCACCATAACAAATAGAGCAAAATATTTCATCAAACTTGTTACTGTTTCCATCAAGGATGCTGTTCAAGGCTATCACAAAAGACTAAGTGTTAGTGGTAAGAAACAACAGCAAAAATCACAGTGAATCATTATTATACTACTAGAAATCCTTCAAAAACCTGTAACTGATGGTCAATTAATTAAATCAAACCTTATCAAATAAAATCCAATCTAAAAATTGATCATTTCAAAGAAAAATTATTTTTTCTTAAAATGGAATAATACTGATTAAAAGGAGCATTTAAAAACTAAATATTGATATCCTTAAAATTAAGTGATGCAGTAAAATAATCCCAGTTTTTTATTTCTAATTCATTCAGCAAATATTGTATATACTGATACCAGAAAGTTATACTTATCTTGAAAAGCTTAAATTTTAGATACTAAAAAATGCAAAGATAGAGCAGCAATATTTAAGTGAGACCAGAAAGCAAAATGAAGGTAACTCCAGTCCACAGGAGGCTACCTGAACAGGAATATCGACACGAAAATAAATTGTTGAGAGAACACAATAATTATGGATTATTCTGGCTATGTTAATAACTTACTCAAATCTCTCTGCCACCCTGCACAATCTGCCCTTTTATAAACTATTGTTGCCAGGCATGGTGGCTCACAACTATCTTATAATCCCCACACTTCGGAAAGCCAAGGCAGGAGAATTGCCTGAGCTTAGGAGTTCCAGACTAGCCTGGGAAACATAGTGAAACCTCATCTTTACAAAAATAAATAAATAAATAAATAAATAAAACTAGCTAGGCATGGTAGTGCATGCCTGTAGTCCTAGCTACTCAGGAGGCTGAGGCAAGAGGATCACTTGAGCCCAGGAGATCAAGGCTGCAGTGGGCTGCTATCATACCACTGTACTCCAGCCTGGGCAACAGAGTGACTCTGTCTCAAACAAACAATCAAACAAAAATTGTTAGCTGTCATCTAAGACTCTATAAATGTTCTACATGGCTTGGATACCTTATAACTTCTCTATCACAACCTGAAGTGACCCAAAGGGCCAGCTATTTTCAGAGGATACAAATATTCTATTGTGATACTTCATTACAAAACATAACCACAATGGAGATAAGATGACTCAGGAGCTAAACAATAATTTCTTAAATACCCTACCATGAGGAAGGTTTTACAAACGTGTTTTATTTCAAAATCTCACAAAAACACATTGAAATAGGTATTGTTAGCCCCATTTTACAACCAGCGTGACAAAACACCCAAGGTCACACAGTCAGTAAATGGCAAGACTGTCTAATCCTAATATTCATGTTTATGTGGCTAAACAGTCCCTCTAAAAGTATTTATACTTGGCACACTCTTCAAAAAGCTTTAGAAAACGTACACATTCAAAACAACTTAAGAAAATACACACATATTAAACGGATCATCCTAATCGAAGTAACTAAATGTAGAGGTTTGAGATTAAATATTTACAAATTTAACTTGGAGTCCCTGGAACCTACCACTCTCTCCAGGCAAAGAGGTGACCCAGAAATCTTCAGGCCTGCATCTCATGATGTATAATGCAATGAGCAAAAGAATAAACTGTATTGAGTATAACATTTAGTAAATGGCCCCAAAGCTAGCCATAAAACAAACCCACACATATTCCTGCTAGTTCTACTTATTTAAAATATCTCTATCCTAAAGGAAAACTGAGTAGTACATCAATGTCTGGTCAGAGAAATAACATGTACTTTTAAAGAAAGGGATAAAGCATTAAAGACTATCAGCTCCTTCAGACTCCACCTAATAAATATTCACTAGGAGAAGATGTCCCACTATGTTCTAGAGGTAGAATTAAGATATAAATAAGCAATAATAATCCATCACTTATTCAGAAAATGTTTAACACAACCAAGAATAAAATGCCATGCCTACACATAAAATGTAAAATACAAGGAACTGAGTGATGTAGCTGGAGACAAAAAAGTACAATTAATAAAAACACATAATTATGATGATGCATACTACAGTAAATGTACTCCTATGGATAAGAAAGACTCATGAGTTTGTTCATAAGAGGCAGAAGATTGCTCTGGGTTTGTCAGGCAGTTTCATGAACTAAGCTTGCAAGTTAAAATGAAGTCAATGAAAGGAAAATGAAGTCTTCATGATAAGATATCAGAGCCATGTAACTATCAAAAGCTAAATCTCAAAGTTGACAAAAAGCTTTTTTTCTCAAATTATGAGATTCATAAATCTTAAAGACTTAGTTTTACAATTCTTAGGGAAATTAATTTAAATAAACTCAAAGTAAATCATATATGTTATGTGTCATATAGACAGAACATGTTTGAATTTCAATAATGAACAATATTTGAGTTGCAGCTTTGCCACTTACACTTCATATGTAACCATGGGAAAATGACTTTTATCTGGTTCCCAGTGTACAAAACTGTAAATCGGGGGTGATACCAAGAGGCTTCAGGATTCAGTTAGCTAATGTATAGGATGCATGAGGAAAGCATAAGTGCTAGTTTACTACATAAGTTCTTCTTTATTTTTAAGCAATAGGGTCTTCCGCTGTGCTCAGGCTGGAGTACAGTGGTGCAATCACAGCTCACTGCAGCCTTGAACCCACTGGGCTCAAGTGATCCTCCCACCTCAGCCTCCCAAGTAGCTACAGTCACGCGCCACCACGCCTGGCTAATTTTTTAATTTTTTATTTTGGTAGAGATGGGGTCTCACTTTGTTGCTGTTGCTGTTGTTGATAATGTATTTTGTATCTAAGAACCATGTTTATTTGAAAGAATTTTACTCTTCAGTAATAAAATGAGTATATTATTTAAACATAGTAAACATAGTTAATATTGTTTCCAAATCCTTTTAAACCATTTTATTTATACAGACATGCTAATTCTATGTAATTGGTGTTAATTTCTAATACCATTCTGCCGTCTCCCTAAACATATAGCTTTCTACTCAGTTTTGTTTTCATCATTCTACTAATACTAATTAGTATTACTATTACACATCTATTCAGGACTGCAGAAACTACTAATTTATTACACATCTATTCAGGACTACAGAAATATTAAAGCACATACAACTGCATGTGTCTTCTGTCTCCCCAAACTTTATATTAGTCAAAGAATATTCAGCATAAAATCCAATTTTTCTATTTACTTTTTCTCTTCTTTCTTCTTCACTGTTTAATCCCATAGACAGGTTGCTTCTGGTGAAAATAGATTATTCTTTTTTTCTTGTTGAAGACAGGGTCTCACTCTGTCACCCAGGCTGGTGCACACTGATGCAATCTTGGCTCACTGCAGCCTCAACCTCCTAGACTCAAGAAATCCTCCTGCCTCAGCCTCCTGAGTAGCTGGGGCAGCAGGCAACCACTACTATGCCCAGCTATTTATTTTTTGTTTTATTTTTATAGAGACAGGGTCTCACTATGTTGCCCAGGGTGGTCTCCAACTACTGGCCTCAAGTGATCCTCCCACCTCAGCATCCCAAAGTGCTGGGATTACAGGCATATACCTCTGACAAGTTTTACTAAAGAAAAATTATTTTGCATGGTTTACTTTTCACCAGTATCTTCTGGCCTGCTTCCAAAGATACCAGAATAACCTGGATCAATGATAGCCAGTGTTGCACAGTCCGTAGTATTTTCCACATGCTATGCCCAATCCAGTATTATTACTACTGTAGTGATGAACACCAGTTTGGGCCAATATGGTATAGTACTCTATTGGGGAGTTCCTCAAAGCTGGGCACTTGTTAGTGAGGATGACCAATTTTGCTTTTTCCTATCTAATCATCTTCAGAATCTGCTTGTACCCCAGCATGTACTTTCCACTTTTCATAACAAGTTGGAGCCTAGAGTTGATCAACTCCAGTGACTTTTCCATCTTTTTTGCCACCATCATCTGCCTGGCTTAGGTACCAGATGGCCCCCAACCATGAACAGCCACCAAGATGGCCAGGGAATGAGAAAAGCAAATTGTTCATTCTTATCATGGTGAACAAATATTTTGTTTCACAGAAAATTTAACCTTCAGAATTATAAATTTTTCCATAAATTTAAAAATAATGTACTCTACAAAAATGTTATCATAGACACAGCTGATAAATATCAAACTAACTAACTTGAGTTCTCTTGTTTTTTTCTCATCCATTCACTGATAAGAGGTAAAAACAGCAGGAATATGGCCCAAAAACAAGTCACAAAGAAAGAGCTAGACAGCACCTGAACAATCAAGAGCTGACCATAGGGTCTTCTTGTTAAGAAAACATACATGGCTTAACGAATGCAATTACACATTATACTTATTCATTAAATGCTTCCAAACAATCCTTTTAGTGGTATTTAGAAACAAATTTATCTCTCTTTTGCATCCATTCAATAAAAAAAATTGGGTGAAAACTACATGCACCTTAAATATGTCAAGAAATATAAATAAATTAAGTCAGAGAAAAAAGAAAAGTCTCCTGAACTATGGTCTCCAGGATAACAGCTGACATTTCTGTAATAGTACCTTTTATTATAATCCATTAGCAACTGCTAAATTACCAGCATCTACAGATGCTATCTTGCTACCATGGAAATGCAGAATATATGAATTAATTAGGGCTGTGGTTGGAAAAAAAAGGACAGAAGGGTGCCTAGTTTCTATAGGAAGCGGTTTCCCTCAATAGTGTTGTTATTATTATTATTCATCTAACAAATATCTCATGTTTTAAAATCTAATTATTTGGCACATAACCTTTTTTATCAGACAAGGCATCAGTTCTACATTACTTACTTGCTGATTTCTTCAATTCTGGATTTAATCAACAGGTTTCACATCAATACTGTGCACCCCTTTTTGCTGCTCATTATTTCTTATATACAATCAGTTTAAGAGAGCTATTTGTCATTGTTACAAAAACACTACTATCACCACGCTTCCTTTCCTTGAGAGGTAGTTTATAAACAAATTCCTGAATGGAGGTTTCCAAACACCAAAGTTATCCTGTGAATGCAGTAAGAATATTCCCTCAGAAAGGCATAAAGGGAATATGATATAACCTAATTTGTCATTTATTATTAGTTTGACAAACAGTATTATTAGAAGGCCAGTTAGTCCGTATAAAATATATGTCAGGGAAAAAAAAAATCAAAGACTTGTTAAAGTGTCTCTGGCAGAGACAGGGTAAAGAGTGCCCTGACAAACCAGTGAAAGGTTCTGCTTGATTTGGTAGATTTCTCTATATATTGGAAAGAAACCAAAACAACATGAACATTTATCAGTCACCAACTACACTGTACTAGGAATGCAAACAACTGCTTTGTTCTGATTACAAGTTCACCAAACAACCTTCCATAAAGATGTCAGATCCTTCTTCTGTAAGAAGAGACAGAACAAAAAACCCCAAAACACTGACCAGCTAAACAGGGCACTTCAATTTGCTTGGTACTTCTTACTTTACAAAAAGCATTCTGGTCCTTTCTCAAGTCTATTTTAGGTTGGGTTAATGGAAATAATCAGCTCTATCCCCAATCAACTCAATAAGAACTGAAAAGGAAAAAACCAACTTTACAGAACAGAAAAATGGAAGGCCAGAACCTGGATTTGGGTGACACCAAAGTAATGCCATCCAACAAGATCCTGTTTGAACAGCCATTTTACATCTTCCCTTAAATATCAATCTTCTCAATCTTCATTCAAAATGCTTTTCTTCAGTTGTGACCATCCTAGTTACTTCCCTTCACCCCTGCATGTCCTTTACAAATTTTTTTATTGCAGCATTTTCTTATTCCTAACCACATAAAATAATAAAATCTGTTTGGCATTTTTGTCAAAGCACTTCCAAGTCATTATCTCATTTGATGCCTAGGGTCATCTTCGGAAATAAGCAGGACAAACATCAGCCTATATTTACATAAAGGAACAGACGACCCAATTGGTTATATGCAGGGATTTCAAGGTGTGGATAAGGGCAGTGGTTCTCAGATACGGCCCGCTGAATCCTCTTACCTAGCGACAACTGGCACCTACTGGACACATTTGCTAGTTACAACGAACAGAAGGAGTTTTGCTACTGGCACTTAGTGGATACAGGCCAGAAATGCTGCTAAGCATCTTACAAAGTCCACCTTGGGCTGCCTCACTGATCTACACATGTCCATTCTTTCACCACACTGTCTTGATTACTGTCACTTTTTAGTCATTCTTTTTATTTTACTATTATTTTTTAAGAGATAGAGTATTGCTCTGTTGCCCAGGCTGGTCGCAAACTTCTATTGATATGATGTGATTATTTAGTCTGCTGATGTGATGAATAATATCAATTTTAAAAAGCTGAATCAGTCTTGCATACTTGAGACAAATCTCACTTGATAATGGTATATAAGTCTTTTTGTGTAGTGTTGAATTCAATTTTATTTTATTTTATTTTATTATTATACTTTAAGTTCTAGGGTACATGTGCATAATGTGCAGGTTTGTTACACATGTATACTTGTGCCATGTTGGTGTGCTGCACCCATCAACTCGTCAGCACCCATCAACTCGTCATTTACATCAGGTATAACTCCCAATGCAATCCCTCCCCCCGCCCCCTCCCCATGATAAGCCCCAGTGTATGATGCTCCCCTTCCCGAGTCCAAGTGATCTCATTGTTCAGTTCCCACCTATGAATGAGAACATGTGGTGTTTGGTTTTCTGCTCTTGTGACAGTTTGCTGAGAATGATGGTTTCCAGCTGCATCCATGTCCCTACAAAGGACACAAACTCATCCTTTTGTATGGCTGCATAGTATTCCATGGTGTATATGTGCCACATTTTCTTAATTCAGTCTGTCACTGATGGACATTTGGGTTGATTCCAAGTCTTTGCTATGGTGAATAGTGCCACAATAAACATACGTGTGCATGTGTCTTTAGAGCAGCATGGTTTATAATCCTTTGGGTATATACCCAGTAATGGGATGGCTGGGTCATATGGTACTTCTAGTTCTAGATCCTTGAGGAATCACCATACTGTTTTCCATAATGGTTGAACTAGTTTACAATCCCACCAACAGTGTAAAAGTGTTCCTATTTCTCCACATCCTCTCTAGCACCTGTTGTTTCCTGACTTTTTAATGATTGCCATTCTAACTGGTGTGAGATGGTATCTCATTGTGGTTTTGATTTGCCTTTCTCTGATGGCCAGTGATGATGAGCATTTTTTCATGTGTCTGTTGGCTGTATGTATGTCTTCTTTTGAGAAATGTCTGTTCATATCCTTTGCCCACTTTTTGATGGGGTTGTTTGTTTTTTTCTTGTAAATTTGTTGGAGTTCTTTGTAGGTTCTGGATTTAGGTCTTTGTCAGATGAGTAGATTGCAAAAATTTTCTCCCATTCTGTAGGTTGCCTGTTCACTCTGATGGTAGTTTCTTTTGCTGTGCAGAAGCTCTTTAGTTTAATTAGATCCCATTTGTCAATTTTGGCTTTTATTGCCATTGCTTTTGGTGTTTTAGACATGAAGTCCTTGCCCATGCCTATGTCCTGAATGGTATTACCTAGGTTTTCTTCTAGGGTTTTTATGGTATTAGGTCAAACATTTAAGTCTCTAATCCATCTTGAATTAATTTTCGTATAAGGAGTAAGGAAAAGATCCAGTTTCAGCTTTCTACTTATGGCTAGCCAATTTTCCCAGCACCATTTACTAAATAGGGAATCCTTTCCCCATTTCTTGTTTTTCTCAGGCTTGTCAAAGATCAGATGGCTGTAGACGTGTGGTATTATTTCTGAGGACTCTGTTCTGTTCCATTGGTCTATATCTCTGTTTTGGTACCAGTACCATGCTGTTTTGGTTACTGTAGCCTTGTAGTATAGTTTGAAGTCAGGTAGCGTGATGCCTCCCGCTTTGTTCTTTTGACTTAGGATTGTCTTGGCAATGCGGGCTCTTTTTTGGTTCCATATGGACAAACCCACAGCCAATATCATACTGAATGGGCAAAAACTGGAAAAATTCCCTTTGAAAACTGGCACAAGACAGGGATGCCCTCTCTCACCACTCCTATTCAACATAGTGTTGGAAGTTCTGGCTAGGGCAATCAGGCAAGAGAAAGAAATCAAGGGTATTCAGTTAGGAAAAGAAGAAGTCAAATTGTCCTTGTTTGCAGATGACGTGATTGTATATTTAGAAAACCCCATTGTCTCAGCCCAAAATCTCCTTAAGCTGATAAGAAACTTCAGCAAAGTCTCAGGATACAAAATAAATGTGCAAAAATCACAAGCATTCTTATACACCAGTAACAGACAAACAGAGAGCCAAATCAGGAATGAACTTCCATTCACAATTGCTTCAAAGAGAATAAAATACCTAGGAATCCAACTGACAAGGGATGTAAAGGACCTCTTCAAGGAGAACTACAAACCACTGCTCAGTGAAATAAAAGAGGACACAAACAAATGGAAGAACATACCATGCTCATGGATAGGAAGAATCAATATCGTGAAAATGGCCATACTGCCCAAGGTAATTTATAGATTCAATGCCATCCCCATCAAACTACCAATGAGTTTCTTCACAGAACTGGAATTCAATTTTATAATATTTTGTTGATGATTTCTACATACACTGAGAGATGAGAGATACTGGTCTATGTTTTTTTGTAAAGCATTTGTCTGGTTTTGATATTAACACTGGCTTCATAAAATGAGTTAGAAAATATTCCCTCTGCCTCCATCTTCTGAAGGAAATTCTAAACAACTGGTACAGTTTCTCTCTTAAATCTTTGGTAGAATTTACTTGTAAACCCATCTGAGCCTGTTGCTTTTAGTTTTGGAAGGTTAATTATTAATTCTATTTCCTCAATAAATATAGAGTTAGTCAGATTGTCTATTTCTTTTTGAGTGAATTTTGGTATATTGTATCTTTCAGGGAATTAGTCCATTTCATCTAGCTTATCAAACTTGTAGGGACAGAGTTATTCATAGTATTCCTTTGTCATTTTTAATGTCCATGGAATCTGTAGTGCTATCACCTCTTTCATATCTGATATTCATAATTTACATGGTCTCTTTTTTTTTTTAAGCCTGGCTAAAGCTCTGCTTACTTTACCTTTTCAAATAACCAGTTGTTTTGTAGATTTCCTCTATCAATTTCCTGCTTCCAATTTCATTTCTACTCCAATATTTACTATTTCTTATCTTCTGCCTACCTTGGATTTAATTCCCCCTTTTCTTGTCTCCTAAGGTAAAAGTCTAGAAGACTGACTCTAGCACTTTCTCCTTCTATTACTAAATATATCAAATACCATAAATGTAAAAGCACTGCTTTCAGTAAATCACACAAATTTTCATTTTTCACTTTCATTTAGCTCAAAATTTTTTGCTATTTCTGTTGAGATTTTTTGACTCATGTTATTTAGAAGCGTGTTGTTTAACCTGCAAGTATTTTGGAATTATCCAGCTATCCTTCTGCTGTTGATTTTGTTTAATTCCATTCTGGTCTAAGGACAGTTATTATATGATTGTATTCTTTTTAAATTGTTAAGGTTTCATGGTTCAGAATGTGTTCTATGTTCTATGTTCTATCTGAGCTAGGGAAGAATGTGTATTCTGTTGTTGGATGAAGTAGTCTACAGATGTCAATTATACTCAGTTGAGTAATGGTGGTGTTGAGTTCAACAATGTCTTTACTGATTTTTTGCCTGCTAAATCTGGCCATTTCTAATAGAGGGCTAATCAAGTCTCCAACTATAATAGTGATTCATCTATTTTTCCCTCACAGTTCTACCAGTATTTGCATTGAGAATTTGGTCACTCTTATTAGGCACATAAGGTAAATTGGAGAACTAACACTTTTACCATTATAGAACACACGTCTCTTTATCCCTGATAACTTTACTTGCTGTGAAATCTGCTGTATGAAATTTATATAGCTAATCCCATTTTCTTTCAATTAATGTTAGCATGGCATATCTTTCCCATGCTTTTAATCTATATGTATTTATATTTAAAGAGTTTCATGTAGACAGCAGTAAAGTTGGGTCTTGTTTTTTTAGGCACTCCCACAATCTGCCTTTAATTGGTACATTTAGACCATTGACCTTCGAAGTGATTACTGAGAATTAGATCAAAGTCTACCATATTTATTGTTTTCTACTTCTTTGTTCTTATTTTTGTCATCCACCCTTTTCTGCCTTGTGTGGATTTAGTTGAGCATTTTACACGATTCTGTCTTCTCTCCTTTCTTACCACATCGGTTATACTCCTTTCATTACTTTTTCTTTGTGCTAGCCCTAGAGTTTGCAATATACATTTACAACTAATTCAGGTCCACTTTCAAGTGCCACTAGATCATTTCATGAGTAGTATGAATACTTTATAATAGCAAAATAATGCTAATTCCTTCCTTCCATCCCTTGTATAATTTGTCATGCATTTCACATATAAATAAGCATATACATACACACACACATGCACACACAAGCACATGTACACACCAGAAAGAATCTCTGAGCTTGAGGATATATTTATTTAACAGAAACCTCCAAAACCGAAAAGCAAGGAGAAAAAATACTAGGGTGAAACAAACCATTAAAAAACCATGTATATATTTGCTTAAGTATAAACAAGTATATATATAGACAAGCACACAATCAAAGGCATTAATGCTACTATTTTCAATAAACTTGTCTCAGATCAATGATTAATTAAAAAATGAAAGTTTTAGTTTACCTTCATTTATTTCTCTCCAATGTTTTCTTATGTAGACCTGAGTTTCTGACTTATACCATTTTTTACATTTCTTGCATGGCAAGTCTACTGGCAACAAATTTCCTTTGTTTGAGCAAATTTCTATTTATCCTTCTCTTTTGAAGGAAAAATTTAACAGGGTACAAAATCCTAGATTGGTAGGGCTTCATTCTCTCAACACTTTAAATGTTTCACTCCACTCTCTTCTTGCTAGCACTGTCCCTAAGAAAAAGGTATTCTTATCTTTGCTCTTCTATAGATGAGGTGTTTTCTTTTCCCTCTGGCTTCTTTCAAAGATTTTTACCTTTGATTTTTCTGTAGTTTAAAAATGGCATGCCTTCACATAGCTATTCTGCCATTTATTCTGCTTTCTCAACTAGGAACTTGCGGGATCTGTGGTTTGGCTGGGAAATGCTCAGTCATCATTGCTTCAAATATTTCATCTTTTCCTTTCTCTCTTCCTGGTATTTCTTTTATATGTATGTTACACCTTTTGTAGTTGCCCCCACGGTTCTGATATTCTGTTATGATTTGTTTACCCCAGTATTTTTTCACTTTGCTTTTCAGTTTTGAAGGATTCTTTTAAAAACATCCTCAAGCTTGGACATTGTTTCTTCAGTCATGTCCAGTCTATTAAAGCCCATCAAACACATTTTTTTTTTTTTTTTTTTTTTTTTTGAGTCAGAGTCTTGCTCTGTCACCTAGGCTGGAGGACAGGGGTGTGGTCAGAGCTCACAGCAGACTCCAAATCCTGAGCTCAAGGGATCTTCCCACCTCAGCCTCCCAAGAAGATGGGACTATAGGCATGCACCACCTATGTCCAACTATTTTTTTAAAAATTCTGTAGAGATGCAGTCTTGGTATGTTGCCCAGGATGGTCTCAAACTCCTGGCCCCAAGTGATCCTCCCGCCTCAGCCTCTCATAGCACTGGGATTACAGGGATGAACTGCTGCACCCAGCCCCATATTCTTCATTTCTGGTGTAGTGTTTTTTTACTGGATTCTTAGAATTATCATCTCTCTGCTTACATTACCCATCTGTCCTTGCAAGCTATTTTATCCATTAGAGCCCTTAGCTTATTATTCATAGTTGTTTTCAGTTCCCAATGTAATGATTCCAGAACCCCTGACATATCTGAGTTTGATTCTGATATTTGCTCTGTCTCTTCTTTCAGCCCATTTTTCCCCCTTTTTACTGTATCTTCTCACTTTTTTCTTGATAGCCAGACATGGCACACTGGTTAAAGGATATAAATACATTGTCAGTAATAAAGCGGTAAGGTTTAGGGGGAGGGGAAGGTCTACAGTGTTACGATTAGGTCCCAATCTTTAGTGAGGCTGTGCCTCTGGACTGTGAACTTCACAAGTGTTGCTCAGTTCTCTTCTCTCTTTGTTGGAACAGAATGGCTAGAGGGTACAGGAGTTTAATATTCCCCTTTTCTCAAATAAAAGGCTAGAGAGAACTAGAATTGGGTGTTTTGCTTACTCCAGGCCACTTATACTGTGTTTTAACTAATTTTTTCTGAAGCACACCTCATTTAAAAACAAAACAAAAACAGAGTACTCTGGCATACTTCAAAATGGCTCCTTTTCCCTTCCTTGTGCCAGAAGCAAAGGGAATTTTTCTCAAATATTCACTGTGAAAACCTGGTAGAGCAGAAAGAGGTGGTAAGAGTGGAAGACCTCTTCACTCCCTTGTGCTGACTAGGTCCTCCTGGAGTTTTTTAAATAAATCTAAGACTTGTCCAATGTGAATCTCCAGCAATTTGTCAAATATAATGCAGGTTTTCCTACACAAGCAATGTTTCCCATGGAAGACTTTGTTAATTGGTTACCACTCAAGTAAATTATGGTTAGCTGTATCCACCTGTCTCTCCATTTTGGGGGGCAGTGGTTTGACCTATGACCTCCTTTCTCTTTAGGTCCAGGAAGAACTGCTGATTTTTCCGTTTGTCCCATTTTTCACCTGTTAGAGCAGACTGGTGACTACAAGCTCCTGATATGCCCAACCATTTCATTATCAGCAATTTGATTATAATATTATCTGGGTATGGCTTTCTTTGAAATAATACCATTCGAAGTTTGCTGAGTTTCTTGAATCTGTAAGTTTACGTCTTTCACCAAGTTTGGAGAGTTTTTAGGCCTTATATCTGCAAATATTTTTTCTTCAGATATTTGTTTTTCCTCTTCTGGCATTATGCTGACACAAATGTTAGAAATTCAAATATTGTCCTACAAGTCCCTAAGGGTTGGTTCATTTTTTTCCATTTTCCCTCTTATTTTAGGTAATTTATATTGTTTGAATTATTTCTATTGATCTATCTTAAGTTCACTCACTTTTTTCATCTCTCTCTGCTATTAAATCGATCCATTTTCCACTTGAGTCCTTTATTAAAGTACGTGTTTTTCTGTTGAGAACTTCTATCTTTCCATTCATTGCAAGTGTTTTCACCTTTATCTCTTGGATCACAGTTACCAAAGCCAATTTAAAGTTTCTGTGTGATAAATCCACCATCTGGGTCATCTTGTAGCCAGCATTTGTTGTCTTTTCCCTTAGCAACTTGTCAGATTTCCCTGATTCTCTATATGTTAAGCGCCTTTGCATTATATTCTGAACATGTTAGATATTATGTTTGTATTGGGTCCTGTTAAAAATGTTTTCTTAAAAGTGCAGGTTTGTTACATGGGTAAACTGCATGTCACTAGAGTATGGTATACAAATTATTTCCTCTCCCAGGTAGAGAGCAGAGTACTGGATAGTTTTTTGATCCTCACCCTCTTCCCAACCTCCACCCCGAAATAAGCCCCAGTGTCTACTGTTCCTCTTTGTGTCCATGAGTACTCAAATGTTTATCTCTTACTTATAAGTGAGAACATGAAGTATCTGATTTTCGGTTCCTGCATTAATTCACATAGGATGTTACTAGCGGCATCCATGTTGCTGCAAAGGACACGATCTGATTTTTTTTTATAGCTGTGTAGTATTCCATGGTGTATATGTACATTTTCTTTATCCAGTCCACCATTGATGAATATCTAGGTTGATTCTATGTCTTTGCTATTGTGAATAGTGCTGTGATGAACATATGTTTGCATGTGTCTTTGTGGTAGAACGATTTATATTTCTTTGGGTATATACCCAGTAAGGGGCTTGCTGGATTGAAAGGCAGTTCTGTTTTACATTCTTTGAGAAATCACCACAATGCTTTCCACAGTGGTTGAACTACTTTATGTTACCACCAGCACTGTATGTGTTTCCTTTTCTCCACAGCCTCTCCAGCATCTGTTTTTGTTATTGTTGTTGTTGGCTTGGCAATTATTGAAAAGTCAAAAACAAAAAACATTCTGACTGGTGTGAGATGCTATCTCATCATGGTTTTGATTGCATTTCTTTAATGATTAGTGATGCTGAACATTTTTTCATATTCTTGTTGGCTGTGTGTGTCTTCTGAAAACTGTCTGTTCATGTCCTTTGCTCATATTTTACTGGGGCTGTTTGTTATTTCGCTTGTTGATTTAAGTTCCTTACAGATTCTGGATATTAGACCTTTGTTGGACACAGTTTGCAAATATTTTCTCCCATTTTGAAGGTTGTCTGTTTACTCACAGTAGTTTCTTGTGCTATGCAGAAGCTCTTTAGTTTAACTAGATCCCATTTCCCAATTTTTGTTTTTGTTGCAATTGCTTTTGGAGTCTTCATCATGGAATCTTTGCCAAGGCCTGTGTCTAGAATGGTATTTCCTAGGCTTCTTTCTAGGCTTTTTATAGTTTTAGGTTTTATGTTTAAGTCTTTATTCCATCTTGAGTGGATTTTTGTATGTGAAGAAAGGAAGGGGTCCAATTGCAAACTTCTGTATATGGCTAACCAGCTCTTCAAACACCATTTATTAAATAGGGAATCCTTTCTCCATTGCTTGTTATTGTCAGCTTTGTCAAAGATCTGATGGTTGTCACTGTGCAGCTTTATTTCTGGATTCTCTAACCTGTTCCACGATTCTATATGTCTGTCTCTGTACCAGTATCATGCTGTTTTGGTTACTGTAGCCATGTAGTATAGTTTGAAGTTGGTAGGGTGATGCCTCTGGCTTTGTTCTTTTAGCTTAGGATCGTTTTGGCTGTGCAGTCTCTTTTTTGGTTGCATATGAATTTTAGAATAGTTTTTTCTAATTCTTTGAAAAATGATGTAGGTAATTTGATAGAAACAGCACTGAATCTGTAAACTGAATTGGAGAGTATGGCCATTTAAACAATATTAATTTTTCCTATCTATGAACATGGAATGTTTTTCCATTTGTTTGTGTTCTCCTCAACTTCCTTTAGCAGTGTGTGGTAATTCTCATTGCACAGATATTTCACTTCCCTGTATAGCTGTATTCCTAGGTATTTTATTATTTTTGTGGCTTTTTGTGAATGGGATTGCATTCTTGATTTGGCTCTCAGCTTCAACGTTATTGATGTACAGAAATGCTACTGATACTTGTACATTGACTTTGTATCCTAAAACTTCACTGAAGTTGTTTATCAATTCTAGAAGCCTCTGGGGAGAGTATGGGGTTTTCTAGATATAGAATTATATCATCTGCATATAGATATGGTTTGACTTCCTCTCTTCCTATTTGGATGACTTTTACTTCTTTCTCTTACATGATTGCTCTGGCTAGGACATCCAGTACTATGCTGAATAGGAGTGGTGAGATTGGGCATCCTTGTCTTGTTCTGGTTCTCAAGGAAAATGATTCCAGGTTTTGCCCATTTGTTATAATGTTGGCTGTGGGTCTGTCATAAATGGATCTTATTATTTTGAGGTTTATTCCTTCAATGCCTAGTTTGTTGAGGGTTTTTTACATGAAGGAATGTTGAATTTTGTTGAAAGCCTTTTCTGTCTCTATTGAGACCATCATGTGTTTTTCAGTTTTGTTCATGTGATAAATCACATAGATTTCCTTATGTTGAATCAACCTTGCATCCAAGGAATAAAGCCTATTTGATTGTGGTGGATTAGCTTTTCAGTGTGCTGCTTGATTCAATTTGCTAGTGTTTTGTTAAGGATTTTTGTGTCTATGTTCATCAGGGATATTAGCCTGAAGTTTTCATCTTTTATTGTCTGCCATGTTTTGGCATTAGAATGATCTGGCCTCATATAATGACTCAGAAAGGAGTCCCTCTTACTCAATATTTTCTAAAAGTTCCAATAGGATTGGTACCAGCTTTTCTTTATACAGCTGATAAAATTCAGCTGTAAATCCCTCTGGTCCAGGGCTTTTACTGGTTGGTAGGTTTTTAATTACTGATTCAATTTCAGAGCTCATTATTGATCTGTTCAAGTATTCCATTTCTTCCTGGTTCAATCTTGGGAAGTTTTACATTTCCAGGAATTTATCTATTTTCTCTATGTTTTCTAGTTGGTGTGCATAGAGGTTTTTTGTTTTGTTTTGTTTTGTTTTGTTTTTTGAGATGGAGCCTTGCTGTGTCGCCCGGGCTGGAGTGTGGTGGCCGGATCTCAGCTCACTGCAAGCTCCGCCTCCTGGGTTTACGCCATTCTCCTGCCTCAGCCTCCCGAGTAGCTGGGACTACAGGCGCCCGCCACCTCGCCCGGCTAGTTTTTTGTATTTTTAGTAGAGTCGGGGTTTCACCGTGTTAGCCAGGATGGTCTCGATCTCCTGACCTCGTGATCCGCCCGTCTCGGCCTCCCAAAGTGCTGGGATTACAGGCTTGAGCCACCGCGCCCAGCCGCGTTTTTTTTTTTAAACAAAAGATTAACAGCTTTATTGAGATATAGCTCATATACTGTATAATTCACCCATTCACAATGTACAGTTCAGTGGCTTTTACTATATTCAGAGTTGTGCAACAATCATTACAGTCAAATTTTCGTCACTCCAAACCCACAAGTCCTTAATGACCCACGACTTGCCCATCTCTCCCAGCACCTGGCAGACACTCATCTCCTTTCTGTCTCTACGGATTCACCAATTCTGGATCTTTCATATAAATGGACTCATACAATATGCGGTCCCATGACTGGCTTCTTTCACTGAGCATCGTGTTTTCCAAGCTCCTCCATGTGGAAGCATGTGTCAGCACATCATTCCTTTTTGTTGCTCTACTATTCCACTCTACAGATATGCCACATTTTATATTGTATTTATCCATTCGCCAGCTGGTGGGTGTTTGGGTTGCTTTGTTTTCGTCTAGTATGAATAATGCTGCTATGAACATATGTGTAAAATGTCTGTGTGGATGTTTATTTTCATTTCTCTTGTGTATACCTAGGGGTGGAATTGCTGGGTCATACGGTAATCTCCATTTAACCTTGTGAACAATTACCAAACTGTTTTCCAGTGAGGTGCACCCTTTTACATTCATAGAGGTTTTCATAACAGTCTCTGAGGGTTTTGTTTTTTGTATTTCTGTGGGGTTGGTGGTAATGTCATCTTTGCCATCTCTAACTGTGTTTATTAGGATCTTTTTTCTTTATTAGTCTAGCTAATGATCTCTCAATCTTATATATTCTTTCAAAGAACCAACTTTAGATTTCGTCAATCTTTTATATGAATTTTCATCCGTCATTTTTGTTCAGTTCAGCTCAGATTTTTGTTATTTATTTTCTTTTTCTAGCTTTTGGGTGGCTCACTCTTGTTTTCCTGGTTCCTCTAGGTGTGATGCTGGGTTGTTAATCTGAGTTCTAATTTGATGTAAGCATTTAGCACTATAAACTTTCCTCTTACCACTGCTTTAGCTGCATCCCGAAGATTCAGGTGAGTTGCATCTGTCTCCATTAATCTCAAATAACTTACTGATTTGTACCTTAATTTCACTCTACACAAAAGTCATTCAGGGACAGGTTAATCTCCAAGTAACTGTACAGTTTGGAGAGATCTTCTTGGTATTGATTTCTATTTTTATTGCACTGAGGTCTGAAAGTCTGGTTGGTAGGATTTTGTGTTTGTTTTTAATTTATTGAGAATTGCTTTATGGTCAAATGTGTGGTCAATCATAGAGTATGTGCCATGTGCAGGTAAGAATGATGTATATTTTGTTGTTGTTGGGTGGCATATCATGTAGATGTCTGTTAAATCCATGTGGTTAAGTGTCAAGTTTAGGTCCCAAGTAACTGACTCATTCCTGCCTTGATGATCTAACACTGTCGGTGACATGTTGAAGTCTCCCATTATTATTGTGTGTTTATCTAAGTCTCTTCATAGATCTCTTAGAAACTTGTTTTATTGATCTGAGCACACCAGTGTTGGGTGCATATATATTTATCATAGTTAAGTCTTCTTATTTAGTTGAACCATTTATCACTATGCAATGCCCTTCTTTGTCCTTTTTATTTTTTTGAGATGGAGTCTCACTCTGTGTCACCCAGCTGGAGTGCAGTGATACAATCTCGGCTCACTACAACCTCCACCTCCCAGGTTCAAGTGATTCTCATGCTTCAGCCTCCCAAGTAGCTGGGAATACAGCTGCACACCATCACACCCAGCTAATTTTTTGCATTCTTAGTATAGGGTTTCACCATGTTGGCCAGGCTGGTTTTGAACTCCTGACCTCAGGTGATCTGCCTACCTCAGCCTCCCAAAGTGCTGGGATTACTGGCGTGAGCCACCACACCTGGGTTCTTTGTCCTTTTTGACCATTGATGGCTTAAAGTCTGTTTTTTTCTGAAATAAGAATAGCAACTCTTGCTCTGTTTGCCTGATAGATTTTTCTTCATCCCTTTACTTTGAGCCTATGAGTGGGTTTGCATTTAAGATGGGTCTCTTGAAGGCAGCATACAGTTGGGTTTTCTTCTTTATGCAACTTGTCACTCTGTGCCTTCAAAGTGGGCACACTGTTTATGTTCCTGTTTATGTTCAAGGTTCTGTTTTGTTTTGAGAGGGGGCCTTGCTGTTGCCCATACTGGAGTGCAGTGGTATGATCTCAGCTCACTGCAACCTCTGCCTCCCAGGTTCAAGCAGTTCTCCTGCCTTAGCCTCCTGAGTAGCTGGGATTACAGGCACATGCCACTATGCCTGGCTAATTTTTTGGTAGAGAGGGGGTTTCATCATGCTGGCCAGGCTGGTCTTGAACTCCTGACCTCAGGTGATCCACCCAACTTGGCCTCCCAAGTGCTGAGATTACATACATGAGCCACGACACCTGGCCCTGTTTAAAATGTTCAAGCTTAATATTGACGTTAAGATTTGATCCTGTCATCATGTTGTTAGCAGGTTGTTACGCAGACTTGATTATATAGTTGCTTTATAGTGTCAGTGGACTATGTACTTAAGTGTGTTTTTATGTAGCAGATAACAGTCTTTCATTTCCATGTTTAGCACTCACTTAAGCATGTCTTGTAAGGCAGGTGTGGTGGTAATGAATTCCCTTAGTGTTCGCTTGTCGGAAGAAAATTTTATTTCTCCTTTGTTTATGAAGCTTACTTTGGCTGGAAATGGAATTCTTGCTTGAAATTTCTTTTCTTTAAGGTTTCTGAATATAAGCCCCCCAATCTCTTCTGGCTGTAAGATTTCTGCCGAAAGGTCTGCTGTTAGCCTAATGAGGTTCCCTTTGTATACGACCTGCCCCTACTCTCTAATCTGCCTTTAATACTTTTTCTTTCACATTGACCTTGGAGAATCTGATGACTATCTATCTTCAAGATGATGTAGTATATTGCTGAGGTTCTGTGAATTTACTGAATTTGCATGTTGACTTTTCTAGCGAGGTTGGGGAAATTTTCCTGGACAACATCCACAAAAACATTTTCCAAGTTGCTTGCTCTCTCTCCCTGTCTTTCTCAGATGTCAATGAGTTGTAGGTTTGGTCTCTTCACATAATCCCTTATTTCCCAGAGGTTTTGTTCATTTTTAAATTTTTTCTTTATTTTGTCCAACTGTGTTGATTCAAAGAACTGGTCTTCAAGCTCTGAGAACTGGAACAGTTTCTTTCTTTAAATGGCTATTTCATATTTCAGCTCCTCTATCATTTTATTGGAATCCTTAGATTCCCTGGATTCAGTTTCAACCTTCTCCTAAATCTCAATGACCTTATTTGCCATCCAGATTATGTATTCTATGCCTATAAGTTCAGTGATTTCAATCAAGAACCCTTGCTGTCGAGCTCATGTGGTCATTTGGAGGTAAAATGACTCTCTCTGGCTTTTTGAATTGCCAGAGTTTTGCACTGGTTCTTTCTCATCTGTGTAAGCTGATGTTTCTTTAATCTTTAAAGTTGCTGTCCTTTGGATAGGGCTTTTTGCTTTTTATATTCTTTGATGCCCTTGAGGGTTTGACAGTAGTATAAGTTGGGTTTAAATTGATTGGCTTCATGTCTGGATGACTGCAGGGGCCCAAGGCTCAGCTTAGCACTCCTAGGCTGTGTGCTCTAATCCTGGGGGCCTGGAACCAGTCTCCTGGTAACACTCCAATGGGGTCTGCCAGCAAAAGGGCTTTAGCAAGGCAGCAGGTGTCCCTGCACATGTGTGCACCAGTGGCAGGGTAGTAGTGAGGTTAGCATGCACATGGCAAGTACACATGGTGTTCACTGAGCAATCCTGTGACTCAACCCTACAAAGGTAAAAGCCAGGAGATTAAGAAAGATAATGCAAACAGTAAATTCAGCCATACCAGTTGGTCTTCAAATTTTGACTTCCCTACTCAATCTGCCTGCTGTTGCTTAGTTTTCAGAATCCTCAGTTGCATTTTGCATTATTTCCAGGGTTTTTAGTTGTAATCAGTTACACCCACCAGAGAAGCAGCAGGGGGAGGCTGCAGGCAAGTTCATGCCAGTGAAGTAATGAGGGGAGGCTGTGAGCAAGTGCATGCTGGCAGGGGAGGGTTGTGGGTGGGGGCATGCCAGCAGAGGCCCACCTACAGAAGCTCTCTATGAGGACAGATCTTCTGACAAAAGAGCCATGGCAGTCGCTGCTGGCAAGCACCTCAGCTGGGCAGCCAAGGCCACGCTGCAAGCAGGTGTGGCCAGGCAGGGACCCTGGGATAGGCCAGCAAATAGGGGGACACTCAGATCAGACAGGCCCCTTCCCAAGAGCAAGATATGTTCTATCCAGGTCTGGCAGCCAACAAAGGTTAAAGCCACCTAGAGGAGTGTGGTGGGCCTTGAAGGATGAGCACCCATGACTATGCTCCACTGCAGCCATTCCCACAAAAGACCCCTGGGGCTCCATGCAAGCTGGAGTTCTGTCTTTGCCAGCTCAAATATTCATGGGGGTTATGGGGTCTCCTGCAGCGAGGATATCAGAGGTCTGTAACGAGAGTGGGCCACTCCACGTCTATTTCACTGGCCCCTTCTCCAGGAGCTGCTCAGGGTCAGGAATAAGTCCTGGTGCTCAGCAACTCCATGCAGGGTCTCCTCCCCCACTTCAGCCTGTGGTCTGTATCCTCCTTCTGTCTACTCTCAATACTTTCTTTCTGAAGATCTGTTTGGAGTATGTAGTTCTTCCTGATGGGCTGGTCTCTCAGTGGGAGAAGTTCTTCCTGTCTGCATCTAGTCAGCCATCTTGTTAAATAGCAATTTTCAATAGCTGTGTTATTCAGATTACTCAGGAGACAGTCTGGGACTGTGTGGTACCTCATGTCACAGTTCTGTACTCAAAACATCTGCTATGCCCCTTTGGGTCTGAATTGTGCATGTGCTGCTTAGGGGTGAGCTCAGGACTTGTTTCAGCTTATACACAGAAACAGGAGATCCCCTTTTTCAGCTCTCTTCTCCACTACTTCCCTGATACCCTCAGGCCCTTAGGGTCCTCTTTTCCAAATCTGCTATGCATAAAACCAGGACTTTCTCTTAGAACTTAATCCCTTACACTGTTTTTCAGTTGTATATAATTGGGACTGTACTTGCAGCATACCAGCAAGGGAAACTACAGAGAAAAAATAACTGATTACCTCCCACACTCTCTAGACATCAGGGATCCCTTTTCTATTTCCTTTGTACAGAAAGAGGGGCTGTATCTTAGCATCAATAGTGCTACATTACTGCCATCACCACTGCAACAGTGCAGGTTTTTAACTGGGCTGGCCTCAAGGCAGGGCAAGGAGAGGAAAAAAACAGGAGGGGGAACTCCTTCCATATCTTCTGGCTCACAAGGGTCCCTATTCTGAGTCTTCTGAATAGAAGGAGGGGGTTTCTGTTGGGCTTTTCTGCTACTGGTGTTCACTGAGCAGTCCTGGGATTCAGCCCTCCAAAGGTAAAAGCCAGGAGATTAAGAAGAAAACATAATACAAACAGTAAATTCACTGCCAGTCCAGTAGGTCTTCAAATTTTGACGTCCCTACCCAATTTTCCTGCTGTTGTTTACTTTTCAGAATCCTCAGCTGCATTTTGCATTATTTCCAGAGTTCTTAGTTGTAATCAGTGGAGAGACAGGCTGTGGAAGACTTACTCCACTTTGTACAGCACCAGGTATCATTCATTACACTTTAAAATGCATTTACCTTTACTGTATACAATACCAATACAAACATAGATTTGGGAGGCAGTAAAAGGCAGTATCAGAATAAATGCTCCGAATAGCGGATATTGAACCAAAAGCTCTTTAACTGATATATTTGAATGTGTCTAATTAAAGATGAAGTACACATTTGGCAGGGTAACTGCAAATCTATTCTAAGATATTGTAAAAATGATCAAACAGGAAACTCTAGACCTGGCTCATGCTGTGCTTTCTTCTTACAAATACTTCAAACTTCTGGCACCAGGCTCTCAAAGTACTTACCTGTGTGTTCTACCCACCAATAGCTATTTTGAAACTGTGTCATTTGGCTTAGAATTGTGTGGTCTATAAAAACACAAAGCCACTTTTTAATGCAACAGTTTTCCATTACAAAACACTCCTTCAAAGAGTATACTCTTCAACTTCAGCAAGATGTCTTAAATAACAAGAAACACACAAATAGCCAGCAAGTCAAGCTTACTCACGGGGCTGGCTCAAATAACAAAATTCAACCTAAGTCAGGCCACTGGAAATGAAGAGTTGTCCAGGACTGAGCACCAAATCCAATGGAGCATTCTATTAAAAGTAAAATGTTTTTAGGGTAAATGTAAAAAATTATACTATAGGGCAGCACTGGGCTTACAGCTTCATTTTTTTAAATGAATCCATGTTACGTATTTAACATTTTGTAAATGTATGAGACTAGGATTGAGAACTCCTCTTATGGCCTGACCCTCCACTTGCTGTCTGTGATAGAGTGAAATATTAGGTCTTCCACCCTTGTTTCATGGCATACAACTCCTAAAATCCTTAGACTTTCCAAAGTGATGTCTTTTTGTATGCTAATAAGTTGACAGATGACTGGCAGCCCCTAGGCAGCTTCAGGATAAGGACTGGTCACTGGAAAAACTAAGGCAGGATTAGAGGGTTGGGACCCCCAACCTCCAAGGGGAGAGAAGCTGAAGGTTAAGTTGGTCACCAGTTGCCAATGGTTTAATCAATTATGCCTAGGTAATGACATAATTATTATGACACTTCTATAAAAGGCGAAAAGGGCTGAGTTCAGAGCACTTCTGGACAGATGAAGATATGGAGGTTGACAGGAAGCGAACAAAAATCCATGTACCAATAGTGGAGGACTCCACCTCCACAGGGATAGAATCTCCTGTACTCAGGACCCTTCCAAGTCTCGCCCTATGTATCTCTCTATCTGTTTGTATCCTTTGAAATATCCTTTGAAATAAACCAGTAAACCTAAGTGCTTTATAGAAAATTAATCTAGCCCAAAAAAGGTGTTGTAAAAACTCCAACTTGAAGTAGTTGGTTGGTCAAAGTTCCAGAGACCCAAAGTTACAACTGGTGTCTGAAGCCTGTTGGCATTGGGGGTAGGGGGAGGTCTTGAGGACTGTGCCCTCAACCTGTGGAATCAGATGCTATTTCTAGGCTGACAGTGTGAGAACTGAATTGGAGGACATCCAGCTGGTGTCTGCTGCAAAACTGATTGCTTGCTGGTGGGGAGAAATCCCCCACATTTGGTCACAGAAGTCTTCTGTGTTTTCTGTGGAGTAAGAGAATTAAAAATACACTTTTGAGTATGTTTTTACACTCACAGTGTCCATTTCACATTGCGGAAGGGGCCTAAGTAGGTGGCAGATCATGACAGTACTTTTTCTTTCTTATCTGGCCAATGAAATGGCTATGTTAGAAGGAACTTTACATATAACTCTTACTTTACAGAAGAGAAAGCAAGCTCAAGCATTAAGTGACTTATCTAAAATCACATATTTGCATAAGATTTGAAAGCAGGACCCAGGATTTCCAATTTCACATCCCACATTCCTCCCACTACTGCCATCTTTCTTTTTTTTTTTTTTTTTTGAGATGGAGTCTCGCTCTGTCACCCAGGCTAGAGTGCAGTGGCACAATCCCAGCTCAATGCAACCTCCACCGAGTAGCTGGGATTAAAGGCACCCGCCCCCATGCCCAGCTAATTTTTTTATTCTTAGTAGAGATGAAGTTTCACCATATTAGGCTGGTCTTGAACTCCTGACCTCGTGATCCACCTGCCATATGCCTCCCAAAGTGCTGGGATTACAGGCGTGAGCCATCGTGGCAGGCCCTCCCTGCTGCCTTCTAAGAAACTGCAAAATCTGGGAAACTTATGAAGTGATGGCACCTGGGAGATGCTGAGCAAGGCACCAATCACGGATGCATTGGCAATCAGAATGCAGCTGGCATGGGAGGTTTTTTTTTTTTTTAATCCCACTACTCCCCACCTGATATCACCTCTCTGAATAACAAGTTAATCTGAATACTTTTCATTTTATATACTCATAAAAATAAATAAAAATAAACACCTGTTGTGATGATAAAAGGAAATGTGGTCTTTTCCTTCAGTGCCATTTGTTTTTGTAACCAACTATTAAGAAAAACATAGCAGTAAATCCAAACTGAGAAATGACATGGGCCATCAAACAAGCTACATGTCTATTCTCATATCTATTCTCTAGCTACATGTCTATTTCATCTCTAAAGATAAGAAATATTTTCCCCCATTGGTTTTTCTTATTACACCAACAGCAGAAGGCAATGCAGACAAGACAGTCTTAAAAGCAAATCAATTACAAATACGAGAAGAAACAAGACATGCATTGTTGTCTCCCATCCACAAGCTGAATGATAAGGAAGAACTGGGCATTCATAGGCATCAGGACTAAACTGATAGGTAATGTGATTATGTGTTGCCTCTAATCCAAGGCCAGATCATGGATTGTTCCCTGGACCTAACACTGCAGTATGCTTCTGGAGAAATCTCCAAATTGTGGGAGACCTGCCAAGCTCATTTTCTCTAATGCAGTTACCAACGGCCAGTCCCAAGACACATGTTTTCCTCACCTCATCCCAAGAGGCATAATTAGGTCTTGAGACAGGACATCAAAACCAACTCTAGGACCTTACCTCCCAATTGCTTGATAACTCTGACAGTGAACGTGGACAAAATGTACCCAATCCTCAGATTGATTTCCTCTAATCCCAGGCCGTTTGCTCGGGTTACTGAAGACACAACCACACACATCCTCCTGAATCTTCCATGCCTCTCACTACCATCTTTGGCTGTATCTTCCATTCAGAAAGGATCCTTCAAAGTCTTAAAAGCAAGTAATTTTTTAAATAAAGGCTAATTACCTATTTGGCTTTCCAAAGGCCCCTGATAATTGAGCTAAGACTCTTGAAGCTACTCTTGAGGGTAACTTTAGAGTTTAACATTTCCACAGTACTCACTAAATCTTAGTCTTTCTCTCCCTCTCTCCTTTCTCTTCCAGTCTATATCCCTCTGTGTTTCTTCCATTCGTCAGTCATGGTCATATTATTTGTAATACTATAGAATTAAATATCAAAACGCTTTAAGCTTTAAATGAAAAAACTGAGTTTTTAAGACCCCTATGGCTTTCAAATAACCTTTTTCCCCTGGAAGAATGCTACCTACAATAGAAAAATTTCTATACGTTCTTCTGTTCATTCTCCTTCCCAATGATCCCATTTATGTAACTCACAAGCACCTACTATGTGCCAGAGGCTATGACAGATCCGGGGATAAACACAAAAACATGGTCCCTGTCCTTAAGGAACTCTTACCTCATTAGAGAGCAGAGTAAGCCAACACTACCAGGAGGTTATATGTACCAGTTGCCCTTCTGTACTACTACTTAATACTCATAAAACCACCATGAAGTGGATAAAGCTGAGAAACCTAGGGCTCAGAAGGGGTTAATTTGTATAAATTCATAAAACTCACAAGTATAAATTATATAATTTGTACTAATTATAAGTATAAATAACTATAATTTATACTGATTATAAGTATAAATATCCTTTTATACTATTCCATTGAGGCAGGTGCATGGCAGATATGTTTAAACTAAAATGAAAGAACAGATAACATTTACTGCATACTACCATGTGCCAGGCACTGTTCCAAGAGTTTTATACAGTTTGTCTTATGATTCTGTGAGACAAGTGGTTTTTTTTTTTTAATAACCTGAAAATAAGTTTAATCTATTAAAAGGAGTAAATGGCATAATATTTAAGATATAAAAGCTCAAAAGGGGGACAGGTGAAGACAGTAAGCCCAAAAGTAGAGACAGTTCTCACTCAAAAGAAGAAAAAAATTGCTTGGCAGGACCTGAACACTTCCTCAACATCTAAACTGAAAAAGATGATGCAAACACTGTTTAATTAGACCACTTTATTTTAATTGCTCTCTCTAAAACCTCAACATCATATATTAGAAGGAACTACAAGTTAGAAGAAATTGCAGCTGACTAATCACTCAACTCTTTGTGGGGAGAACTGTCAATTTTTCAAAAGACTTTTTTATACTTTTTGAAGTCAATCATCATAATGGCAACCTTTTGAGGAAAGTAACCATTACCTCAACAGGTGCCACAGCTCCAAAGTTCTACAGAAGTGGGATTTGGGGGAGTTAGTAGAGCTGTAGGAAAGCTAGGGGTCTTGTCTTGGAGCTGTGTTAATACAGCAAGCACACTATGTATATTGTATGTTACAGATCAATAAACATAGCAAGGCTTTCTAAAAATGCTTTTTATGCACACTTTACATAAGATTAAGAAACCTCAAAAACACCAAAGTGTGGTGGGGGTATAAGTGGGGAGACACAAAAGAGGAGACAAGAAGGGGCTGGAACCCTAAGCTCCAGAAGAGGTATGTGATAAAATGACTGGGATAATAAATTCCTTGTGAAGTATGCTTTTTAACAACAAAAAAATTGAAGATGAATGTTTATCCTAGCATGGTAAAACCTTTGGTATGAAGGCAGCACCTACTGGTTTTGAGAGTCTATTAATCTGTGAATATCTGATCTCACTCAATTACAACTAAAGAAATAATTTCTAGTTTTCAGAAATTTGAAAATTTACCAAAAATGTGCTTTAAGAGCACAAGATTATTTGCAAGTCAATCACCTCAAGAACACTAAATAATTGGTTTTCTTCAGAGGAAGCATGCAAATGGCAGAATAAATCATTTAAAGAGTCAGGAGAGGACTGAGGTGCTTCAGAGGGTGCCAGGGGCATGTGGCTTTCAGAGTGGTCATCTTCGTACTTTACAAACTCTCTCTGTAAAAAGAACATAAAATAATGTTCTTGGTTTCATAAAAAAAAGACCTAAAATATATCCAAGAAAAGTGAATGTGATAATTTAAAAGACAGAGGCCAAAAGGAATGAAACAGAATAACTCAGGTGTCACTGAGCCAACTACCATCTACTGACCTCTCATAGAAGTTACAAAACAGAGATATTGTCCTCCTCTTTAGTAATCTGCAAACTTGAGGATCTTAGATGATTTATTCCACTTCAGGGGACAAATTCTCTGTCAGCTTTGATAAAATCATTTCTCAATTGTAATCAATAAAGAAGCCTGAGAATTTTAGAATCATGCGGGACTAGAGAATCCCTTCAGTCAGGCTCTGAATACAAGGAAGACTTCTTCATCTCCTCAACAAAGGTCACCCTGTACCTTACACTGACCGCCTCCCTATATAGACTTTGTAAACTCTCTCTTAACGTTCTCTGTAAGGAGTCTGTCTCACTGCTGGTCAGCTCTAAGAGTGGATCAACGGCAAGAACGCAAATATATTCAAAACGTAAAATATATGGAGATACCCATATTATAAATACATTTCCTATGAATTTTAACTTTTCTTGGTTTTTAACAGCATTCCAGTATCTTATTTTTAATATTAGCTCTGTTATCAAGCGTAACAGCCATTTAGCTTGCTCTGGGCTCCCTGGATTTGATAAGCACAGAGCTGAAGGACTGAGCTCTTGGTTGCACCCCAGTAGAGACCTTCTGGGCCCACTTTTCAACCCTGACAAGGCATCTTACTAAACCATGTTTGTTTGTTTTTTTAATTTCCCAAATTTCAGAGATTATTTGTCATCAGTATGCCCCACAAGATTAAAGTTTATTTTGCTCCCTTACTTTGCTTATTAACACAAAGAAAATGTTCTACGAATATATTCAGTGAAAGAGTGTGCCAAATGCTTTATCTGTAGAATTTTCCTAATCTACTCACCAAAAAATGCTTTCAAAGAAAAAACAAATGAGAATAGTTTAGTAAGGCATATTTCTAGTGAACACACAAAACTTCCTAGTAATCATCAGACTCTTTTCTAAATGCTTCCAAATCTTCATTAATATTTTATAATTTTGCTAGAAACTAGTCATGTTTATTCATCTTAATTCTTAGAATTCATTACCTTTTGAGCAATTAAGGCACTATTTGCTCATATGGCTTATCTCTGGGTATCTCATCTTCATGACTGCTTAAAAATAAAGAAAAATTTACTGACAGTGGCTTTGAGTTTATGTCTAAAAATTATTTTGAGTTAGATTAAGTCAGCCAGATGTTCACTTAAAGCAAATAAAAGGTAACTATTAACCACAGCAGTAGCTATCCATAGGCAAAGTTTTAATGCTTATTAATAACTATAATTCTGTATTCTTAATATATATACACATTTTTATTTGAAAATGTATGTCATATTTAGAAACTAAAATTTTGACAATAATCCAGGCTCTAATGATCTCTTGCACAGATGAATAAATAACTACATAATTACCAAACAAATGTAACAAAGTCATGTGTTTCTTTTGCAACATTCATCATTTCCTTAATCAGGCTATAAACCTTTTTTAAAAAAGGGTTCTTACTTCCCCAGCCTCAAGAACTATTCATTCATAATAAATAAAGTCCTTTAGATTTGTCTATTTTATATTACCTATGAAAAAGTAAACAAAGTCACTGCCTCAGAATCTTTAGTAAGATATTCTTATTAAAGATGTGCATATGCAAATGCAATCATGCATTGCTTAGCCACGGAGATACATTCTCAGGAATACATTTTGCAAACTTCATGGAGTGTCCTTACACAAACCTAAATGGTACAGCCCACTACATACCTAAGCTATATGCTATAGCCTACTGCTCCTGGGTTACAAAACTGTACGGGATGTCATTGTACTAAATACTGTAGGCAACTATAACACATTGGTATTTGTGTATAAACATGGCTAAACATAGAAAAGGTAAGGTAAAGTAAAAATGCAGTATTATAATCTTATTACCATCCTATATGTGGTCATCCTCCACTGAAATGTCGTTATGTGGCATGTCCGGAGCTGCGCGCCCCGGCCATAGCAAATAATAATTAATGATTAAACGCCCGAGCTCTATTCCTTTCCACCTTCTACCTCCTCCCTAGATTTGTTGTTTCTCTTTTGTATCAATACCTCATAAAAGATGGCGCTCTTCCTGTTTTTTCTTCACCTGTTTTTCCCCCCGCGTGGCGAAAATTGTTACTTTGTAGCGCAGGCACCATCCTGCGCCCGGGAAAATTACCAACTGACAGCGCAGGCGCAACATGACGTCCCACCAGAGAAACCAATACCTACCTAGCCACACCCTCCGCGATGAGATCATCTCCGCCTCTGGCCCAACCCCCTCCCCTCCAAGTGTATATAAGGCATTGCATTACCGCCATTAAACGAGACTTGATCAGAGCACTGTCTTGTCTCCATTTCTCGTGTCTCTTGTCCCCCAAATTCCCACTCCCTCCTCCAGGGCCTGCTTCGACGATCCCGCGGGCCGGGATAGTGGCACATGGCTGAACTTTATGTTGTGCAAAATAAGATGCTTGAATTTCACTTTATGAACTGTAATTTGTACAGCAGGTCAAAAGTAGAGTATCCTCATTCACTTGAATATCATTAGATTCTTCACAATTTACTTATGTTGACACTACTGCTAAAACTTTATTCTACAGGATAAGAAGGAAATCTAAAATTAAAAGCTTATTGCTCAAATTTTTTGCTGTTTTTGCAAACTATTACACAAGGCTGAACTTCTATTAAAGTTGAAATTGGCCAACTACTAGCAACAAAGAATAATGGCATGTCACATTCATTTGATGCATTAAATTCCCTGTCTTTTTGTACAATCCTAAATTTCAAGGTTCAAATTATGAACTATGAAAATTTCAAAATGTCTTTCTCTCTTTAACCAGGAACTATAAAGGTGAAATGAGGTAACTCACTCATTTGTACTCATACTATCTAATAGTCCTACAGAGGTTTTAATTACACATGTGCCAGGAAAACTTAATTCGGGACAGTCTGGTTTTATTCACCAATCCAAAAAATGTTGATGCCTGCCTCCAACAGAGATAAAATGGGAAGAAAAATTCACATTAATTACAACAATAATGGCTAATGTTTTCTGAGCATGTATTAAGCATCAGGAATAATGTTAAGCTTTTAACAGAAAATAGTATATCAATTAATCTATACAATAACTCTATGAATTAGGATTTTGTAAAACCTGACTTGCCAGCTCCAGGTAGACCTCATCAACCTTCCTCTGCACGACTGTGTCTTATATATTTTTCTATTACTGTCTGTATTAATGACATATGAGTATCACTATGGGCAGTAATAGAAGTGTTACAGAGAAAGGCATAATAAGGTCTGTCTGGGGTGGCAAGAATGGTTTCACAAGTATAGAGGGTTTACAGGGTTTGTAAGATTAAAAACTCAAAACAGTAAACCAGGAAATGTGGCTCAAGCCAAATCTACACAGCATAATTTAATCATTTTGCTTGACAATGTAAGTTTCCATATTTATGTGAAGCACTCATATTCAAATATCAGCTTAAAGTGCAATATTAAGACCAGTGTTTTAATTATCACAGTTTGGACTGGTGAGAGTGCCACTCCATTTGCTATGAAGAGTTGCAGATCGGCTTCACTTGAAACGTAACCCCATCCAGAATTAAAATCTGGATCATTTAAAAGGATCAGATCAATCTCAAGATTATGGTACTTATTTTTTAAATTCCATGTATGTAATATCATCTTTAAAAACTTACCACTTCATTTTATACTACACATGTTTTTTGTCCCCTAAATTTATAATCAGACCATAATGAAAAATAAAATCTGTCTTATTTTTTGAATCCCAAGCCACAATGTGCCTGGCCAGATACAGACACTCAATAGCTACTTAGTGAAATGTATTATAGAATCTGAAACATGGATTGGCTGCTAAGGAGAAAATAAGAGGAGATTTCAAATTCCGTATCTCCATTCTCCAAGAGAAAGACTCACTAAAGTTTGAAAACTTGAGTCATCAGACAGAAGACGTGAAGGTCAGGGAAAACTGATCAGGCCTCTTTATAGCCTGGGTGAACTATGACTCCAACGCCCTTCCACTCCTGCTTTAATTCCAGGTTCAAACACAAAGATGCAACTGTGTGAAGCAGTAATCCCTCTTGCCACAAATCTGTCTGCCAGGAAAGAGAGGAGACATTAGAGCATTATTAACATGTGGAAAAGATATATCCCATGTAGTAAGTTTGCATTTCTGTTGATTCCACTGTCACATCTAAGTGTAATTACTCCAAGTTCATCCTTGAGCATCTGTCAGATCATTTTTCAGACACAAATCAACTTTCGTTTGTTTAGGCTCCCTAGATACATGGAGAGACCCATTTCACTGCAGAGACTGAAAACAATATTAGACTTAAAAGTCTTAATTGAAGTTAAAAATAATACCCATTTTCTCCCAACCGCTTTAAAAAGTTTGAAACCATAGAGTAGTGCCAGAAGCGACCCTAGAGTACATTTAATTACTTCCATCCACTACACAAATTTCCTACAACATCCTTGATCCAATCTCAGCTCAAAATTATTCCTTAAGATTATACTGTTTTAGTTGTTATCTACAGATTAAATATTTACTGGATGCCTGCTGCGTTCCAGGCACTACACTATGCAACGGTGGAATAGCAATAAACAAAACAAAAAAATTAAAATCTGCCTTCATGGAGATTACACTCTATTGGACAGAAAATAATCAATAAGTAACACAACTAATTAAGTGTTTCAGCTAGTGAAAACTGCTATAGAGAAAAATAAAGCAGGGGAAATCAGTGGTGGGGGCTGCAACTTTAAGCCGAATGATCAAGGAAGACACCACTAAGAAGAGATGCTTGAGGAAACACAAGAGAGAAAGGGAAAGAGTGCTCCAGGTATCTAGGGAGAGGCTTCCCAGCAGAGGAAACCACCCACAAAAAGGCCTGGAAGGATGTCTAGTGTATTCCTAGAGGTGGGGGCAGCTGGAAAAGGAGGGAAGGCAAAGCAGTAGGAAATGAAATCAAAGAAGTGGGCATGGGGCAAGATCCCATGGGCTGCTGCAGACCACTAGCTTTTACTCTGAGGTGGGGAGCTAATCAGGGGCTTTGAGCAGAGAAATGGCATAGTCTGATTTATATTTTAAATGAATCATTCTGGCTGTCATATGTATAAAAAGCAAGCAGAGGGGTCAAGAAAAGGGCAGAGTGAACACGTAGGAGACTCTGGCAATACCCCAAGTGAGAGACGGGTGGCATTTGGTATCAGGGTGATTGCAGAGGAAGTGATAAGAAACAGATTTCAGATATAATTAGGGCCTAGATTCAAAAGATTTCCTAGCCGACCTGATAAGGGGCACATGAGGTAGTCAAGGACAACTCCAAGGCTTTTGGTGAAAGCCCCAGGAGGAATGCTCTGACCTGGTAAGCGGGAGATGGTGGACAAAACAGGGAAGTCGGGTGCAAGCATCTGGAGATCAGGAGAGAGGTCTGGGCTGAAATCTAGATTTGGGAATTCTCAGCAACACAGAAGTTATTCCAAGCCATGAGACAAGATGAGATCCCCAAAGGAGTAAATGTAGAGAAGAAGAGAACTCTGAGGCTGGTCAGAGTTAAGAGATCTGAGAGATGAAGAGGAATCTGCAAAGGAGATGGGGGAAGGAACAGCCTACAGAAAAAGCTGGGAGAATGTGGTGTCCTAGAAGCCAAAGAAAGTAGTCCGTGAAGACACAATTTACTTGTGTCAAATGCCTTTGGTAGGACAAGTAGGACTGACGACAGTCCTTGCGCTGAGCAACACAGAGGACACAGTAAAGTTGATAAGAGCAACGCCAGTGGAGTGGTAAGGATAAAAGCCTGACTAGATAGGGTTCAGAAAAAAGGGGAAGAGAGGAACTACGGAGAAGGAATATAGGCAACCGTTTTATGTAAAGAAAAGGAGACAGACAGGATAGTAACCGAAAGATAAAGTGGGGCAGAAAAAAAAAATTTTGAGACATGGATGCAGCTGGAAACCATCATTCTCAGCAAACTATTGCAAGAACAGAAAACCGAATACCGCATGTTCTCACTCATAGGTGAGAACTGAACAATGAGATCACTTGGACACAGGAAGGGGAGCATCACACACTGGGTCCTATTGTGGGGAGGGGGTGGGAGGAAGGACAGCATTAGGAGATATACCTAATGTAAATGACGAGTTAATGGGTGCGGCACACCAACATGGCACATGTATACATATGTAACAAACCTGCATGTTGTGCACATGTACCCTAGAACTTAAAGTATAATTTTAAAAATAAATAAATAAATAAATTTAATAAAAAAAAAAGACTGCAAAAATAACAACAGCATGTGTCCATGCTTACAGGACTAACTCAGTAGAAGGAGAAATGTTATGAGACAAAAGAGAAAGAGCTGGGATGACAGCTTTGAATAGGAGACAGGGAGAAGCCTTTGCCAGTTCATCTACAGAAACAGAAAGAAGACAGCATCTGTGCAAGGCCCAGGCAGGAACAGCTGAGGAAACCCAAAAGAGAGAAGGGAGTGTGGGATGGGAGCCCATGGAAGCTCTCATTCTCAGCCATAAAGTAAGCAAGACACTTTCCTGAGATACATACAATAATAAGATCCCAGAAATGTACCTCGTACATCATGAGACCTTGCTAATTCATGCAATGAGTTAAAAATCTGGGGGAAAAAATACACCCACACCGCTATTATACGATTAGATTACAACATTTTTGTCATTATTTCCTAAAAATGTCCTTCCATAGAATAAGAAGTAAAATCTAATTTGGAAAAAAGTATCTTGCTGCTATGTTTTGTTATGTGTGTCTCTGTGCCTTTTAAAACAAAAATGTGAATGTGAAGTAGAACAATGATCTAAAGGGAAGAGTAAAAAAAAAAAAAAGTAAATGCCCTGTGCCATATGTAAACTAAACATACACCTTTATTCCTTCTTCCAAACTCTATGTCCAAGTGTAGTTTTTTAGGTAGTTGCAATCAATGTGTCCATACAACTAGGTTCTATTCTTCGGGCTTAATATTTGCGGGATATATGTATCTAAGGTCCAGACGTTTTTGTGTTTAATGTCAATGTGATGTGGTCTAACTAATCATTTCCCAATCACTAGGCCCTTGGAGGTTCCTCCTAGCTTTTTAAAATTACATATTGCACATCTATAAATACGTTTAAACAAAATGAGTTTTTCTTTATTTCCTTATATTACAATCTCTCAAGTGAAATTTCCAGATCAAAGAATTATTAGCAATTTTACAAATGAACTGCAAGAGCACAGTATATAATACATATTAGTAATTCAAAATAAACTTCTTGAATGAAGAACAAATGAGTGAAGCATGTCAAATATGTCAGCTTTTTATCTAGAATATTCTCTACAGAAAATTATTCCAATTTATTTTACAATCAGAAAATCATATTTTCCTAGGGAACAACTTAGCCCTGAGTTTTGTTTAGCTTTTTTTTTTTTGTTTTTTTGTTTGTTTCTTTCTTGAGATGGAGTCTCGCTCTGTCACCCAGGCTGGAGTGCAGTGGCATGACCTCAGCTCACTGCAAACTCCACCTCCCAAGTTCATGCCATTCGCCTGCCTCAGCCTCCTGAGTAGCCCGCCACCACGCCCAGCTAATTTATTTTATTTTATTTTTTTATTTTTTTATTTTTTTTTGCATTTTTTAGTAGAGATGGGGTTTCACCATGTTAGCCAGGATGGTCTCGATCTCCTGACCTCATGATCCACCCACCTCAGCCTCCCAAAGTGCTGGGATTACAGGCGTGAGTCACCACGCCCGGCCAGCCCTGAGTTTTTAATTTGCTAATTTAGTAAGTATGGTGTTCTCTTAATTTTCACCTCTAATTAGTAACCAGGCTTAACACTTTCCCAAGAGTCTATTTACTAACTGTATTTTTCTTGTTGTAAACAATCTGTTTAGTATACTTTGAGGATAAATATATTTTCTTTTAAGTAAATAAATTTACCACAATATCTTTCCAATCTGTTGCCTCGCTTTTAAAATCTCTGCTTTGAGGTTTTAAAAATTATAATAAAAGATGTCATCAATATAGATAAGAAAAAACACTCCGTTAATTTAAAAAATTAGAGACTCTTAAACCAACACACTACAGAGAATATGAGACCTAAATTTCATTTACATTATTTTAAATTCATATTCCTATTTCCTCTTCTCAGTTGCTTCTTTCTTTTCCCTCTTATTTGCTCAATACTAAATTCTTCCAAACAGTTGGATCTATCACTGGAATTCTGATTCTGTTCCATTCATCCTATTCTGGTTTTAATAATACATATTGTATACCCTATATATTATATACGTATTATTTCTTTGCAGTAATTACTTCTGTCTATAACTACTGTCTTCCTACTGTTCCCTCAATCTGATTACAATCATTTTGTGAAATTCTTTTGTGAAAGTATCGTGTTGGGATTTTCATTGCTAGCACATTAAATACTAATACTAATTGGGGAAGCATTATGGTGACTATATTTAGCTTTCACAATCAAAAACTGGATTTATCATATAATAGAAAGGTGGGGCGTACACTGGTTCTTGATCAGAAATCTGGGTTTAAATCTCACCACTGTTACTAACAGTGCTAATTTCCCTAATTTCTCTGCACTTCCTTTAATTCATACTTAAACTAAGGAAAATACTAATGTTCCTAATTACTGAGTGAATGCAAGCATATACACATATAGTCATACAGAATGGGCTTTTAGAGTCCACTTTTTATAACGCCTCTGCCAAGCTGCTAAAAAGCATTATATCACAGGAAATGAAGATTATGTATTTTCACAAAGAATGTATTCCAGGGAACAAAATTACATACTCCTAGAAGTAAAATCTAGTATTTTATTAGAATTTCCAAAAAGCTTACTCTCAAGGGGCATGACAAATGACTCCAACAGTTTTAGTTTTGTGTGTGTTGAGCAAAAACAGACAAACAGGACTACATCAAATTTAAAAACTATACACCAAAAGACACAATAAACAGTGAAAAGGCAACCAATGGAATGAAAGAAAACATTTGCAAGTCATATATCTGATAGGGGGTTAATATTCAGAATACATAAGGAACTCCTACAACTCAATAGCAATTGAAATAAACCAATTAAAAATAGGTAAGGGACTTGAAAATACAATAAACAATTTTCCAAAGAAGATATATACAAAGGTAAAAGTGGCCAACAAGTCTATGAAAAAATGTTTCGCATCACTAATCCTAAGAGAAATGTAAATCAAAACCACCATGAGATATCACTTCATATCCATTAGGATGGCCACTGTCAAAAGAAAAGAAAACAACAAATGTTGGTGAGCATATTGAGAACTGGAACCCTAGTTTCTCAATTTTAGCGCCGCCCTGCCCCACACTGGGAGGAGTGCAGCCACTATGGAAAATGGGATACAGGTTCCTCAAAAAATTAGAAATAGAACTACTACATGGTCCAGCAAACTCAATTCTGGGTATACATCCAAAAAAATTCAAAGAAGGACCTCAAAGAGATGTTTGCACTCCCATCTTCATTGCAGCAATATCCACAACAGCCAAGAGGGAGAGATAACTCAAAGGTCCATCAACAGATGAATGGATAGATTAAATGCCACATATATATGTGTATATATGTGTATATATGCATATGTGTGTATATATGTATATATGAGTGTGTGTCACACATACACAATGGAATATTATGCAGCCTTTAAAAGGAAGGAAATTCTATCATATGCTACACCATGGATGAACCTCAAGTGAAGTAAGCCAACAAAGGACAAATACTGCATGATTCCACTTATATGAAGTATCCAAAGCAGTAAAAATCATAGAAACAGAAAGCAGAAAGGTGGGTTGCCAAGGGATAGGAAAGAGAGGCTGGGGAATTTGTGTTTAATAGATACAGTGTTTCAGTTTTGCAAGATGAAAATGTTCTAGAGATCTGTTGTACAACAATGTGAATATACCCAACAATACCAAACTGCACACCTTAAAATGGGTAAGAGTATAAATGTAATGTGTTCTTTACCACAATAAAAAAAAAAATCTATATTAAAACAAACAAAAGTAATGTCCACATGATATACCATGGTAAAGAAGAATTATGCCAGTTTCAGGGAGGAGTGAGTGTCACAGACTGGTTGAGCACAGACTGGGAGGCCAGACCTCTTGGGTTTGAACTCCGGCCCCACCCAGTAGCTTTGTGATCATGAGAAAGTTACGTCATCTCTTTCTGCCTAAATACCCTCATCTTAAAATAAAGGTAACTGTATTATCCCCCTGGGTTATTATGAAGACTATGTGAATTAGCATGTGCAAAATGTTTAGAAGTATAAGCATTCAACAAGTCTTAGGTACTATTTCCAGGGCGCTGGCAGCTAAGCTGATGGCCAATCCACACCCTGCCACAAGGATGGACTGCCTAGACTCCTCCCAGTGCAGGGCAGGGCAGCACTAAAATCAGAACACTGGTGCCATTGCTCGCTGGTGACCAGCTGCCACAGTGCTTGGCCCTGCTGTGAAATGATGCTCCTGCCATGTGGCCTTGGACATATGCTGCAGACCGCACCATTTCAAATAGTGGCCTTTAATAAAAGGCCTAACTAGAAAGCATGTAGTACTCTTAACTTGAGTTTAGAAGTCCCTGTAAAACTTTTTTCTCTTTCTACAACCAGAGAAATTAAATTTTATATGTGCAAAATGTTTGAGGCTTTTCTGGTGAGTATGAATTTTCCTCCTGACAACGGAAGTTTTGATACCATTAGCAATAGCTGCTATTAGAAGTGTTGCTACTATTTACGGACTCTAACGGGTCACAGGAAAAAGAAAGATAAAGAAATGGAAAAAGGTGTAGACAAGAAAGATGGACAAAGGAACCAAGCTCAATATGAGAAAAAGAAAATTACACTCAGGTGATTTTGGGTAAAGACAGCAACGACTGCTTGCTAGTTCAGTTCTCTTAGCAGTTTCTACATCATTAAAGGTGTTCAAACCAAAGATGTTAGTGTGAAGTCAGTTAACTTTGAGTGCATTCTTACTTTAAGTTTCTAATCCAGAAGAGGGAAAAAGGGATGAATGAAAAAGCACAATGTTTTCCAAGGAAGTCACATGAACAATTTCACATAACTCATGTTAACAGACTTATGTTATCTTACTGACAACTCACTTGAAGAGGGTGTTGCTATACTACCAGGCAAACACAATTAGATCATAATCCTCACTATAACTGCAATGTCAGTCCCTAGGCTGCCAGACAGAAAAGGGGAGGGAGCAAAGTTGTTAATGTGTATAAAACAAGGAAATACAAGAAGTCAAAGGAGGCTTTATTTCATGTGTCAGTTTCATACCAGTAGGGAGCATAAATGCAGTACAGAATTCCTGCCTTCAAAAACAACCAAACAGACAGAAATTGGGGAGTAGGGGAAAAAAACAAATTTGAGCACCTCCCCCCAAAACTGTATATTAGCTGATTAACTATTTGAAACTTAAGAGCTTCCGCCCAACTATGCTTACCTTAAATGACATTCTTTGTTGACACTGATCTCAACATTGCATTTTTTGATCAAACAAGATTTTATATTTCATTTGCACTGAGGAAGAATTCAAATGCTGTTTGAAAAACAAAAATGTGGTATTTTTAAAAGTATTACTCAACAGGCCATAATATACTAATTACAAGCTGCAATTTACAGCTACAAATTGTGTTCCAGTAGAGGGAGTCCTGAAAGAGGCTGACACAGGAGAAACTGATGTAAATCTAAGATTAATTCAATGAATCCAGTGCTGTATAAATTAGTATGTCAATTCTCAGGAAAGGTTTTGAATACTGGGGACTATCAAATTTAGAGACTTCTTGATATTCCCCACACAGACCCTAAATCACCACTTACAATGAGCAGTAGAATAAATGCCAACACCAGGGAGAAAGGGCTAATGGGTATGCTTTTTCACTGACCGTGTACATGCTAACAGTGTTAATAGTAGTATACTCTTGTACTTTGTCTTTTCTAGACAATTTCTTGTGTGTTATGCATGGGAAATATATGGTGATAGAAAATAAATAAAGCAAATGAGCAAACTCATATTCTTCAATCCTGTTGTAACTAACCATACTTAAAAACCTTGATTATAGGTACAATACTGCTAAACAAACACCTGAAAATGGGATTGCGTGTAAAGAATATACAAAATAAGATTAACCCTGGGCCGGGCGTGGTGGCTCATGCCTGTAATCCCAGCACTTTGGAAGGCCAAGGTAGGCGGATCACCTGAGATCAGGAGTTCGAGACCAGCTTGGCCAACATGGTGAAACCCTGTCTCTACCAAAAATACAAAAATTAGGTGCGCATGGGGGGCAGGTGCCTGTAATCCCAGCTACTCGGGAGACTGAGGCAGGAGAATCACTTGAACCTGGGAGGTGGAGGTGGCAGTGAGCCGAGATCTCACCACTGTACTCCAGCCTGGGCGACAAGAGTGAAGCTCCATCTCAAAAAAAAAAAAAAAAATTGATTAACGCTGTTAGAATACAATCATTTCTGAGATGGAAAATGTATGTCCTATTTCAAATTTGACTTTTCACGTTTAAAAAGTTCAGGTGGTTATGGTAGCAGGCAGCGAAATGGAGAAAGTCTAGTGTCAGGAATCAAGTAAAAGAGAAAAATAAACTAGAGGAACCAAAGATGCCAAAAAGAAAAAAGAAAAGAAAACCCAAAATAATGCCCGATTTAAAACAGGCACTCGGTAATTTTGTTACAACCAGTCAAGAAAACGGAATCCTTAAATCAAAAGAAATACACATCTCCCTGACTTCTGATACTTAAGGTCTTTTACTACGCAATTCATTTAATACTCATTAATAACTACACTCTACTCCTTGCTATCTTCACCTCTGCAAAGGTTTCTGCTAAAGGGTCCACTGACTCCTCCCATATCAGTAATTAATGGTCACATGCTATGCTTTACCCATCCTATAGTAGCCATCTCAGCAAAGGACTGCTAATACCCAAAATTTCAAAGACATGAGAAGGCTTAAGGAAGAAAGTAAAAGAACTTAAAAGCATAATGGGAAAAACAAAAACCCTCACATATCAGATTCAAGGGATGTTTAATCTGATTATATTATTTACTGTTAAAAACCTCTAAAAGCTCTCCCTGCATCGGCAGGACCAAATAAACTATATTCAGCCTAATCCCCCCAAAACATTCTAGTCTCATGACCACCCCATCACCATCCTTCACTCACCTATGCTTCAAACACTGCTTTGATTTTTCTGTGCCTTTACACCAGTTATTAACTCCACCTTAAATGTCCAGTAGGGTAATACAGCAAAAGACTCAAGGTGTTTTTTTTTTTAATCCTGCCTCTGTAATCAGTGACCTTGCCATTTAACTGTTTCCACACCCAACAAAAGGGGACCCATTTCCCAGACTCAGGAAGATTAAATGAGGTAATATGTGTAAAGTACTACCACCAGGTCTTGCACATACTAAAGCACTAAACAAGCACTTTTCTGGCTTCATCTGCATCATCTGCTGAATACCTACTCACTCTTCAAACTCTACTTTGAATATCCCACTGTAGAACTTTCCTCAATCCTGTGTTCCATTTTTTCCCTTAAAAGAATCAACTGACCACTCACTCTTCTGTGTGTCATCTGACACTATGGAGAAATGTCTATTTTAATTGCTTGTTTATGTATCTTTCTACTCCATTACAGAATGAACACCTCCAAGGTGGGGTTTTTATCTAATTACTGCCTGCCCCATATCTGACAGGATCAATAACGGAAGCTCAATTAGCAAGTGTTGAATAGATAATGATTTCATTAAACTATTACAACCAAAACCTTTAGATGGCCTTTCAAGTATTTTGATAATGCACTATTTTTGTGTTTTGAAAAGAACTTAAACTAACTTAAAGTGCTACTCGACCAGCAATGAAATTTGGATTTTTTTCCGTTTCTGCTCACCATTCATTTATTCAACAAGTATCTCCTATGTGGCAGGAATGTATCAGTGAACAAAATGAACAGAAATCCCTGACCCACATGGGCCTTATATTTTACCACATGTAAACGTGTGGAGGAAGGAAGTTCTTACAGCAAACTTGTCTGAAAAAGGCATCAAAAGCCACGTTTTGTTATTCATCAACATTTACTAACTATGATAGGGACAAAACAACAAATCCCTGACTACACATAAAATTTAACTACTTAAAAAACAATAGCATAAAATTAACCCAGATTTAGTGTACCAAACAAGCAAACTGATTTAATGTCCCTCAAAAAATGCTCATGTTAGGAACCCATTTCCTTGTAGCTTTAAAAAAACAAAACAAACAAAAAAAAAAAAAAAAAAAAAAAACACACTTGTGATTTCTTTTGGAAGGCTAGTGATCTTTTCAGTTTTAATGATTTTATTTGTATAATTACATGCTTTGCATAGATCCTAATTTGAAGTGGTTTTATTTCATTATTGTTTTGTTTTGAACATGGCCTGTTTCAAAGCCTGTTTATGATCTTAAAACATTCTTCATTTTGTAAATGAAGAGGGCTTTTACGAAACTGCCTCAGGGTTTCTATTCTGAGAGGTATGTTTCTGGAAGTGAGATGGGCTACACCAGAACTGAATGAAGACCATACCTAAACTGGGCTTCTCTGTTGAACCAATCAGCCCAGAGACCACAGAATGAGGCTGCACGACAGAGAGGCCTCCACAGCTCTTGCACACCATACTTCCAATCTGATCTCCTGCTTTGTCCTCTATTGCTGCTCCACCTATTCCCCAAGTATGCGCTATGCTTTCCTTCCTTTACCCATTTTATCCCTTGCTTAGAAGGTCCCTTCCTCATTTCTGTTAAAATACTGACATGTCAACATACCATTTCCATTGGTAAGAGCTTCTGGCTTCCCTCTGTTGGAGATAACTGTATCCTCTCTGAATTCATCAGCTATCTCTGAGAATCTCTGTTATAAAGCTTAGCAAGTTCTACATTGCTTTTGTCCCACCTTGCTACATTTACTAAAGTATAATACATTCTTCTCACTATTCTGCCCACAATATCTGGAAGGGGATCTTACACAGAACAGGGCTCAATTTGCAGGTCAGATAAAAAGACTAAACATAATACCCAAAATTTTAACCAATACTTGCCATAGCAAAACACTAGGAAGCTTCATTTAGAGAGTTCTGCAAAGCATGATTCAATTTCAAAATTACAGAAAAGATTCAGGTTGACAGAACAATTCTTGCTACCTAAAATGATGTTATTTCTATGTCAGACGCAACAAAAAAAGTCCAGATGTCCCAAGCAGACAATGCTGAGAAAAGAATCGTGGTCACTTAGCAGGTTATTTGTTGAAGGGTCCTGAAGGCGCAAGCAGTTTCCATACAAAGAGGTTTCATTTCAGCTGGATTTTTTGGTCACTTTGGACATTTTTGTGCCAACTTAATATGTTACTGAGAGCTTTGCCCTACCTTTCCTAATAGTACAATAAACAAGCAAAAGGAAGGTCACTACTGACAAACTTTGAATATAAAGTGCAGCGAGCTGGGTTTTAGGCTCATGGTTCCTGCATGTGGAGTTGAATATATGGCCTTTGCTTCCCTTCAGAACCCACAGAGAAAGGGTGAAAAGCACAAACATGAAACAAGTGGTGAATACACAGATCACTAGCAGCCCCAGGTTTAAAGCGCTTTCATCAAGCCCCAGCCATAGGAAAGAAATACTTCAACAGCACCCTAAGGGAAACAAAAAACTGAATTATGAAACGAAACATGAAAAAGGCATCAGCGGTGTGTCTTAGAAAAATTCTAGTGAGATTTAAGTCACAACCCCCCACTTTCCCTCAAAAGTGCTTTCTAATAATACTGAGCACATTCTAAATGGCTTCCCTCTGCCAAAAACTTGCCAATTGTACCTCCCTTGCTCAGCAACCAGGGTGAAAAAAAATCAATGCCAGGAGAACATTAATGCCTTCATTTTTGAAGTAAATTCCAATCATTTATCTTGCTGGGCATTTATCCACAGGGGGAGTACCTCCTAAATGAATTCAGGAAGTGAATATGACCTTTAATAGATAATTTGGTTCCCAACTGGAAAGCAGGAGAGGCAAAACAAAGAGGAGAATGGATAAAAAAGGATTCAAATGAAAAAGTTAGAAAAACAGAGGAGAATGGAATTCACTTGGGAAAAGAATGAAAGCTGAAAGGCAATAGAAAAAGCATAAAAGCAAAAGGAGATGCCATCTAAAGACAAATGCTAGATAAGGAAAGAGGGCAGGGGTAGCTAATAAACCTTTCAGAGTCCAGAATTACTTAATTCTAAATATTATCTCACTGTAACCTGACGACGCTCTAGGTTGCAGGCTGGGAGTCCTAGAAAAGGAAAGGGGTAGCAGTGGAGAGTGAAGGTGGGACAGTGCAGGAAAACAGAGACCCTCGTAAGCTCAAGAAGCAGCATCAGGTTAGGCTGGATCAAGGAAAAAGCTGGGGCTCAGTTGGGTTCCTGGAAGTGCTGAGAGGCAACAACTACTCGGACTGACTGGTCCGTGGACGATCAAAGATTCCACGTGGGCTCGAGGGAGACTACAGTGATCCCCCACCCTCAAACCCCCCACCTCCCGGGAGAGCCTTGGAGGCTGGACCAACAAACAGATGGGCTCCAGAGGCCAGAGAAGTGGAGGATTCTCTGACCCGGCGAGACCCGACGAGGACCCCGATGGGCAAGAGGCACTCAACACCCAGGGTCAAGGGCAGTGACACTGGGGTCCCGTGCGCCCTTAGCGGAGCCCGAACTCACCGATGCCGAGTCCCACGACCAGGCGGCCGGCGAGCAGCGTCTCCTTGTTGCTGGCCGCGGCCAGCACCGCGGAGCCGGCGGTGAAGAGGGCACTGGCCAGGAGGATGGCAGCGCGGCGGCCGAAGACGCCGTTGAGGGCGCCTCCGGCCAGCGCCGAGACGGCAGCCGCCCCCACCGTGCTGGACACGAGCAGCTCCTGCCACAGCGCGTCCAGACTGAGCTGCCGCTTGAGCAGCAGCATGGCCCCTGACACCACCCCGGTGTCATAGCCAAACAGGAAGCCGCCGAGCGCGGAGAAGACGGCCACCACGTACACGAAGGCGGGGGTCTCGTCCTGCTGGAACTGCCGCCGCGCCGCGCGCTCCAGGTCCCCGACGCCGCCGCCCGCGCCCGCGCTCTGCAGGCTGGTGCTCGACTCGGCGGCCGCCAAGAGGCTGCACTCCCCGGCCGCGCTTGCCGCGTCCGGCTCCTGCTGCTTCCTGCGCCGCTCGCCCATCAGGCTGCTCAGGCTCCGCAGCGTGTACTCCACATTCTCGCTCGCCTTGCGGGACATAGGGCAGGGGCCCGGGGCTGCCCGGGGGGACGCGGCTCCGCGGGCCGGCAGTCTCAGCGAGCTGGACAGCCCGAGCCGGCGGGAGCAACCGCCGCCGCCGCCGCCTTCTTCCTCCCGGCTTCCGCTCCGGCTGCCACGGCAGCAGCCGCCGCCACGGCCGCTCCCGGGAGAAAGTTGCTGCCCGCCGCGCTCCGGCGCTGCGGAGTTGGAGCCCGGCGGGTCTCACTCCACACTCACACCCCGCGCCTGCCGAGCTGGCGCTGCGGAGCGGGCGGGAGGCGGAATCGCGGGTCACGTGCAACCGCGAGCCGGTGGGCCGGGGCAGGGAAGCGTCCCGCCCCCTCCCTGGGCGGAGCCAGGCTCAGCCCGCCCCGCACCCCTAAATCCCGCCCTCCCCGGTGGGTGTGACCTCTGACCTAGGCTCCCTCATTTAGGGCTCTGGCAACTGTATGGAATTAACCCTGCCTTCCGAGCTGCAGCGGTGGAGCAAGCCAATTTGGCGGTGCCACCAGGCAGTCTGGAAGCCACCCAGAACGTTTGCCCTGTTTGGAGGGTAGGGAGAGAGCACCTAAACCAGCCTGACTGTCCTTCCAGCAGCCTGGAGATAGGGCTGGAAAAAATATCCTAGAATACGACCTAGCAAGTACCCTTCCTTTTATAGTATTGTGACATTACCCAGCGTGGTCTACTTCCCTGGCATTAAATGTGTTTGTTCTGGAGCAATTCAGGACTGCATTCTCCCATTTCTATAGCTAGTTTCCACTCTCATCGCCAGTCCCTCCTCAATGTATGCTTATTTTAAAGGAATGGTACATTTGATTCTTTGAGGACGGAGATAAAATATCTCCTGGGGTGAATCCCAAACCTCCTTCCATGGATCCCTGACCTGTAAAAGAAAATTCACAATATGCATTCCACTCATGTAACGTGTAATTCCCAGTAACAGAAAGAAAACCCAAGACCCTGATTTGTGATTCGGCAGGCAGTCTCCACCTCCCTGCCCCAACATGATAACCAAAAGGTGGGATATCTTCTCTCCTGAGAATCCCCACTGTTGCCCTCCATGAGGCATTGTTTTAACAGCTTCATTTACTTGAAACAAAGCAAAGATGACATGATTTGCAACTTATTTTTTTAACTGTTGAGTGAATGAACAGTTGTTGGTTCATTTGGGGTTTTTCCCCCCTTTAATTTAAATGTTTTAAAATTACTTTATACAGTTCCGCATCAGGGGCTAAAGATTTTTATTTTGTTTTGTTTTGTTTTGTTTTGTTTTGTTTTGTTTTTGAGACAGAGTCTTGCTCTGTCTCCCAGGCTGGAGTGCAGTGGCGCTATCTCGGCTCACTGCAGCCTCTGCCTCCCAGGTTCAAGCGATTCTCCTGCCTCAGCCTCCCTACTAGCTGGGACTGCTAAAGATGTTTTGTCCCTCTGATTTGCTTTCATTCTTCAGGCTGAGGGCAAAAAGTCAAGCATCATAGGATTCTATTCCTACAATTCCACTGCTCTTTTATTTTCCTTATTTGAGCAAAAGCTTTCTTAGCCTGGGGCCTATTTTTCATGCAGCTGAAACTGTTTTCCTTTTAGACAAACGGATTTTGTGATTCCTGTCTCAATAAAAACTTATATTAGAATTTGTCAAAACCTCTTTCATTTTGATTATCAGTCACGATTATCTCTACAATATAGCACTTTCCTTGCCAGCAACAAGGAAAATAAACTAATGAACCCAGAGGGCTTAACTATTTAAATTTTATCGTCTGGCTTTAAAGCAAGGCTCTACCGTCATTCCCAGGGATCAGTTAAACAGAGAGAGTCTTTAAATCGGCAACAATGAACTCTTTAATATTCAGACCTCGGACAGTATTGCAGGTGAGAGCGCGCCTTTTCCGTGGCATACCACGGTACAGTAAAACTGCGCCCCCTGGTGGTGAACCAATTCCCATGGCTTCTGAAGAGAAGGGCTCCGCAGATGAGAAACATCTGGTACTTTGACAGTTCCCTCTTGCTGAGATAAAATAAACTACTTTTTGTTTCAGTTGGTGTAGTGAACATCTTGGTTCCTGAGCATCCCTTGCTTGAAATTCAGCTTTGGGGTCAAAGAACAAGAAACTACTTAAAAAGTTCTGTTCCGTATTAGGACAGTTAGATATCTGCGGTCAGGTTACATTTGAAAAGAAATGTGGCGTGAAAAAAAAGGCATTGGAGGCCGGGCGCGGTGGCTCACGCCTGTAATCCCAGCACTTTGGGAGGCCGAGGCGGGTGGATCACGAGGTCAGGAGTTCAAGACCAGCCTGGCCAACGTGGTGAAACCCCGACTCTACTAAAAATACAAAAATTAGCCAAGCATGGTGGCAGGCCCCTGTAATCCCAGCTACTCGGGAGGCTGAGGCAGAGTATTGGCTGAACCAGGGAGGCAGAGGTTGCAGTGAGCCGAGATCGTGCCACTACACTCCAGCTTTGAGGACATTTGCTTTACAACCTCCAGGAACATGTTCCAAAGCAGTCTAACAATAAAGAAAGGCCAAAAGTCCCTTCTCAATCATCTTTCCCACCATAATAGACCCCTTTCGCCAGAGATAACCACCTCTACCACTTTGAAATGTATCTTTCCAGAACTTTCTCTATGCATTTATATGCATGTGTATGTACATAGTAAAATACATATACAGGTACTGTTGTTTTATTTGTTTGTTTTTGAATTGTTTTGGTTGCAAGAGATAGAAAATCGAGATCAAACTAGTTTAAGCCAAAATAATGGGAAACAGGGAGTATTTATTGGCTATTGTGAGAATCTGAAAAGTCTCTAATAAGTTGGCGTCAAATGTAGGTGGATAAAGGACTAAAAACGCTAGGATGTCACATAGAGGTCCATTTCTCCACTCTGCTTCTTACTCCTTAGGCTCCATTCTTAAATTTTATGTGGTGCTCAAAGGGCTACAGCAAACTCCAAGCCTTATACCTGAGATAGTTTGGATATTTGTCCCCACCAAAATCGCATGTTGAGATGTAATCCCCCGTGTTGAAGGTGAAGCCTGACCAGATGTGTTTACATCCTGGGGGTGAATCCCAAATGAATGGCTTGGGTCATCTCCTTGATGATAAATGAACTCCTGAGTTCACAGATCTGGTCCTTTGCTTTCACCGTGTGATGTGCCTGCTCCCCCTTTGCTTTCCACCACGATTGTAAGCTTCCTGAGACTTTTCCAGAAGCAGATGCCAGTGCTGTGCTTTCTGTACAGCCCGCAGAACCGTGAGCCAATTAAACCTCTTTTCTTATAAAATATCCAGTCTCAGATATTTCTTTATAGCAACAAATAGCCTAATATACAAAAATTTTCTCCCATTCTGTAGGTTGCCTGTTCACTCTGATGGTAGTTTCTTTTGCTGTGCAGAAGCTCTTTAGTTTAATTAGATCCCATTTGTCAATTTTGGCTTTTGTTGCTGTTGCTTTTGGTGTTTGACAGACTGGATTAAGAAAATGTGGCACATATACACCATGGAATACTATGCAGCCATAAAAAAAGGATGAGTTTGTGTCCTTTGTAAGGACATGGATGCAGCTGGAAATCATCATTCTCAGCAAACTATCGCAAGAACAGAAAACCAAACACTGCATGTTCTCACTCATAGGTGGGAACTGAACAATGAGATCACTTGGACTCGGGAAGGGGAACATCGCACACCGGGGCCTATCATGGGGAAGGTGGGGGGGAGGGATTGCATTGGGAGTTATACCTGATGTAAATGACGAGTTGATGGGTGCTGACGAGTTGATGGGTGCAGCACACCAACATGGTACAAGTATACATTTGTAACAAACCTGCATGTTATGCACATGTATCCTAGAACTTAAAGTATAATAATAAAAATAAAAATAAAATAAAATAAAAAAATAATAGCCTAATATAATACCCTTTTCCACTTATGTCTGAAAGGACAGAGAAAGAGCCTCTTTTTCCAAAGCCCTAGCGAACTTCATATTGTATCTAATTGGATTTGCCAGTCGTGGTCCCATTCCTGATCCAGTTACTGCAGACTGGGAGATTACAGTTTGATGATCAGGCTAGGGCCAATCAACACCCACATCATGAGCTGTGAGTGAAGGTGAATTACATGGGCTGAGACTATAGGAGGTTTTCCCATCAGAAATCTGATGTACTATTTTGCCAGAAGTCAGGTGAATACATGCTGGCAGTAAAACCAACATATTTGAGTTGCCATAAGTAATTAGTAAGTTAACATGGCATAAAATACAAGTAAACCATTTCAAGAAGGAAGAACTGGCTAAGATAATTATATTATATAGAGATCAAAGAGAATGAAAACTCATGGAAAATCTTTGATTTTTATAATAGAAAGTCAATGAAAGACTCACACTTGTATTACCAGCACTTTGGGAGGCCGAGGTGTGTAGATCATCTGAGGTGAGGAGTTCAAGACCAGCCTGGTTGACATTGTGCAACCCCGTCTCTACTAAAAATATAAAAATTAGCTGGGCGTGTTGGCACACCCCTGTAATCCCAGCTACTCGGGAGACTGACATAGGAGAATCGTTTGAACCCAGGAGGCAGAGGTTGCAGTAAGCCAAGATTGCATCACTGCACTACAGCCTGGGCAACAGAGAGACCCTCTCTCAAAAAAAAAAAAGAGAGAGAGAGAGAGAGAGAGAGAGAGAGAGAGAAAGTCAATGAATGGTGACTGCTAAGAATCAGAATGTTATTTTGATGGCATTTTCTTCACGAAACCTAGTAATGCCAGAATCCCATCCTTTTGAATATTCCGTCTCTCTGTATGTATAATAAGCAATAGCAGCATCAGAATAAAGATATTATAATATTAATAAGTACAAAGGTAAAGTATGGGTCCTATGGCTTAGTTATGAGGTATAAGAAATACTTGGGTGTTTAGTACTTCCTGCAAGAAGCTTTCTTTGACTTGCTCTAAGGAGGAGGAGGAAAAAGATGAAAGGAAGGAGATAAGAATGGAGGGAAATAAGAAAAGATGGTCAGCATACCCCAATGGCCAGTGCCCTGTCTGGATCTGCCACTACAGAGAGACAAGGAGCAGGAAGCGCAATAAAGCATGAGGGATGGATGACCTTTTAACATACACTGACTCTGCCCACTAGTAACTGTGACCCAATCAGCAATAGAGCCTGTGACACATCATTATATCATCTCTTCCTCCTTTGGGTAGGGAGAGTTGCAATGTCTCTTTCCCCTCAGAGACTTTTAAGAGAGCAATTTTAATTAAGATAAAATTAGGAGAAATATCAAACATAGGCTGCATTTTCTATAAGTCTCTTGCTAAATGTAATAAAAGAAAGAGTAGCTTCAAGAGTTATCAGGATCAAGGGAAAGGATGTGAGCAGGGATTAGGTATGATATGAATTTATTTAGACGCTGAGGTAAAAAGAAATAGTCAATTCAAGAGCTGGAATGATTGATAGGACAAAGTCCCAAAGAAGGCGGAAAGGATATGAGCAAGAACATACAGGGTGAGGAAAGGCTAGCCTAGTCATAGGGAGGAAGAGAGACACTTCTTCCTCCGAGAAAAAGAGGCAGGGATACAAAAAAGAATGTCATCATAAGAAAGATCATATTAATAACAAGAATAGGGAAAGAGTTCTGTTAAACTGATAATCGTGTGTATTTGGAGGTGAGGGGTGGAGTGAGCCTAGATGTAGTCACAAAGACTCCACTTCAGGTCTTCACTACGCTATTTCCTTGACTGTGTAACCTAGGGCAGCTTATTCTTTATAAGCTTCAGTTTTCTCTTCTGTAACTGGGAATAATAATACTGTATTCGTAATTGGATGATTTCAGTTCTAACAGATAATCCATATTCAAACTGTCCTGAACGCTACAGAAATATAAGGCATGAATCTGAACGGCCAGTGTTGGGCAACATCAGGAATGGCATGATCCGCTTTTTCCAAAAATGTTATGAAGGAGCAGGTTCTATCACTTTCTCTACTCTCCTATTCTTAGCATATTGGGTTTGCCCTCCACTGGCTTCCCCCAAAGTGACAAGAAGGCTTCAACATTTTCAGGTGTCATAAGTTTCCAATGTATACACATAAGGATAGTACCTAGTTCCTATCCTCAAATGTAATATATTTCAGCTAGTAAAATATCCACATGACCAAATATAAAAGTAACTAATAATACATAGCACAATGTACTAAATAATTGCTACAGGGGAAAAAAACCAGAGTAATTGAATTTTGGTTGTGGAATGTCAAAGTATTCTTTATTGACCCAGATGAATAGCTACAAATGATCAAAGTTAAAAACAAACAAACAAACAAAAAACCCAAACAATTTGGCTTGTGAATTCAAGGAATGCCCTCATTAAGCAGGATCCAGCGGTTTCAAATGAGAACAATGGGAAGTATTTGTTTCAAAGTAGACTCACTAATGAAACTAACAATTCACTTTCTTTCACTGAGAGTGATTAATTTGGTTTGAGATTGGTTCTTCAGGCAGTTCCAATATTTGAGCTAGTTAGTGGAAAATAATTTTATTTTTATTTATTTATTTATTACATTTTGAGACAGGGTCTTGCTTTGTAGTCCAGGCTTGAGTGCAGTGGTGCCATCACGGCTTACTGCACCCTCGACCTCCCAGGCTCAAGCGATCCTTCCACCTCAACCTGCCTCCTGCTTCAGCATCCCAAAGTGCTCGGATTACAGGCTTGAGCCACCAGGCCCAAGTAGAAAATACCTTTTAAATTGAACTTGTAACATGATGAGCTTCTTGCTGTTTTAAACAATTTTATATATTTTGTTTTGCATTTTGAATCCAATTTGGAAACTCAATTTTAACACTCACTCTGTCGGAAATTGTAAGTACAGTAAGCATGGTACCACTGTGACCCTACTTAGCCAAATTGAACGAATTTATCAAGTTAAAACTAAGCAAAGTATGCAGCTGAAACAATCAACATATATTTTATAATTGGCTAATGAGGGGAGTTATATAAATTAATAAATTCCTGTTTCCTTACACCCTCAACTCAAAAAAACCAAAAACTTTAAATTTGATAATACAAATTGTGTAACTCATTGTCCATATAATGTTGCATGGTATGAACAAACACTGTTTGGAAAGATACTTTTGTCTTCGCAGCCAGTAGTACTTACACATGCAAAATAAAATGATCATTTAAATTAACTTGTGCAAAAAACATTTCAGCAAGAGTGGCCAACCTCAATATATCCAAAAGCATGCTATTGTAATTTCCCTCCAGATTCTCTCTCACAATTTTTAAAATGTTGATGTGGGTTGGCTCTGTGTTCCCACCCAAATCTCATCTCATAATGTAATCCCCACATGTTGAGGGGGGATTACACCTGTAATCCCCACGTGTCAAAGGAGGGAGGTGATTGGATCATAGGGGCAGTTTCCCCCTTGCTGATCTCATGAAAGTGAGTTCTCATGAGATCCTATGGCTTTATAAGTGCTTAGAAATTCCTCCTTCATGCTTCTCTTTCCTGCTTCCCTTTCTGCCGCGACAGTAAATTTCCTGAGGCCTCCCCAGCCATGCAGAATGGTCAGTCAATTAAACCTCCTTTGTTTATAAATTATACAGCCTCCGGTAGTATCTTTATAGCAATGTGAAAACGGACCCATACAAATGTATACCATGGAAAATTTTTATACCTAGATTACACTGAACCACCTTTGGGTAATGCTGAAGTTGATTTTCATGCTAAGAGTCAGTAAATGTGAGACAGAGATCCTTTATGGTGGAAGTAAGAGCATTCACTACTTTCTTCCTGTGATTTTCTTAAACTGGGAATCCTTTTAGAAAACTGATCTTCGTAGGTGCAATTAGAGAGGTTTGATCTACAACTTGGCCTGCAATTAAAGAAGAGTGAGTGTCCTTAGTACATAAGAGCAAGGCCTGTGTTTGCTTTGTTTAACACTAAAGCCTTTGAGACCAGCTAGTACAGTACTGCCGCATGTAGGGGCTCAAATGTTTACTCCAAGAACATAGGAACGAATTAATGAATGGTGTCAGTTTGTATGGACTCTGATTGACATGGGTATGTAAGTCGTGACTTTCCACATTTAAGGATAATATAATGACAACTTGAGGTAACACGAAGTGCCTGTAGAGCATGACATCTAAACTCCAACTCTAGTCCAACCAGTGGTCAGATTTTAACTGAGCAACCAATCAGACATAGAATGTTTTTTTCTTAAGAAACACATTGCATAAATTATAGATTTTAATAGAAATATACTATGTTTTGAGCATTTGCTTTATGAAAAGCAGTTTGTTTTGCACAGTCCTTAATTGTTCTCATTCTCAAGCAGGAAAATACACATGCCCATATGTAAAAATAGATGATCATACAAATTATTGTATGCCAAAGAATTGATAAAGACAAATTTCTAGTCAAGTTCACGGGAGACAAGAAATGGATGGGCTGAAATTTAAAAACTATTTAAATACAATGATTTTTTTTCTCCATTTCAAGACAATAATATGAAAAACAAAACTGTAACAAAAATAGTTATTCCTAATTGGTACCAAAATTATTTATGAAATGTTAGCCGATCAAATTAAAGAGTTAATAATTTACTTTGCTTCAGTTTTAAAATCTACTTATTTTCTACCTTTATCGGGCCTATTAGTGATCACTGTCTGTTTTGTCATCAACTTGGGGAATCTAGATTACAAGTAGCAATGCACAACTTCTGTGTGTATTGGCTCTGTATTAATGAACATCTTACTTAGCTACTAACCAGACGTGATCACTCTGCCTATCACTCTGTGGTTTTGCACATTCTTCTAAAGAAAAATTTTCAAAGAATAGAAATATTACACAAATCCATAAATCTCAAAACATAGACTAAGAATCAATACTTTGAAAATCTTCGAAAAAAATCTTGAAAATTTTGAAGATGAAAGCTAAATCTATATACTTATCAATCAATGATCTCTCATCTCGGAAAATTACTCTGAGCTCTGTAGAGAACTAGAAAGAGATGAACCATTTTAGTAGCTCTCCCTAGTACTAAAAAGAAAAATAAAGCTTCCTAGTGGGAAAAAAAGCATTCCTCAGAATGCGATACAAAAAAGAAATGTGTTTCTGAGCTGAAGAGCTAAGATAATTTCATTATTTTCTTTGAGTTATTTATTTGTTATAAGAGATGTTTGGATGAGTATAGAAAAATTTAGTAAATATGTTATTGCCACTGGCTAATGATGACAGATATTCATCAGGGAGTCATTTGGTAAGAGAATAAGAATGTAATAGTGCACTGACAAGAAAAGCGAAGTCAATTTCTTCTGTATGATCTTTGTTTTGTAAAATTGCCATGAAATTTCCATGCAGGAACCCCACAGTAATCACAGCTATTTCTCACAGACCTACAGGCTAAGTGTAGACTGAGCTTTCAATTGTCATCCTGATGGATGAGAGACTCACAGTGTGAAAGATGGGGGGAAAGCAGTCAACTAATAAACATCCATAATTTTAAAGCATTTGCTGATATGAAAACATAAAGCTTTAGGTTTCTGTTATAGTTTAGGTGTATAGCAAAATTGCTTTGTATCTTTATTTTTAAAACTATGTTTTCAGCTTGGATAAAATTTATGCATATATTTTATCTCTCAAAAGATAGTAGACTTTTATTATACTTTTTGATCACTTCCTACATTTGGACCCTTTTTCTCTGTTTAGGATAGTGCCTGAATTATGAACATTGCCTTGCCAAAATAGGAAGCCAGAAGCTCACTTTCCCAGCATTCTCCAGAGTTAGGGGCAGGCAGGCGACCCAAGCTCGGCCAAGCAACAAATCTGCACAAGATTACCAGAGCCATTTCTTAATGATAAAGGGGGTCACTCCAACAAGAGGACATAAATCTAGAAGTTAAACATCTAAAAACAGAGCTTCAGCCTGGGCCACATGGAAGACCTCATCTCTACAAAAATTACAAAAAAATTAGCTAAATGTGGTGGGATGCACTTGAAGTCCCAGATACTTGAGAGGCTGAGGTGTGAGGATCACTTGAGCCTGGGGAGGTCAAGGCTGCAGTGAGCCATGATTGTGCCACTGCACTCTAACCTGGGCGACAGAGTGAGATCCTGACTCAAAAATAATAAAGTAAAATAAAATAAATATAAATAAACAGAGCTTCCAAATGCATGATAGTGATGAAATAAAAATAGAAAAAAATCACACTTGAGTCAGAGATTTTAATACTTTGTCAATAATTGATAGAACTAGTACACAAAAAATAGTATGTAATAAGGATATAAAATATTTGAATAACACTATCAACCAACTTAACCTAATTGACACTCCATCCAACAACAGCAGATAACACATTTCTTTCAAGTATACACAGAACCCAAGTTAGAGCATATCTTGGATTTTACAACTAATCTTAACAAATTTAAGATTTAAGACATTCAAAGTATATTCTCTGACTATAGTAGAATTCAGTTCAAACCAATAACTCCCAAATATTTAGAAACTGAATAGCACACTTCTGCATTAACCATGGGCTAAGGAAGGAGCTAAAAGAGTGATTAGAAAGTATTTTTCAACTGAATGAAAAGGAAAACATAATAGATCAACATTTGTACGATACTACTAAAGCAGAGCTAAGGGGAAGCTACAAACTAAATGCCTGTAACAGAAGCAAGAAAGCACCTCAAATCAGTGATCTCAACTTCAATCTTAAAAAACAAAAAAAGGAAGAGAAAATAAAATGTTAAGAAGAGAAGTCAAAGAGGGATCACTGAAATGGAAGACAGAGACAATAGTTTTAGTTTCAATCAATGAAACTAAAAGCTGGTTGTTGAAAAAGATGAGTAAAATTGATAATCCTCTCACAAGACTGATCAGGAAAAAATGATAGAGGCTACAAAATATCAGTATCAGGAATGAGAGATGTTACATCATTGTAGATTCCACAAGTATTAAAAGGATCATAAGGTAATATAAATATTTCATACTGGAAAAATGTATGAAATAGACATACTCCTTGAAATAGACAAATTACCAAAGCTCACTCAAAAAGAAATAGATTATTCGAATAGCTTTATATCTATTAAGAAACTATTTGTAGTTTAAAACTTTCCCATGAGGCAAATTCCAAGCCCAGTCAACTTCACTGGCAAAGTCTACCAAACATTTAAGGAAAAAATAATGTAATTCTATACCAATTCTTTCAGAAAATTGAAGAGTATGGAATACTTCCCAACACATTCTGAGATCAGCATTACCCTGATTCCAAAACCAGACAATTACAAGAGAGATACAAAACATTTTCTTTATGTACATAGATACAAAGATTCTAAACAAAAATTTAGCAAATCAAATCCAACAATATATTCAATATATTAAAAGAAGGATAATACACCATTTGCTGTTCCTTTTCTTCTTTCCTAAGGTTGAAGGTGAAGTCATTCAACACAGCAAAAGACAATTAAGTGGGAAAAGGACAATCTTTTCAATAAGTGATGCTGGAACATTTGGATATCCACAGGCAGAAAAATAAACTTCAATCCATAGCTTAAGTCATGTATAAAAATTAACTCAAAATGGATAATAGAATGGAAGGTGAGAACCTAAAGCTGAAAATCTTCTGGAAGAAAACCTAGGAGAAAATCTTTGCTGCCTTGCATTAGGCAACGACTTCTTAAATATAGTATTAAATGAACAGGTGTGGTGGCTCACGCCTGTAATCCTATCACTTTGGGAGGCCGAGGCAGGTGGATCCCTTGAGGCAGGGAGTTCGAGACCAGCTTGGCCAATAGGGCAAAACTCAGTCTCTACTTAAAAAAAAAACAAATTAGAGAGGCAGAGTAACGCACATCTGTAATCCCAGCTATTAGGGAAGCTGAAGCATGAGAATTGCTTGAACCTGGGAGGCGGAGTTTGCAGTGAGTCCTGTTGCACCACTGCTCTCCAGCCTGAGTGACAGAGTAAGACTCTGTCTCAAAATTACTTCATTAAATTAAATACCAAAAACACAATCCCTAAAAGAAAAACACTGATCATTTAGATTTCACCAAAATTGGAAATCTCTCTACTTCAAAAGATGCTTTATGTTTTAACTGTACTTGTTCACATGCAATTGTCAGAAATAACACAGAACAATCCCATGTATCCTTTACCCAGTATCCCCCAATGGCAACAGCTTGCAAAACTACAGCACAATATACAATATCATAACCAAGATATTCACACTGATACAGAACATTTCCATAACCACAAGGATCTCTTGTGCTGTCCTTTTATATCTACCCTGACTTTCCTCCTGCCCTCACCTTCTCCTTAACCTCGGATATAAATAATCTGTTCTCCATTTCTATAATTTTGTCACTTCAAGAATGTTATTTAAATGGAATCATACAGTATATATACAAACTCTTGGAAGCGACTTTTTTCACTCATCATAATTCTTTGGAGATTAATCTAGGTTGTTGCATGTATCAGTATTTCATTATATGTGTATATATATAGACTTAGGTCAATATTCTTTTTTTTTTTTTTTTGCCTATGTATCTCCATTGGCTTCAGCACCAGCTTTGTGGGAAAGGCTATGTTCTCTTCTATTGGACTACTTTTGCATTTTTGTCAAAAATTAGCGAGGCCCGTTTTGGGTATTTCATTTTATATATATATTTCATTATGTATATATTTCATTATATCTATATCATATGTAATATATATTTCATTATATATATTTCATTATCTATATATACATATATATATAGACAGAGAGCTGTGTAGTGTTTCATGGTATGGGTATACCACAGTTGGTTTAACCATTCACCCATTTGAAGACTTGGGTTATTTCTAGCATTTGGCTATTATTTATAAAACAGCTATAAATATTTGTGTACAGGTTTTTGTGTGAATATAAGTTTTTCATTTATTTGACATAAATACCCAAGGATGTAATTGCTGGATTATTTGTTTGGTAAGTGGCTTGTTTACTTTTTTCAAAAAGTACCAAAATGCCTTCCAGAGTGGTTGTACCATTTTACATTCCTTCATTCTCTGGATCCAGATCCTCCAGATCCTCATCAATGTTTGGTGTTGTCTCTTTGTTTCTTTTAGCCATTTATATAGGTGGGCAGTGTTATCTCACTATGGTATCAATGCATTTTTTAAAGGCTAATCATGGTCACCCTGTTTCCATGTCCCTATTTGCCATCTGTGTATCCTCTTCAGTGAAATATCTCTTCATGCCCTTTGCCCATTTTCTTATTGGATTGTTTATTTTTTCACTCTTGATATTCAAGAATTCTTTATGTATTTTAGATACTAATCTTTAGTTGGATATGTGGTGAGCAAATATTTTCTCCCAATCTATAGCTTTCTTTTCATCTCTTAACAGAGAGTTAATAGCTCTTAATTTTGACAAAGTCTAATACATCATTTTGTTTCTTGTATGATTATGTATTTGGTTTCAAGTCTAAGAACTCTGCCTAACTCTAGGTTCCAGAGATTTTCTCCTATGTTTTTTTCTAAAAGTGCTATAGTTTTATGTATTACATTTAATCTCTTGACCCATTGTGAATTAATTTTTGTATAAGGCATGTGACTTAGGTCAATATTCTTTTTTTTTTTTCTTCTTTTTTTTTTTTGCCTATGTATCTCCACTGGCTTCAGCACCAGCTTTGTGGAAAAGGCTATGTTCTCTTCTATTGGACTGCTTTTACGTTTTTGTCAAAAATTAGCTAGGCCTGTTTATGGGTTTATTTTGGAGTTCTCTATTTTGCTCCATTGATTTATATGTCTAATCTTCTCCCAATACCACACAGTCTTCATTACCGCAAGTACCTAGTAAGTCTTGAAACTGAGTAAACTGATTCTTCCCCCATTCATTCTTCTGTTTTGAAATTGTTTCAGATATTCTAGTTCCTTTGCATTTCCATATACATTTTAGAACAATCTTATATATATATATGCAAAAATTCTTACTGAGATTAATGATAGAAATGTGTTAAACCTGTATGTCAATTTGGGGAGAATTGATACCTTTACTATATTGAGTATGTTGAGTCTTCAAATCCTTGAACACGGTTTGTCTTTCCATTTATTTAGATATTCTTTGATTTCTTTCATCAGTATTTTGGAGTTTGGGGTATACAAGTCCAATACGTGTTATATTAGATTAACATCTAAGTAGTTCATTTTTTTTAGTGATCATAAGTGGCATGTATTTTTAATTTTGGCATCCACATTTTCATGGAAACTATAGGGAAAAATAATGAATCTTTGCATCTTAATCTTGTGTAATGAGACCTTATTAGTTCTAGATGTTCTTTTGTCAAAAGGCACTTCTTTTTTTTTTTTTTGAGACGGAGTCTCGGGCCTGTCGCCCAGGCTGGAGTGAGCAGTGGCCGGATCTCAGCTCACTGCAAGCCCACTCCCGGTTTAATATGCCATTCTCCTGCCTCAGCCTCCCAGAAGGCTGGGACTAATGGCTCAGCCCATCTCACCGGCTAGTTTTTTGTATTTTTTAGTGGAGACGGGGTTTCACCATGTTAGCCCATGTTGGGATGGTCTCGATCTCCTGACCTCGTGATCCGCCCGTCTCGGCCTCCCAAAGTGCTGGGATTACAGGCTTGAGCCACTGCGCCCGGCCAAAAGGCACGTCTTAAAGAATGAAAAGACAAGTCACAGATGGGTGAAATATTTGCAAATCATGTATGGGATAGAGGACTCATATCCAAAATATATAAAAAGCTCTTGACACTCGATAATAGCAAGAAACTCAATTAAAAGATGGAAAATATATTTGAAAAAATACCTTGCCAAAGACAATTTAAGGATAGCAAATACATACATTAAATGATGCCTGAAATCTACTAGTTATTAAGAAAATGTAAATTAAAACTATAATGAGGTATTACTATACACCTAATTAAATGCCTAAAAGTCAAACTTATTGACCATATCAAGTGTTTTGAGGATGTGGTGGGACTGGAACATTCATTTGCTAGTGGGATTGTAAAATGTCATGACTATTAAAAAAATACTTTGGCATTTTCTTTAAAAAGTTAAAAATATACACATTATATGATCCAATCATTTAACCTTAAGTATTTGCTAGAGAGATGAAAGCATAAGTCCATTCAAAGTCTTGTTAATGTTCACAGAAGTTTACTTGTCATAGACAAAAATCAAAACCAACCAGAATGTGCATCAACAGATAAAAAGACAAATAAGCAGTTATAGTGTGTATCTACACACAAAAAACTAATCAGCAGTACAAAGTAATGACCTATTGATACGTGTTACCACATAGATGAATCTCAAAATAATTATGCTGAACTAAATAAACCAGACAAACCAGTACATATTGTTATTCCATTTATTTAATTATTTTGAGGCAAGTTCTCACTCTGTCACCCAGGCTAGAGTGCAGCAGTGCAATCATGGCTCACTGAAACCTCGACCTCCTTGGTTCCAGCAATCCTTCCACACCAGCCTCCCAAGTATCTGAGATTATAGGCATACATCACCACTCCCAGCTATTTAATTAATTATAATACAGATGAGGTCCCCCTATGTTGCCCAGGCTGCTCTCGAACTCCTGGACTCAAGTGATCCTCCCACCTGAGCCTCACAAAGTACTGGGATTACAGGCATGAGCCACTGTGCTGGGTCTGTTATTCCATTCACATAAAGTTATATTAAATGTGAATCTATAGTTAAAGAAAGCAGATATTGGTTGTCAGGGAATGGTATTGGTGGGAGTGAGGGAGAACAATAGGAAGAGATTTCAAAGAAGTTTTGAGGAAATATTTGACCTAGATAGTTAATTTCATTATCTTGATTGTAATGATGGTTTCACAGGTATGTACATATGTCAAAAGTGACCAAACTGTACACTTTAAAATTTCTTGTATGTCAATTATACTATAATAAAGCTGTTTTTTTTTGTTGTTGTTGTTGCTGTTGTTTATTTTGTTTTTGTTTTCGAGACGGAGTCTCTCTCTGTTGCCCAGGCTGGAGTACAGTGGCACGATCTCGACTCACTGCAAACTCTGCCTCCTGGGTTCAAGCGATTCTCCTGCCTCAGCCTCCTGAGTTGCTGGGATTACAGGCAGCCACCACCACACCTGGCTATTTTTTTGTATTTTTAGTAGAGACGGGCTTTTGCCATGTTGGCTAGGCTGGTCTTCAACTCCTGATCTCACATGATCTGCCTCGGCCTTCCAAAGTGCTGAAATTACAGGCATGAGCCACCATACCCGACCCAATAAAGCTGTTTTTAAAAGCTTAAATGCTTACATAAGTATTTTTTTAAAAAGGACTTTTTTTCCTATTTTATATGCTGACTTTCATTTTGTTTTGTTTGTTTGTTGTTAAGCATGCAATATCTTTTGTCCATGAGAATGGGAAGGCTGGGTGAAAAATATAAAGATTTGTGTATCTGATAACATAATGAAGCTGCCATGTCAGCAGTTTTCTGCCCAGTTCTATATTCCTCATACATAGGAAAATTAAAAGCACTTATTTTTTTTAAACAATTGATCGTTGGACTTTTTGTTACATGCAGTGTAACTCAAATTCTGACTGATTCAGAAGTTGTAACTGAATTCTCGAACTAAGCCATCGAAATATTTAAAATTGAATTATCATCATAGTATCAATAAGAGTTGTGTGTCCTAGGAAATAGGAAGTATATGTTTTAAATATAAGACTCCTTCCAGATCAAAGGTAGCCAGAAAATGCTGTATACATCTTAAGTGCTTACAAAGGACAAAACCAACCATGCAATATAAGCAGCTAGGCTAGGAGTGTGAGATATCTATGGAGTTGGTGGAAGAATCAGATACTTGTAAGCTGAACCCAATGATGTGATTTATGTAGGCTATAAGTCACATTGATATGTGATAGAAAACAAGTAATGCTAAACCTGTTCCATGAGGCCCTAATAAGAATCCAAAAGAGCCAAAAGCTCTAGTTGTGAAAGCTCAAGTGTTGGGAAAACGATGCTGAAATTGTCTTAAGATGACATAATTATTTCCTTACTAAGTAAGCATCCTCTATTAGAATATTTAGAATTAAGTACACAACTGTTAACGAAAATCAGAATTATCATATTAATATTTCTATGTTATGGAATCTGAGCATATTTGGAATGTCCTTGAAATAAAAAAGAAAATTGGCTTTTTAGAGAAACATATGAAACATTTAATTCTAATTTAAAATGATTTATTTTGTTATTGATTTAGACTTCATTAAGGGTAACTATTAAAATATTTAAGAGAACTTAAGAGTCAAATTATTTAAAAGCTTATCATCTCTTAAGAACTAATTTTATATTTGAGAGGATTTTAAGATATACAACTGAAATATTTAAGAAGGAAACTGAATATTTTGTAAGTATAGTTTAAAAATGTTTTAACATATTGAATGGAACCTATCAAACATTATTCAGAGACTGCTAAAATTTGGCTCTGCACAGTGGCTCATGCCTATAATCCCAGCACTTTGAGAAGCCCAGACAGGAGGATCACTAGAGGCCTGGAGTTTGAGATCATCCTGGTCAACATAGTGAGACCCCATTTCTACACAAAAATAAAATAAATTAGCTGGGTGTCATGGCACATGCCTCTGGTTCCAGCTACTCCGGAGACTGAGGCAGGAGGATCCCTTGAGCCCATGAGGTCAAGGCTGCAGTGAGCCATAATTGCATCACTGCACTCCAGTCTGGGAAACAGAGCAAGATCCTGTCTCAAAAATTAAAATTGGCCAGGCACAGTGGCTCAAGCCTGTAATACTAGCACTTTGGGAGGCTGAGGTGGGCAAATTGCCTGAGCTCAGGAGTTCGAGACCAGCCTGGGCAACATGGTAAAAACCCATCTCTACTAAAATAAAAAATAAAAATAAATAAAAAAATTTAGCCGGGCATGGCGGGGTGTGCCTGTAGTCCCAGCTATTCAGGAGGCCGAGGCAGGAGAATTGCTTGAACCCGGGAGGCGGAGGTTGCAGTGAGCCGAGATCATGCCACTGCGCTCCAGCCTGGCAACAGAGCTAGACTCTGTCTCAAAAAAAAAATTAAAATTAAGATTAAATAAACTGCCAAAATGCAAAGTAGAATGTATTTGTCTGTTGAACATAAAATTTAATAAACTGAATTTCGAATTTTAATATCATAGGAAATGATCCTTTTGTCATGAAAAACTGTTCCTAAAGATATAAATATCTCACATTTAATAAGAACTTCCTGTTTTCATTATGAACTTTACGCCACATTTCTATTGTCTCTTAAATTAGTTTGTTTTTAGCCTACAAATTATCTTGTCACTGAGTTTTCAAGAACATAATTCTCAAGGTTGAAGAAAACTGTATATGTATATGTGTGTTTCTTTCATTAGACTCTGAGTTTCATGTGAGCAGACACATTACATTATATTCTTCATTATCTTCTATGGACTTGGTTTAGTGCTTGGAATAAAGTATGTTCTCCATAGCTACTCACTAGGAAGTAGCAGTTGAACAAATTTGCTTGCTTTTCTTAAATAGAAATGTTCTCCAGTCCTTGTACACAATTAATCCCAGCATGAGAACCGTTGGTTCTTGTACACAATTCTCAGAGACTTTTGGCTATTTAGCCTCTGGGTCCACTACTGACTGTTGTCCTTGATTCCTGGCAGATGTACCAGGAACTTTTGGTAATAGTGGTTCCAGAATTTCACAAAGAGACTGGGGAAACATACTGTGTTTGCAAAGGCAGCCTTAGAAGAAACGTTTGTCTACTTACTCCATTATAGTTTATATCATATAATTTTCATGGTTTTGCTTATTAATAATTTGCTTATTAATCTATTAAGTCATTCATTTAACCTTTCTTTTTTATGTATTTATTTAAATAGAGATATGGTCTTGTTCTGTTGCCCAGTCTAGTGTGCAGTGGCACAGTCGTAGCTCACTGCATCCTGTAACTCCTTGGCTCAAGTAACCCTCCTGCCTCAATATCCCAAGTAGTTGCGACTGCAGGCACATGCCACCACATCCAGCTAATTTTTTTAAATTTTTTAATTTTATGAGACAAAGGTCTTGCTATGGTGACCAGGGTAGTCTCAAACTCCTAGCCTCAAGCCATCCTCCTGTCTGGGTCTCCCAAAGTGCTAGGATTACATGTGTGAACCACCATGCCCAACTTAACCATGCTTTATTTTGTACCTACTACATGCCAAGGATGATAGTAGGTCTTGGGATAACAGCAGTGAATAGGAGAGACACAGTACCTTCCCTCGCAGAGCTTTTTTTTTTTGGTTTGGAATTAATTTCTAGTCTTAAGAAATAAAATAGGCTGGGTGCGGTGGCTCAAGCCTATAATACCAGCACTTTGGGAGGCCCAGATGGGAGGATCACTTGAGTACAGGAATTTGAGACCAGCCTGGGGAACATAGCGAGACCCTGTATCAACAACAACAACAAAAATGTGAAAATTAGCTGTGACCAGAACACGAGGCATCTTGCTAGGGGTAGGAAGGTGATGAGGAGTGAGATGCTTTTGGAGAAATAGTAGGGGTGAGATCTCTAGAGTCTTATGAACTTTTAATAAATTTTTTTGTTGAACCTCTTTGATGTTTTCCTCTCTTCTCTTAATCTTTCGAACTCTAGAATATGATACTAAATCATTAATTTAGTCTTCAATATTTTGCATGGTATTCTGCTCCTGTTAGCACTTTTAATTGCTACAGTATAATAATAATAATTCATTTTTTAATTTCAAAAACAACTCATGTAATTTCTATTTTTACTGTTAATTCTACTATCACCAGCTTCTCTGGGGGCTTTTAAGGCCTGCTTCTAAAATAATTTATCTAATGAACATTCTACCATAGGTAATTTCACCTACGTATTCTTACATTTGTTCCTTTGTTCCGCAAGCTCCCTAAGGCAAGTTTTTTACTCATTCCTACAAATAGACCATTGTTTTCACCGCTTACCTCTCATGCCAACTGTAGGCCACCATACCTTTATAGTTATGTGTTTTTCAAGAGTACTTTATAATTTTTAAAAATTCAACTCTATATTTCTGCTTCTGAATTTCCTCATGTAGTCTTTTCCTGTTACTCAAAGAAACATACCTTTGAGGGGACTTTGGAGATTCTTTGACTTTCCACCTTCATTTTACCAACAAGCTCTTTTAATTTATGATCCCTTATGCAATGTTTAACAGTCTAATATGTAATGCTTCCATTTCTTAGTATCTTTTCATTTAAAGTGGCCTAACTTTTCACAATACCTTGTAGTGGTCAGTTTGATGTTATACATATTCATGCAGTCTTTCTTAGCCAAAGTTGAAAATAAATTATTCATTTTTTTAAAATCCTACAAACCAAGGGTTAATTATCGATAAACTCCCAGGTAAATACTTTTGTTATTTGCAAGTCTTTTATACCAAATGTATATTCAAGTTCATAAGGTAATAAAAATGTTGCTAATAATATTGACTGTTCAGCTGGAAGTAAGCAAAGTGGTGAATAAAGCAAAAGATGAGTACTCACATAGATTGATTAGTTTAGATCCTCTTTTTATATTCTGCCATCCCTCACAAAGCTTCCTAGGAGATAAGCAAAAGGAAAGCAGTGAGACTTCCCCAGTTATCAACTGGGAGTCCCTGGCAAATCTGCTTTCACCCAAGGCTCGGAGGAAATCTATATGTCTTCCTCTCTTCTTTCCCTTCATTTGCCAAGGCTGTTCTCTCTTGGTTAAGTCCTTGAATGACTCAACATTGTTTTCTAGTTTAAACATGTTTAAACATTTATTTTGCTGCTAGTCATCTAATCTGTTGCTAACAGGAGAAAAGTCTAAGCAGAATTTCAGAGAAATGACGTTTTTCAGGTATTGGAAAGGAAAGTGCTGATCTATGAATGTTGCCATGGAGTTAGTGTCTGCTTACAATTGCATTCCTTCAATGGCAGGTAAAGAGCAGTCCAATTACCAGAAAAAAGCAACAACTCAGTTTGGCAAGATAATTTATTAGATATTTTGAAATTTTATTAGATATTTTGAAATTTATTATTTTTAAACTTATTAGATATTTTGAAATATCTCCATAAATCATTTTCTTACTCTCCAACAGACTTTTAAATACATCTGCCCCAAACAATATTACTAGCTATTTACAAAAGCAAAATCTTGGTGTTAAAATACTACAGGGATTCTATAATAAAAATATTGAACGTCTTTTTTTAAGCATCTTGGGAAAGAAGAAATTCCATTTAAGACAAAACTCTTTATAAAAAGAAAATACTCCTATATCTTTAAGAGTCCTATGAATAACGCTATATATTTGATAAGAAAAGGTCATTGCTGATCCTTTCCGTGGTTGCTCATCCTAAGGACTAGAATATAAGGCCAGACGTTTTTATTTCCTGTTATCTTACTCACTGCTGCTTTCCCATGTGGGATTTCTATTAACTTGAAAGGTAGCACCAAAGCCAGAATAGATGTGTGTATAAGAACATAAGGAATGTCACAACACCTGTGGAAAAATTGATAAAACATATATATACATACATTACAGTCCTATCTTTTGCCTTCAACCTATGGCTTTTGTATGCATGAAAGAGAAAAGAGCATGTTGACTAATGAATTGTAAATTAATTGTCACTGTTAAAAATACATATATATTTAAGATAATAGGGTAAAATTAAACAAGTAAAATCACAGCAGTGTCTATAAAATGAAAAGAACACACCTGCCTCCTTCTGCACCCCACCCCAACTCTACCAAGATCATCCCCTGAAGCAACCAATGTCAATGATTTCTGTCTTTAGTTACGTTGGTGGTTGCCAAAGAAGATAGATTTACCCTACAGCTAAGGATACTTTAGCTTCCTGGCCCTCCAAATGCATAGGTCCCTTCCAAAACTGGGAGAAGCTCAGCAGTGGATCCAAATTTTGTGGGTACCCAATTTATTCATCTGGGAGCACACCCCTTTAAGAAAAATAACACAGAATTACAACTACACATTGTTAGGGCTCCTCCCAATGCTTTGCAAAGGGCCCCTGCAAGTCAGGATTCCTGAAACACATTTCATTAGTTTCACAGTCAGTGACTGCCATTTCTAGATTTATCAACAGCATTCAACAACATCTGTTGATTGTCTACTCAGAAGCCAAGAGACATTTAGCATGCCCATCCTACCTCTCAATTCTCCTTTCCCATCTGCCTTCTAGTTTTTCTTAGGTGTATTGAGTTATTATATTTATAGTTAAGGCTTACAGTCACTAAAATTATATTTGTATACATTGTAGATTCATTCTAAAAACTTTGAAAGGAAAATAATCTCCGTACCCCTAAATCACTAGGCCAAAGGAAAAAGTCAAGCTGGGAACCACATCGGGCAAACCTGCCTCCCATTTTTTTTCTAAAGAAGATAGCTACAAAGGTAAAAAAGCTACATATCTCCCTTATAATGTTCCAAAAAGGAAATTCCTTGTGGGCCTCAAGATTTTTACCCTAAAACAGTTCTGTTGAATTTCACCCTGGCAATGTAAATTGATAGCTTATCTTCACAGGTGCGAGACAAAGGACAGAACTCAAACTCTGCTCAACTGAGACAAATGCGTATCATTCTTCCTTGGCCCTATTGTTTACATAAAATTACAGATTCACAGAACCAGACTAAGGCATAAGTGACTATTCTCCTACCCCCACTCTCACATGTAAATTTGGTATTCAGTGAAAAGCTTATCGAAGACCCAAAAGAATGCAACCTTTTGTCTCTTATCTACCTATGACATGGAAGCCCACCCCCGCTTTGAGTTTTCTGGTCTTTCTGGACTGAACCAATGTACATCTTACACATGTTGATTTATGTCTCGTGTCTCCATAAAATGTGTAAAACCAAGTTGTACCCTGACTATTTTGGGCACATGTCATCAGGACCTCCTGGGGCTGGGTCATGGGCGTATCCTTAACCTTGGCAAAATGAACTTTCTAAATTGATTGAAACTTGTCTCAGATACCTTTGGGTTCACAAAGCCAAGTATGTTTACACATATACAATAGTGTTTTGTATATGTGTTTGACATGTATACTATTGTATATGTGTAAACATACATACTTTGAATATACATACTATATATAAATATTTTCCATGAATCAAGTAATGTAGTTGGATGAGTAAAAATGTAAATGCAACCTTGTATCTTTGAATTTTGCTACTCTAAGGAGAATTGTCCGAGCATCTTGGATTTATGATACTCTTAATTTTGTTTTAGACTTTCTTCCCCACTTCTTTTGGATCAGACATAGCAGGCCTTGTTTCTTGTATCCTCTGTTTTTCTTTTTTAATTTCTTTATACATTTCCTGAATTAATTTTTCAAACAATTTTTATTTAGTTTTGTAAGAGGTTAAGTTCATGAATGTCCTTCAAAATGGAATGACTTCATAGACAATTGCTACTTTCAGAAAATGTTCTTTATACAAAACATTCAAAGGTATGTTTAATTTAGTTATCCCTATGTATTTTACCATAATAACACGTCTTTAGGAAAAGTTTCAGGTAAAATTATGAGAATTAAAGAAAGCATGGTAGGCATTGTGAGGTGATGTTTAATTTATCCCAAGGTAAATGAGGCCATTCTGAGATGGAGTCAGCCCTTGTATTTGTTAGAAGCCATGCATTAATGTGGATAAAAGCAAAAAGGAAATGGTAGACATTACATAATTTAACCAGTAGAGTTACTATTTTCTAAAAATCTAAGCATTTTTTTTCAAAGGGCTACCCTTTCTTTCTGTTTTCTCAGTATTCAAGTTGAAAAAAACCATGCCTTATAAATCACAAATTCTCTTAATTCATGTTTCAGAATGACTTCAGCAGTACAGGCTCTCCTTCAACAATTTAATATACTATAAATAATCACCCTTTTGCATTGAATGTTTTGTGGAATGAATTGTTTATGCTCTGCAAGATGAGGAAAATATGCCACCCAACTAAAATGTTTAAAACTCTTAAAAAATATTATATTCATGGCATCTAATAAGAGATTATTATTTTCTTTATGCCGAGTTTCTTAATATTTTTTATAACCATTAGTGGCAGAGAAAGAAGAGAATACTATTCTATGTAACTTTTTTATATTTGCACAAAGAAAATGTGATCATGATGTATTATGTTTACATAAACTGACGTGACCAACATGAATGGTTTTTATGTACTTATAGTCTGAACAGCTGTCCCGTGAGAAGCAATGTCTTCGCAACAGTATGAGTAGATTGAAGCAGGGAATATGGAGAAGGCTTTGGATTTCTGCTTTGGTTCTCCCTGATCGTTATGTTCATCTCCTTTCCCCTCCTTACCCATATTATCCCCCTTGCCATCTTTTCTATCTTAATATGTTTTGAAAGTCTGTCCATCAATTTAACACTTAGCCCTGTGCTAGGTCATGTCAGGCAACCCCAAAGAATAATAATAGAAATGCCCAAGCAGTTTCTACTCAAGCTCAGATGGCAACATTCCTGGGTAGAATTAGAGAACATTGATGCTGGATTGTACCGTGTGGGTTGTCAATATAATAGAGATTTGGAGAAAGAAGTGACCTTGGTGGGTTGTAATTATGTATTGTTTGAGATTCTTTAATTGCTAGCAACAGAAACTGATGGTCTAATGTATGGAGGAAAAAAAGAGAAGTTTATTGGAAGGAGATCATGGCTGCCTGAATTGCTTGATTGTGTTATAAGAATGCTGGCACTGGAATAATTATGCTCTACCTGTTTTTCCATCCTTGTATCACTTTACTCACATATCAAAATCCCAGGAGAGCATGTTATTGTTCTGATTTAACTCAAATAACAATTCTTTGGCCATAGTAGATGAAGGTACCTTGATTTACAACCTACAAAAATTAGATATGTGTTTTATTTCTGCCTATGATAGAACAGGCAATGATGGAATAGTATATAAGCCGGCAATTTGAAAGCACCTGCCTGTGAATTTCTTGTCTATTCTTAATTACACCTTTGTTCTTAGTTTGGAATCACAACATGACAATCCAAAGAATCCAAACCTAGAGAGACTTCCTACAAATATTTATAATTATAAATCGAACAATACCTTTTTACTATTCCAGATGATGGTTCTGAAGGCAACAGGTCTGAGTTGAAATTCTGGCTTAGGTGTTTAGTAACTATTTAACCTTGGGTAAACTACTTCCCACACCTCCACAGTTATTTACCTCATAAGATTATTTTAGGGATTAAGGCCAATTCATATAAGAGGCTATCACAGATATGCACAAATAAATGGAGGCATTACTGAGTAAACAAATGCACCTGGATTAAATATAACTGCTGAAGTAGATAAGAGCCCAATCTTCTGTTGAAAAAGCTTTGTCCTGTTCACATTTGCTAACAAATTATTAGTTTAACACATTTCCTTCAAATCCTTATTGAGTGAGAAAAAAGTATAAATTATTTTAAATAGAAAAAAAACTAACACAGGTATTAGAGTTTTTGAAAATGATTTATGAGAAGAAGATCTCATCTAACACTTGTATTTTGAGACCTTTACCCACCTGGTTTTTTGTTTTGTTTTGTATGTAATTAAAGGTGATTGATAGTTTGAGGTCAAGTTTACAAAAGTATAGTGCCACCTGCTGCTGCTAATAACACCATGTATGACCTGTTCTTTTACCACATTCTAATTGTTCTATTTACCATGTTCAATACTACATTCCGAGTATTATTTTTTTTATTTTATTTTTTGAGACAGTCTCCCTCTGTCGCCCAGGCTGGAGTGCAGTGGCGCCATCTCGGCTCGCTGCAAGCTTCGCCTCCCAGGTTCACGTCATTCTCCTGCCTCAGCTTCCCGAGTAGCTGGGACTACAGGCGCCCGCCACCACGCCTGGCTAATTTTTTGTATTTTTAGTAGAGACGGGGTTTCACCGTGTTAGCCGGGACGGTCTCGATCTCCTGACCTAGTGATCCGCCCACCTCAGCCTCCCAAAGTGCTGGGATTACAGATGTGAGCCACCGTGACTGGCCTACATTCTGAGTATCTTATTGGTTATCTGTATATTGTCACATTTGAACACTTACAATCCTGAAATCAAACAGCAGGCAAAGAATAGTTGTACTGGTAGTGATAATTATTCTCGGTTTTTATCTTTAGGACCTAGGGTTATTGGTACAAAATAATGACAGGGAGGTGCATATCTAGGACCTACGGGATGTCTAGGAGCTGTTCACTGGGAGTCTCTTGGTGTCACAGGCCCAGTGATAATCGTGAATGGAAAATTGTAGCAACCACAGTTTGCCAAAAACAAAGAAATCAGGGGTATAAACCCCTTATGGAAGAAAGTCTAGGTCATTCCAGAAAGCAAACAACATAGACCAACCAAGGAGTAGGCCCAGGGTCAGAGAATTCTGAAATTGTTAGTGCAGGAAGGAGATGAATTATGTCAATTATGGCCTTGGAATCTGGTGTTGCACTGGGGACTGCGGCTCGTTTCACTAACTTTCCTGCATTCAGTCTTTATAGAGATTCCAGCTGGCCACCATATTGTAGGGGATTCTGTAACTGACTGGATTTAATGCAAAGCAAAAAGAGATATGAGTGGTAGGCACAAAAAATGGATTGCATTGCAACAATTCCTATGTGCCACTTCTAATCCTCTTATTCTGGCCTTAGTTTTGAAGACTAGTTCCCACGAAGGATTCAACCAAATTCACTGAGGTGCAACCTGGCAACACATTGCCTTAGGCAGACATTGGGTCCTCTTACTTCCTGCTAGAAGTATGCCTAGTCATTAGATATTCACAGGAACTCTTAGCATTCGTGCTTGTGTAGAGGTGGTAATGCCCTGTGACCTAGCTCTTGACTAATGGGGAAGGGACTTGATTGACAAATGCTTTCCCTTTTCTTTCCCCAGTGGATGATTCTGAGGAGCATTTCACTAGGCTTTCAGATGTTCTTTCGAGATTGATCGCCCTGTCATACAAAAGTGGTAGCCAAATCAATATGCATTCCTCTGTTACTTTTCTCTTCTTCCCATTCTCCTTCTGATTCCTAGAACCACAGTCCCAAATAAATCACTCTCAAATAAAATTTTCCCTCAGTTGGTGTTTTTGTAAAATGAGAATATTATTTGTATTCATTTAAACCCTGTTAGAGGCCTGGTGCAGTGGCTCACCCATGTAATCCCAGCACTTGGGAGGCTGAGGGACACTGGTCACTTGAGGTGAGGAGTTCAATACCAGACTGGCCAACATGGTGAAACCCTGTCTCTATTAAAAGTACAAAAATTACCTGGGAGTGGTGTCAGGTGCCTGTAATCCCAGCTGCTAGGGAGACTGAGGCAAGAGAATCACTTGAATCCGGGAGGTGGAGGTTGCAGTTAGCTGAGATCGTGCCACTGCACTCTAGCCTGGGTGGCGGAGTGAGACTCCATCTCAAAAAATAATAATAATAAAAAACAAATAAAAATAGACCCTATTGGAAACATACTGTGATTCAAGATTTGCTATATTTATTTATCTTTTACTTACTTTTAAACTACGCAAATAAATGTATCTGAAATATTTGAAGGCAAATATCTGACATTGGCATTTTATCAATAAATATATCAATACATATCTTTAATATATAAGCACTTTAAAAATACAACTACAATTCCATTATCATGTCCTCAAAATTAACAATATTTTCTTCTTATCTAGTGCCTAGTATGTGTTTAGTTTTCCCTGATTGTCTTTTTATAGCTAGTTTGTTGGGATCAGGATTGTAACAAGGTTGTACATTGTATTTGGTACATTTGTCTGTTATAATTCTCCCAATCCATAGCAGTTCTTTCTCTTTCTCTCTCTGCTATTTATTTTTCATACCTTACTGTTCTTTTCACCTTTACTTTTTAAATATCCTATTTTAAAATTCATGGTTTCTATGCACATTTCTATATCTCGACTCATTACAGAATGAGCTATGATGTTAACAAAATTGTCTTTCTTTCTTTTGCCATTTACTTATTGATGAAATTGGATTATTTGTCCTGTTGAATTTTCCACATTCTGAGTTTGGCTGATTGTTTCCTCAAGGTTCACTTTAATTATTAACCTTTTTAAAAAAATATGTAAGCACCATTCTCTCAAAAGTTTGCCCCGCAAAATGTGTGTTGCTAATTACTCAGAATGGTTTCTGTCTTTGCATCCTTAGTATTGACTTTCTGATTTCCAGCAGGAGGGCTTTGCATTCTTGAATGTGCTGAGACAAAGGAAAGCCTATTTCCTATTCACTTTTTGGAGAAAAGAGTGACATTTATTGGATGTATGCTAAAAAAGGGACTTCAATAATAATTTGAGGTGTTATAAAAATGTGCATACAAATAAAAAAATTTTAAATAATACATTAAGGTACTGGGCAAAAAGAACATTAAGGTAGGAAAAATAAATATAAAACTTCAGCTGTCACTCCAAGCAGAATAATAGACACGAAGAGGCTTCATATAAAACACTATTGATCATTCTGGTTGATTGTAACATTTCTATGGAAGCAGGGTCAGTTCATTACTGTATCCTGCGGCTTACAACAGTGCCTGGCCCATAGGAGGAGTCAATCATTAGTTGTTAACTACTATTTAACTATTTATGTCCAATTACACCTCTCCATCTGTTACCGGATTGATTCCTAGTAATTATGACTGAAGCTACATGAACTATATAGACAATTTAAAACATAAATTCTATTATGTATTCAGTCTTGGTGTAAGTCCTTCTGGGAATTAAATATTAAGACATTGATTGTAGCTAGCATATAAGAATAAGTTCAGCAGGTTTCAAAGGTTTAGGTTGAAGAGGAAGACAGGAGAAAAAGTGAAACACAATCTTTTCATCTAGAAATAACAATTATTACTTTCCATCAGCAAAATAAAAGATAATATTTATAAGAGCACTGCAATGGCACGAGAATGAGGAGGAGCAACTTCAAAATGAAGTGGTGACTTGATATTTCACCTTAGTAACTGGGAAAAACGTGATAAACAAAGAACACTGAAATCTTCAGATTATATTCATGGAAGTAATTTGGAGCAGAACATTAATCCACAGAAGTGATTAGAATACTTTGGATTAGAACTATATATTTTCTAGGCCAGGCGCGCTGGCTCATGCCTGTAATATCAGCACTTTGGGAGGCCGAGGCAGGTGGATCCCTTGAGTTCAGGAGTTCGAGACCAGCCTGGGCAACATGGTGAAGCCCCATCTCTACAAAAGAATACAAAAAATTAGCCAGGCCTAGTGGTGTGCACCTGTAGTCCCAGCTACTTGGTAGGCTGAGGTGGGAGGATCACTTGAGCCTGGGAGATGGAGATTGCAGTGAGCTGAGATGGTGCCACTGCACTCCAGCCTGGGTGACAGAGTGATATCCTGTCTCAAACAAACAAACAAATGAACAAACACCTATCCCCCACCACCCCATAAAACTAGTTTTTTTATTGAGTGATTCCTGTCTACTTTATACAAAACAAAACAAATGACTGAGGCCAGCCTGGGCAACATAAGACGACTCTGTCTCTGGAAAAAAAAAAAAAAGAAAGGAATAATGAGAAAAAAGAAAAAAGATGAAGAAAACAAATAACTTAAAGTTCACTTAAAAGTATTATAAAGCACATGACAGACCTTTTTCATTATCTTTAATTTTCGTGGGTACAGAGAAGGTATACGTATTTATGGGATACATGTGAGGATTTGATACAGGCATGCAATGTGAAATAAGCACATCGTGGAGAATGGGGGATCCATCCCCTCAAGCATTTATCCTGTTAGTTACAAACAATCCAATTACACTCTTTAAGTTTTTTAAACGTGTAAAACGAAGTTACTATTGACTATAGTCACCTTATTGTGCTATCAAATAGTAGGTCTTATCCATTCTTCGTTTTTTTTTTTTTGTACTCATTAACCCTCCCTACCTTCCCCGCCACCCCACCCCCACTACCCTTCCCATATTCTGGTAACCACCCTTATGCCCATAAGTTCATTTGTTTTGATTTTTAGATCCCACAAATAAGTGAGAACATGCAGGGTTTGTCTTTTTGTGCCTGGCTTATTTTGCTTCACATAATGATCTCCAGTTCCATTCACGTTGCAGATGACTGGACCTCATTCTTTTTTATGGCTGAGTAGTGTTCCATTGTGTATATGTTCCATATTTTTTTTTTACCCATTGATCTGTTGATGGACACTTAGCTATTGTAAACAGTGCTGCAGGAAACATAGATGTGCAGATATCTCTTCAGTATACTGATTTTCTTTCTTTTGGGTGTATACCCAGCAGTGGGATTACTGGAATGACAGACCATTTTAAAAATTCAAAACAAAGTTGAAACATAATGGAGATATTTTTACAAAATTCAGCCAAAATAGAATTTTAATTTTTAGATATAGTAAAATGAATCTATAACTTGGTTTCTTTTAAAAATCATCAAATATTCAGGAATATTAACTAAAATTGACATATCAACAAATGTTTCAAAGGAGAGAATTAACTTGAAAGTGCTTTTAAATGTAAATTGCTATATAAATAGAAAATATAAAAGATAATTTTACTCAGTTCTTTGTGCTAAGCATCATCAAGCACTGGGGACAAGTCACAAATAAGCAAATAAATAAATGAACCACAGCCTATGGTTTCTTTTTAAAGGATGCTGACAGTTGCTTCCTGTCTGAGAGTGTCTCGCCTTTTGCTTCCCTATTTGAATCAGGATATTCTGGTGACTAGACATGTTTACATTCATGCCCACACGAATGTCTACCAACTGAATGTGTAAGTCAAGATCAAAAAAATTTTCACTAGAGTATACATATATGTGTAATACATTGCATAAATGAGGAAAAATAAAACTATATGAAAATCTAATGTGATGGCTTTTGTAGTGCACTAAGCCCTCTTGTCTAAGAATTAACCAAAATGAAACATAAACATTTAGTAGATTGGATTTATACAAGAGTATTTTGAATAGCGGGACAATAATTCTGGATTCTCATGTTGTAGTATGGTTGGCTATATATTTAAATCTAAACATTTTAGTTGATTAAACTCATCCAACTATTCATCCATTCAACAAACTTTTATTGCTTGCTACCTCAGCCAATACTGTGCTTAGTTCTAGGACACTTTATGGGGGAAGTGATGTTTCAGCTTACTTTTAATGGAAGAAGAAACAATGTTATAAGAAAAAGAAAAGTGCTTTATCCACAGGAGAATTCAGTCAATTCCATTTGACTGGAGAGAAGGATATTATTGGGAACAATGGGAATGGAGGGCGTAGTGGAAAGTGTGAAGCAAGTAGTATGAGGGTATTTAGGAATGTTTAAAGTTTCTGCTCCTTGTTTTCTTACTGATGGATTTTTAAGTAAAGGAGAAACATAATTAGATTCAAATACTAGAAAGATAACTTTAGTAGTGTAGAGAATAGAATTGAGTGACAGGACAACTCATTAGAGTCTGTTGCAGTAAACTAGTTCTGGAGCTGAGGCACCGCATGGGGAGAGAGACTGGTCAGGGGTGGTGACCTTCAGTGAGATCAAAAACACCCACCCATTGTGAGGAAGGTTGGGGAGGAAATAATGAGTTGGGTTTTGTAACTGTGTTTGAGATGTGTTGTCCAATTATATGTGTTTAGTAGGAAGTTGGATACATGGGAAACAGCAATGCTTAAGAGGGCATAAAGAAGGAAGGATGTGGAAAGGGGAAAACCTGGGGATATTTAGGCTTAGATGGTTAATTCTCTTAGTCAAGTCGGTGGCTATGTTTTGACCTGTCCGGTATTGTCAGGTACACACAACCTTGGAATTTGAAGTCTTGTGAAGAGAAAAGGAACAGTAGCAGCTGGTACCCCAATAAGAAACACTGTGAATGGATTATTGGTTATTAAGCTTTTTCTTAAAATATCTTGTAACAAGTTCTGATACTTGCAAAGAGCTGTTAATAATCTTACCTATTAAAGACATACATTGTCATTTTTCCTTAATAAAAATGCATTCTGTGCCACAGCTACTATTACCTTATCAACATCTGCCCATGACTGATAGGAAAGTTTGTTTTTAAAATGAAACTAGGATAAAAAGTCTGACATTTAATATACTTATATACAATCCGTATCATGATGGATCAATGATTTTATTTTTAATATGAAATCTGGATGAAAATCTTTGGATTATAAAAAAATTCAAATGTAAATATACTTTAAAAGACAGTCCTATAAATAACAATGTCAGGAATTTATCAATAGGATTATTAGTTTATATGGAGTCTTGTGATAATGTTCTTTATTAAAACTATGGTTTTACTTTAATAATTGAAGATACTTTGTAGATCTGATATACTTGAGTTTTCCATTGAATTACTTTTATATAAAAGTCATTTGCTATGATAGTTACACAATGATATAAATGTACTTAATGCCATTACACTCTATTCTAAAGATTTTCAAATCTTTTAAATTGTAAATTTATATTATTTATATTTTACCACACAAAAAAGTCATTTGTGACACGATTTAACATGCTTAGTCTGGACAATTTCTCTATTGTGAAAGTAAAATATAAATAGTGAATTACATACTTTGGTGTTGCAATAAGAGGGCAGTTGTGCATTAAATAGCCTTTGGGTGCATCAGAGAAAGATCAGAGAAGAATAAATGTCCCAGCCCACCTCTATTACCCTCTGTTGGCATACCTTAAGAAAATAATTCCTTTAAATTATGCCAAAGAACCTGTAATTAATGAGTTCACACTTTAAAAGAATGTAATTATTTTGTAAGTCAATCAAGGGGAATATGAAAGGAAGGACAGGAATTAACCCAGAGACTCATTTGATACCTGTCCTTGGAAGCAGTCTCTCCTTGTTATCTTGGAGGGTAGCACAGTTGGCAAGAATATACATTTGACACACTTGAGATTTAAAAACTATAAACTTGTTCTATGGGATTATAGTAGAATTCTAATTAGTAATGTTAGCCAGTCATTTTTTAGCCTTTGATAAAATTTGAGAGAATTTTCATCATCGCCCAAAGAAACTTGGTAACTACAGTCCCATTAGCAGGCAGTCCCCAAAACTGACAGTTCTTCAAAATTATCTGGAGAGTACTTTAATATACATTGTATCTCTTTTCACCCTAGATGGACCAAATCTGATTATTTGGGAATGGGGCCTCAGTTCACTTCAAGAAAGTATTCTGAGTTCAATTAATGGGATCTATCTGTGAACTTTCATTCATGAAACACTGTGTTAGTTCTGTTTCCATGAGTCAAATATATACCTTCAAATTCACCTTAGTGGGCCTAATACAAGGCAGCTTATTCATTTATTCAAAAACATTTTATTGCATGCCTGTTTCACTTAAGTATATCATTGATTAAGTAGTTATAATTATTTATGTTGTTAAATCTCAATCCTTGAGAAAATGTCCTGCTAATATTCTGCATGATGAAATGGAACGTATGCATTAGGCGCTTCTGCTGCTTACTCAAGTATGATGGGTGTCCGGAAGAAAAGCATTTGTGCCAGTGAGTTGCAAATGAACGACACTTTTCTTCAGAAAGAACGAACATTGACAAAGAAACCGTGTCTATTCAGACTTGGATAATTGGCAAATATTTTCTCAAAAATGAGCAAAGTGAGTTTGTTAATTCAAGGAAAACAACGGACTGCATTTGTTGCCAAAGATAAAATTTGAGTTTTCAAGGGAGAGTTACATGTTGAAAAATGTGTGTCTACCAGAATGAACTTGATACATCCCAATAGTTCAAATATTTTGATGAGATTGGTGACATTAATAAATGTTCATTTTTGAAATTGTAAAATGAAATGTGTCAGCATTTAGAAAATCTGCATAATCCAGTGGAATTAGTTTTCTTTTTTTTTTTTTTTTTTTTTGAGACGGAGTCTCGCTCTGTCGCCCAGGCTGGAGTGCAGTGGCCGGATCTCAGCTCACTGAAAGCTCCGCCTCCCGGGTTTACGCCATTCTCCGGCCTCAGCCTCCCAAGTAGCTGGGACTACAGGCGCCCGCCACCTCGCCCGGCTAGTTTTTTGTATTTCTTAATAGAGACGGGGTTTCACCGTGTTAGCCAGGATGGTCTCAATCTCCTGACCTCGTGATCCGCCCGTCTCGGCCTCCCAAAGTGCTGGGATTACAGGCTTGAGCCACCGCGCCCGGCCGGAATAATGTTTTCTAAATGACCAACACATGATGTTACAAAATCATCCGCACCTTGTGTAAGATAAAACCAATGAATTTTAGTGTAATAGATAATGAAAAGTTTATTGATGTTATTTTGGATTTCATGCTGCAACTACCCTTTAAGAAACAGTCACTTGTCAAATTTTGGTGTAGTATCAAAGAAAAATATATATGTTTATCTGAAACGGATATAAAAATGTCCTCTTTTTCAACCTAATATCTGCAAGATGTTGAGTTTTTTTCTGTATCCATCAACCAAAACGACATATTGCACTTGATTGAATGCCGAAGTAAAAATATAATTCGTGTTCACTTATATATTTATATTACCATGTAATAATCTATTATTGTTATATGTCAAACAGTTAATAATTTAAAACATGGACTTTTATATTGGAAAGACCAGGATCAAAATTGCTTGACACAACACTTGGCAATTTATTTAATCTCTCTGAGACTCAGTGTTTTCATTTGCACATGAGGAAAATATGAACAAATCTTTTAGGCTTTTTGTGCATTACTAGATAACATATGTAATACGCATAACACCATTACAATGTGGCACATTACACTGGTGACAGTATTTAAGTATTTCTTCTTTCCAAGATCCTTTAAGTTTTACTCCAGCACAATGTCGAACACTGGAAACAGTGTCTGCACTATGTTGTTTCAGATGTACCTTTATTGTATTATAATATATTACAATATATTTATTTAACCTTTATAAAGATTATATATCCCATATATGCTAAGAAGAAGTGAAAAGGACAAAGTAATGTCTAATGTGTGCAACTGATTTAACACAAGACTAAATCTCAAGATATGGGAGAATAAAATTTAAAAACTTCACTGATTAAATAGTAAATCAATGATGGAGATACAGGAGTTCATTTATTCATTCATTCACTTTTCCAGATGAATTTATTGAGTACATACTCTGAATCAGAACACTACTAGTAATCCAAAGGTGAGCAATACAATTTTTGTCTATACATAATTTATCATTGCTCAGTGGAAAACACAAATGCAAACAAACAAATACAGTGTTACAGGTAGCATGCTACATAGGTCTAGAGTGAAGAGAGAGAGTACCAAAGATAAGGTAGTTATTTTGTCTGTTGGTAATGAAGGGCAGTCTGACAAGATTCCTTAGGTAGGAAAGGTGATATTGGGCTGATTCTGAAAACAGGATGTACTTGCCTAGTGGGTAAAGGCAGTGGAGTTTGTCGGGGAGCTTTCCAGGGAGAGAGAACAATATGAGCAAAGTCACAAAAGTGTAAAATAACATGGCATGTGTAAGGAGATGCTGGAAGTTCCACATGATTGGAAGAGGATTGAAAATAGGATGTGGCAAGAAATAAGCTGTGGCCAGATCATAGAGAGCCATTCACAACTGAGTGAGTCACTGAGGGATAAAATAAAGGTTCACATCTACTTGCTGACAGCCATCCAAATTCACCTAGGATATATTTCCATGAATTTTAACCAAGATTTCAAAAGTGTCTTTTAGATAAAATCTAGGAAATTCTTTAAAAATGCTTCAAAATAATTGAATATCTGCTTCAAAAGATGCTCGGGTATGGTGGGGGAAATTTCCAAAGACTGGATTTGATGTTTATCTTTGTGACTTTGGGTGCTTTTTCTCACAGTTTCATGATAGACATCTGCTTGAATCATCTTTGTTCTTATGAAATTTTGCTTATCTACCGGAGAAACACATACTGTTGGCCCAATTCCAAAACGCAATTTCTTCCTAAGGTTTTGAAAAAAGAACATAAGTTATTATGTTACTAGAAGCACTTTAAAAATATCAGTGAAGGGAATGTCTAGGGTTGAGCATTTAGAAATACTTAGAAATTTCATACACAGTAGGACTACTGATTGCTGTAATGATGGGGCCTTAAATAATTTTTGAAAATTATTTTTGATCATATTTTCCATTGAACAAGAGGCTTAACTTTATAGCAAACAAAATAAAACAACAATAACAGCAGCAGTAAAACAAACTATAGAAAAATAGATAATTCTGTATTATCCTTATACGCGAAAAGGTTTGCCAAAGCCTTAATGAAGTATATTTAAGTTGAGCTAAATATGCTTGGAAGGAAATCTCAATTATAGATGCCAAAAGTTAGAAAGAAGAAAAAGGAGTCATGAAAAAGGAAAAGACAAGTTGACAAGATGTCATTTTACATCTCTTTGAAACTATTCCTTTAGATCTGTTTTATTTTATCAGTGGCATACTGAGGTAAGAACTGGAAACATCAAGGTTTCTTATTGTGGAGAGAAAATCCCTCGAGAATACTGAATACCTAAGCAGAATGGTATCTGAAATAATCGGTTATAGATATGCATACTGGGTCTCATATTCATCCATTCATCCATTTATTTATTCATTCATATATCTGCTTTAGGATATTTATCATGTATTTACTATGTGCCAGTTTCTGACTTGAGCAATTTGATATATCTTATGCTATTTTAAATTTTATTTTCTTTAAAGATCTATTAATATTTCATTCTTGTATATAAAAATGAAATACCTAGTAATAGAACTAACAAAAGATGTATGTGACCTTTACAAAGAAAACTGTAAAACATTTTGAAAGACAACTCCAAATAAAAACAGTGACACAGCATGGATTACAAATGGATTAAAAGATTCGACATACTGAAGATGTCAATTTTCCCCCAACTGGTACTTATACTCAATGTAATTCCACTCAAAACCCAACGGAATTTCTTGTAAAGAATGTCAAGGTGATTCTAAAGACATAAAAGACAAAAGGGTTAAAAATAGGTAAGACTATAGCAAACCGTATGCCTTATCAAACATATATATATAATAATTAAATAATGAGGTATTCACTCAAGGATAAGCAAAGTGACCTGTGAAACAGAATAATGAGTCCAGAATCAAATCTACATATAACTGGAAACTTAATTTATGACACAGCTGATCTTGCTGATAACAGAAGATAGAAAGAAATTCTTAAATAGTGCTGAAATAACTGATCATGCTTGTGAAAAGATCAAACTGAAATGTTACCTTACATATAGAATATATTATCTAACATATTTGGAGCAACAAGTCACTCCGAAAACTTAGGGCTCAAAACAATAATAAATATCTATTAGACACAGTTTCTGTGGGTCAGAAATTCAGGAACAGCTTCTCTGGCTGTTCTGTCTTGAGTTTCTAATGAGGTTGCAGTTGAGATGTCAGGTGCCACAGTCTTCTGAAGGCTTGACTGAGACTAGAGCACGCACTTCTCAGATGGCTTATCCACATGGCTGTTACCAGCGAGTTCCTCACTGCTTCTTGGCTCAGTTTCAGCTCCTAGCCACATGGACGGCTCCATAGCGCTGCCTGAATGTCCTCATGACACAGAAGTTGGTTTCCCTCATAGCTAGAAATAGAGAGGACAGGTGGAAATTGCAATGCCTTTTATTATCTAGGCTCAGAGATCTAACACCTTCATCTTTGCATATCCTGTTTATTATACAGGTCAGCCTTCTTCAGTGAGTGGGAATACCACAGACAAGGGTATGAATATCAGGGGCAGGGATTATTGGTGCCATTTTGTAAGCTGGTTATCACATAATTAATTATAGGTAGATTAGAGAATTCTATAACACTTTATAAGACAATCTATGAGAAAATCTTTATGATTTCAGAGCAAAGATTTCCCAAAGAAGCAAAATACTCAAATTACAAAGAAAAAGACTATTTAATTCAACCATATTAAGTCCATCTGCTTAACAAGAAAAGAGCATAAAGAAAGAACCAAATCACAAATATCATATTTGTAGCAAATATGATTTAAAATTATTAATATCAAGACTATAGAAAGAAATGCAGACCAACACTAAAGAGATAAATGATACAAGAGAAAAATGAGCCAAAACTTTAAGTTCCTGACAGAAGAAAGAGGAATGGTCTATAATTAAAAGATGAACAATTTCATTAGTAACCAGGGAAATTCAAAGTAAAGCCAAACTGTGATACCGTTACACACCCATTAGATGTGCAAAACCTAAAAAATGTGAAACAAAACAAAACAAAAAGAAAAAGAGAAAAAAATTTAAAAAGTAATTAATTAAAAAAAGAATTCTGAGACTATCAAAGTATGATGACATGGAAAAATGGAAAACCTTCCACATGGCCAGCATGAGTGTAAACGATCCAACCGTTTTGAATCGCAATTTGGCATTATGTACCAGAGTTGAGTTTGTGCACATCTAATTATCAAGCAATTTCTCTTCTGGAGAAAATACTACATATGTCTGTAGAAACACTGTATTAACAAAAACCAGAAAATAACTCAAACAACCAACAAAAGAATGGACAAATTGTAGGATACAATGGAATATCATACAGCTATGGAAGGGTGGGAGTAAGTCTGCAGGAATTTTTTTTTTTCAACTTAGAGACATTATAACATACTTAAATGCCCATGAGAAGTAACCCGTAAAGAGGGGGAGGATAAAGACTCTAGGAGAGAATAAAAAAATGAGTAGTGTGAGATTCATGAAAGGCAAATGAAAAAGAATATGGAGACAAAGGAAAGGATTTCTTCATTACACGTGATGGAGGAGGTAAGGATGGATATGCATTTATTCAGTAAATATTTACTATATATCCCCTCCATGCCAGGCCCTGTCGTTGCTACTAAGGATGCAAGTAGATTTGAAAATAGGGGGACGGGTGCGATGGCTCACGCCTGTAATCCCAGCACTTTGGGAGGCCGAGGCGGGCGGATCCACGAGGTCAGCAGATCGAGACCATCCTGGCTAACACAGTGAAATCCCGTCTCTACTAAAAATGCAAACAATTAGCCGGGCGAGGTGGCGGGCGCCTGTAGTCCCAGCTACTCGGGAGACCGAGGCAGGAGAATGGCGTGAACCCGGGAGGTGGAGCTTGCAGTGAGCCGAGGTCGCGCCACTGCACTCCAGCCTGGGCGACAGAGCGAGACTCCGTCTCAAAAAAAAAAGAAGAAGAAGAAGGAAAAAAAGAAAATTGGGCGATAGGAATATGATGGAATGTCTTATTTAATGGCTCTCATGTTCCTTGTGAAGTAGGTGGTAAAGTCATCTCCTGGGAGTGAGGGGAAAGCTTGGGGCTTTAGGTTTAAGGAGAGCGAAGATTAAAAATTGTGTATGGAGCAGGAGAGCAAGCTGGGGAAGGAAAAGCAGCACGGTTGGGCAGTGTTCAAAGCCTATCTAAGGTTGGTGAATTTATGGACAGAATTCCCAGTGTTGTGTGTGTGTGTGTGTGTGTGTGTGTGTGTATAGTTTTTTTTTTTTTTCCCTCCAGCAGGACACTAGCAAGAGGTTTTTTTGAAATGGCAGATGATAGCCGCCAGTGAGTTTGCTGATTAAAATCCTGGAGAGACATGTGTGGTGGCGCACGCCTGTAGTTCCAGCTATTCTGGAGGCTCCCTTAAGGTTGCAGTGAGCCATAACTGCACTCCAGCCTGGGTGACAGAGTGAGATTCCGTCTCTAAAAAGACAAAAAATTCAGCAGGAGAATGTATCATTTGAGTATATCCAGGAATCAAATAGTGTTATTACATATTTATTTGATGAGAAATACAAGTGTTTAAAACCACAAGTACAGAGGAGTTAATGTCCTATTGGAAGGAAACTGACTGATGAGAGACCAGAGATGGAAAGGGTCCTGCAGATGTATTTCCTGCCTTTCTCCCCCAGCTGCTTGGAGATGCAAAAACTTCCCCCTGTCCTGTGATACGGAGGTATCTTTTCTTGTGAAACTATGACCAGGTCAGTAATGCACCATCTCCTATTTTCTTTTCTTCCTTCCCTGCTTCACTTTGCTCTTTACCTTATTCTTGCTTCCCGGGGATTTCACTTCCTGATAAAACAGCACTGCAGAAGTTTTGGTTAGGCTCTGTCTTTTAGGGTACTTAGAGGAAGACAAAGTGAATTTCTCTGCTGAATTTGGAGTTCTTAGAAGGCAACTCATGGAGGGGAGGACAAGGAAGTTGCGAAATAGAAGTGGGAAGATAAATAAAGAACCAAAGAGACAGTGCTAGGCTGGGGTCAATCTGCAGTGAGGCAGCAGTGAGAAATACCTGGCAGTGTGTGGGATGACTGAAGGGTTCTTAGTAACTAGGATGTCTATTACTCAATTTAAAATAATCATGCTGCTTCAAGGTAAAGTCCCTCCTATCCCTTTCCTCCCCCTAAATTTGGTGAATTATATTACATATATATAGGCTTTATTCAATTTTCTGTTTTGAGGGAGAACAATAAATGATTGAACTTCACATTTGGGTTAACACGGCATGAAATAGAAAGGATATTTCCAGGTGGAAAGATTATCCATTAGCTAAGCTAGTTCAAAGGGCAAACAAACAAGCCAGAAGAACCAAGACAATATAAGACCTAGAAAACTTGAGAAGAATGTTTTACTGACATAGGCATGGAGGGAGAAAATTTAATCAAGTATTAATGGATCTGGAGATCCCATATGACATATGGGCAGCTTTCCTTACCAGAGGGTACTTCTGTAATTACATTGATTTTTAGCTGTGTCTGTTTATGAATATATATTCATTTATGTGCTGAAGACTTTTTAAAGTATATTTATTTTCTTTAATCAACAAGGATTTATGCAATAATATGTTGATATTATAATAGAATTATTATGGATGTTACTTCCAGATATGAGATTTTGCTGCTAAGACTGTACTGGGACATTGCTATTTGAGACAATTTATTCAGTCCTGTGCACAGTTGTATAAGGTATGCCAAAAACTCTTCATGCAAATTTTTACGTTCACAAGGCAATAGATAGGGGAGTCCCTGCAAATGTGTCAGCTCCTATAGGTACTGTAGCATTTTATATACAGTTAAAAAAAAAAAAAAAAAGAACCTTTGTCTACCAAAAATAGTACACCATAAATGTTGGAAAAATTATTGTTTGGTAGAAATTTCTACGTTTCAATTTATTAAGTAACCAATAATTTTCAAGAATAAAACCATATACATTGAATAGAAGGAGAAAAAATGACAAAATCATTCTAAAGCCTTTCATAATTCATAATTTATGCATATCAATTGAGCTCACAGGTATCTGGCATTTCCTAAATCAAAATGAGAGTGAAGGCTCCCCACCCTTTGTGGCATGGTATCAAAATACCTCATACAAAAATAAATTATGAGCAATGTAGCAGAACTATACATACTCCTTTTGCAAATAGTTTATGTGAAACAAATATATTTCATTTTTTATGGTTTGATTGAGAAAGCGTGCCTTAGTGATATTGAATGGCCTGAGGTCATGGACTCAAGCAAATTAAATGTCAGTCTAAACTGTTACATGTATTTACAAAATTATGTCACTTAGCAATGTGATTTACTCCTATTGGTGGGTAGGAATATACCTTTTCATTTTTCGTTAGGAATACGACAGTATTACTCAAGTTTTTAAAAATCCCTTTTGTAAAGTGACTTTTGATAAAATGCAAGTGCTACACCTTCCTTTAGTTATTTAGCAAAAAACACTTCAGTGAAATGGGTAGGAACCTAGATCCTGGAATAAGACATACTTGGGTTTGAATTATGAGCACTTACTAGATATGTGATCTTACACTTCTGCATTTGAGTTTAAATGCAGATACTAAGAATAGCTACTGCAAAGTATTATTGTGACAAGTTAATGTTATAATTATTTTATGTGCCTATTATATTGCCCAGAATATCATATATGTCTATTACTATTATCATTATTCACTGTCAAAGAAAATTAAGTACATTGATCAAAAATCATTATAATTTTAATTTTTTCAAACCGTGTATTCTCCCATGAACTCTGACATGAACTCCCCTACTCTCCCTTTCTACCCCATATCCCCTCTTGGCCCCCCAAGAATTATTAGACTGTATATGTAAGATACTGAATCACGTTCTGAAAATCAATCTCTTATGATACTAATCGATGACCTTAGGACCCATACACAATTTCCTTGTTTTTCCAAAGTTTGTTTCTTTAAATACTATATATGGATGAGCTTTTGGCTAATCCTGAAACATGCTGGTTTAGAATGAATAGTCCAAATGCCATTAATCTCTTTGCATACTAACTCTTGAAACTGAAATACGCTCTTCAACACCTAAACATAATATAATGAACAAGCACTGGCTGGTATTTTATGCCACATGTAATTACAATAATAGACCATCCAATTTAGAAAGAAAAAAATATGTCCTTCTATTTCTCCAAAGGGGTTAGATTACTGTGTTGAATGTTGCATAACAGACAGAAGTAGCTTAGCCAAATATGAGCTCATTTTCCCCATGTACAAGAAGTCTGGGGGTACGCAGACTAAAGATGGTGAATTAGAGATGGTGCATAGATGGTGCTAAGAGAATTCATCAGACCAGGCTCCCTCTACCTTCCTTCTCTGCCATTCTTAGTGTCTTTTATCCTCTTGGTTATAGGATGACTGCCCCACCTCCAGATATCGTTTGTATGTCTCATATGGGAGGAAGAGAGCAGGATGAGGGGCAAAGGTGAATTTTATTGCGAAAACAATAACATTCCCACAAGCTTCCTACAGGAAGTTTCCTCCTGCATCTTGTAAGTCTAGATTACAAGGGGAAATTCTACCTTAAAGAGAGTTTATGGAGGAGAATTTTTAACTGGACACATTGCTGTCCTTAAAATTTGTGGAATGAAGAAAAGATGAAATATTAGGCAGATAATCAGCAGTGTCTGCCACATGGGTCAAGACATTTCTGCTTGATTTATAGAGAATGATACTGCAACACCATTATGCTACCAAAGTACACCAGCATCAGCTTAATAGGGAAACATCCTTTACTAATATAAAACGTAATACCAAAAAGATTCAGTTAATAAAAGGAAGTAAAGTTCAAGATTTTTAGTAAGTCTCAACAGAAGACTCAAATAAACTCTGTAGTACTAGATTAGTGTCAGAAACTTCAGTATGAATCCCTATTATCTATTAAGATCTACTAATCATCTATCAAACCACTTAATCATCTATATATAAATTGAGAGACAGAGAAATAATTATAGATGTGCTTATATACATATATATGTATTATTAGCATACATACATGTGTTTCCTACTTCAGTTTGCTAGGAGAGCCTAGAAGTAATGACATCCTATAGCAATGAACACACTAAGTGCCCAGATCTTGCTTTCAAATACCAGTCACCAATAGAAACAATCAATTAGAGCTCCTTGAAGGAATTACTGATTCTAGGGCTGGGGTTGGGTAAATACTAGATGAACCTGGATCATCTTTTAGTGCCAGAAGTGCTCAAAAGCAAGCAAGCAAGCAAACAAACAAACAAACAACGAACAACCCCTACTCCCCAAAGAATGAAGGCATATCAAAAGGTCACAGTAACAAACCTGAAAGAAACCACAACGGCCAAAGCTGGAATAATTTGGGCAGTAAAATAAATAATGTGGTATTGAATTATAACCCAAAGTTTAAAATAGCATATGAGTCTGTACTGGTACAAAGAAATCACTGAACAAATAAATAAAGGGGAGACAAGAGACAAATTTTCCTTCCAGAAAATTTCAAATAACATATGCAGATATTCTCTCCTCTCCCTTCCATCTTGAGGAGTGTGGCCTGAACTTAGTGATGCTCTCCCAAAGAACAGTGAAAGGAAAAATAGCAACTTTCTGGTGGAAAAGCACGACTTTAACCAAGTGGTCAAGGTTCTCATCACCAGTGATAAGTTATGTTGATACCATATACGCCTGCCTGATATGAAAACCCGTAACTCCAGTCTAATCATGAGAAAAAATTCTTAGTGTATAACTTTTATCTTCTTGGTTTAAATTGAATTTGGGAACATTCTACAAAATAGATATTCCTTAAAACTGTGAAGGTCATGAGAAATAGAAAAATATTGAGAAACTTTCACAGAGGAGAGAAGACTAGGGAGACATGATGGCTAAATGCAATATGATATTCTGCATGGGAATCTGGGATGGAAGAAGAACATCAGTGGAGAAACTAGTGAAATCTACATAAAATTTGGAGTTTAGTTAATAGGGATGTACCAGTATAAGTTTGTTAGTTTTGCCAAAGGTAGCAGAATAATGTAAGATGTTAACATGAGGAGACACTGATTAAAAGTATATAAAAATTATACTATATTTGCAACTTTTCTCTAAGTCTCAAATTGTTCCAAAATTAAAAGTGTTGTTTTTTTTTTTTTTTAAACTTCCACATAGTCTGTTCATATCCTTTGCCCACTTTTTGATGGGGTTGTTTGTTTTTTTCTTGTAAATTTGTTGGAGTTCTTTGTAGGTTCTGGATATTAGCCCTTTGTCAGATGAGTAGATTGCAAAAATTTTCTCCTATTCTGTAGGTTGCCTGTTCACTCTGATGGTAGTTTCTTTGGCTGTGCAGAAGCTCTTTAGTTTAATGAGATCCCATTTGTCAATTTTGGCTTTTGCTGCCATTGCTTTTGGTGTTTTAGACATGAAGTCCTTGCCCATGCCTATGTCCTGAATGGTACTACCTAGGTTTTCCTCTAGGGTTTTTATGGTATTAGGTCTAACATTTAAGTCTCTAATCCATCTTGAATTAATTTTCGTATAAGGAGTAAGGAAAGGATCCAGTTTCAGCTTTCTACCTATGGCTAGCCAATTTTCCCAGCATCATTTATTAAATAGGGAATCCTTTCCCCATTTCTTGTTTCTCTCAGGTTTGTCAAAGATCAGATGGCTGTAGATGTGTGGTATTATTTCTGAGGACTCTGTTCTGTTCCATTGGTCTATATCTCTGTTTTGATACCAGTACCATGAGTTGATGGGTGCTGACGAGTTGATGGGTGCAGCACAGCAACATGGCACAAGTATACATATGTAACAAACCTGCACGTTATGCACATGTACCCTAGAACTTAAAGTATAATAATAATAAAAAATAAAAAATAAAAAATAAAACCTTCCACATAGTTAAAACTGGAAGGGATAATAGCCCGTTCATAAAGTTTTACAATAACAGTGTGAACTTGTGTCTAATGGTCTCCAAAGCATCTCAGAGTGGATCAATACAAACTGCTTAAGCTAGGTACGGTTATATCAATACTAGTCTGGTTCAAACTCCAGATCCTAAGGAAACAGAAGCCCATGTGTAAAGCGATATTTAATTTGAACTTTTCACTAAATGGTGCTTTGTATGAGATTTCTGGATAATTGTAACCTTTGCAAGGTCAAGTGAAAGCTGCCAGCAGTTGCAGTTAATCTATTGCTTTCTTCAAAATCAGGATATTCACAGTTAGGAACCTATCTATGCCTGCAAAAGAAATTTTGGTCAATACTATGTCATTTTTCCTCACAAAATCATAGAATTACCTTGAGAAATTCCAACTAAAAAAGTGTTTCTACTTAAGAACTACATTTTTAGAGCAACAGTGTTGGCAACCAGCTAACATCACTGTGAGAAATCAAAATTTTAATATTGCTTTCCCACTCATTCTTTCAATGACCTTGAAAAACTTATTTAATATGTTCCTTGGCTACTATATGAGGTTGAAGAAATTCTCTAGATTAAAAAAAAAAAGGAACAATTATATGATCATCAAAAAGCTACTTGAAATGAAAAAGTGTTAACATACATATTGTGGAAGGACATTATACCACTTTGTGGAAGTCATACAGATATTTATTTTCTCTAGTTTTCTATTTATTAAGAACAAAGTTGAATAGAAGTAACAAAAAAGTCATTCTTGCTGAGAAACAGAACAAATTGAAGTGATGAATGAAGGTTAATCTTCAAAGACATCCCCTACAGAAAATACTCTAAATATTTTTTCTTGTAGAGAGACTTCCTCCAGAAATCCAACAGGAACATAAACATCCTAAGTTGCAATTCCATAGCAACCGTTCAACTTCAACTTTTAAAAACCTTCAAGAAATGAATCGTCTTTTGACTCTGCCAACTTAGAAATTAAGAGAAAGCTCTTCAAAATATGTCAGCATCCTTCTCTTCAGTCTCTGATCTTGAGTTAACTTTTGGGAGGTTTTTGATGCCCCTGTCATCAAGGAATGCAAGCATGTATAATTCAAAAGAGCCTTGTAATTGTACAGGGACATTCAGGATTAATTGTGCATGTTGCCACCTCGCAGAGGTCCACAAGGGGGCACTCTTTTGCTGAACTTTTCTATACATTTTAAGGTTAAAAACAGACTATGATAAAAGGAATTTGGTCTATATATATTTGTCTCTCATGGTTCTTTCAATTGTATCATCCTAGTCAGTTTCTTCCTTTGCTATCTTTCTTCAGGTGATTCTTTTTTATTGCGGTAAAATATACATAATGTAAAATTTACTGTTTTGAAGTGTACAGTTCAGTGGCGTTAAGTACAATGACATTCTTTTGTAACCGTCATCACCATCCAGCTCCAGAACTTTTTCATTTTCCCAAACTGAAACTCTACACCCATTAAAAAATAACTCCCGATTTTCCCCTCCCGCAACCCCCAGCAACAACCATTCTACTTTCTGTGTCTATGAATTTGACTCTAGGTACTTCATATAAGTGGAATTGTAAAGTTTCAATTAACATAATTTTTCAAAGTTCATCCCTGTTGTTCCAGATGGTTCTCAAATGAACTTTTCTACAATTTTACTAAGTACCCAAAGTTTTAGGAAAAACTAGGCTAAATGAGGCTGATATTATTGGCACTTCCATATTTGTACCTGCTCTTTATGGTCTTTTCTTCCTCATTTGTCCACATTGCTCAACTTCCTAACTGACTCACCATTGTTTTGTGAGTCAAATTCCACCAACCACCTTTTTTACTAAATTCATCACAAAAATTCATGTCTTTCTTACCATAGGCTTCAAGTTCATCTAACATTTGCAGTTGAACATAGTAGCATCTCTATTTATTTATTTATTTATTTATTTATTTAACACAAGGTCTCCCTCTGTTGCTCAGGCTGGAGTGCAGTGGCACCATCTCAGCTCACTGCAGCCTCCACCTCACAGGCTCAAGCGATGATCCTTTCATCTCAGCCTCCTGAGTAGTTGAGACTGCAGACATGAGCCACCATGCCCAGCCTGGCAGCAACTTTTATACAAGATCACAGCACCGAAAAGCAAAAATAATTGAGTATAAAGTGCTTCCTGATCCAGTACTAATGAAGGTGGGTGTGGGCAGAGGGTGGTGGCACTGCCTGGATTAAGTTTGCTTTAAAGTTCTCTCACCTGATACTATATCCTCTTAGCCAAAAATTGTAAATTTCCTTTTAATTTTTATTTTTGTAGAGATGGGGTCTCTCTATTTTGCCCAGGCTAGTTTCGAACTCCTGGGCTCAAGGTATCCTCCTGCCTTGGCCTCCCGAAATGCTGGGATTACAGATGTGAGCCACCATGACTGGCCTGTAAATTTCTTCATATGGCCAGGGAAAAAAGTATCAACTGGGAATATTTTAACCAGCTTCACATACTTTAAGCACTACATGGTCTTTGTTAATATCATCTTCCTCTTCTACATTGATGATGTTTGAAAACAAAGTGAACAAGAAATTAATCAAACAAAAAGACCTACAGTGTCTTTCAGGGTCTACTGCGCTATCAAGAAAATAAAAGAAATATTTTTGGAATAGCAGATTATTACACTGTAATGAGTTTGGCCTGAGAATACCATAGCCATTTAGAGTAGTTGGGGCTACAGGTATGAGCCGCCATGTCCATTCTAGTAGCAACTTTTATAGAAGGTCACAAATAATACCAAAACACTAGCATCTGCTAATGTGCGCTGTATGCATGAGAGTCAGAGAAATTATTCCAGAAGAAAGATGAAAGGTCTGAAAGCTCTATTTAAGTGCTCCCATTGCTTGATCCAGACACTTCTGATAGTCTGTTTTTACAGACATGGCAAAACAACACTTGGAAGTCATCTGAGAAAATATTCCTGGTATCACAGAGGTAGGCAAAAGGACAACTTGAGATCTCTTGAATATTTATGTTCATATTGATTGATTCTTTGAGGTTGGAGAAAGAATGAGTCCTCCTCCTCACTAGACAAAGAGAAGACTATTATAGAAGAGAGCATCATACTATTATAGAAGATAAGCGTGGCCAGGCCCAAGAGTCAGAATCAAACTGATTCTTTTTCTTAAAGGATCTAACCGCAGCCATGTTTTTCATTGTTATTTTAAGTGTGGGAGGGAATCCCTGCCTTGTTGGTTTTGAAAATCCTGATGCTTTGATAAAATAGTTTCTAAAATATTTCCTATCTACCTGCCCTGCTCTGTTCTGGCTATAATTACTAGACTAGCCAAAAATAAACTCTCCTATGTGTTACATCTAGTTGATTGTTGATTTCCTAGGGGGGGGAAAAAAACTGTGGTAATTAATCATTGAAGCTTCTCTTTAAAAGAATGTTTACGTCATGGCTCAAGGCTCAAATTAGGCCAGGTTTCTTATACTGCATATATTTTTGTTTTGTTCATTTTCTTCCTCTTTCCTCCCACCAAAAGAAACAAACAAACAAACAAACAAAACTAGAATCTGGTTTAAAGGGTCAAATGAGAGTTTCTGGTAGAAATACAAACTCTTATTTCTTAATTCCACATTAAATGTGGTTACTGTTTTGAGCTGGTCAAATTCATTGATCACTTAGAATAGTCATGCAAGAACCGGGGGGAGAGAATTTTAAAGAAACCAAATAGTCAGTGATTTAGATATAGTTTTAAATTTTTAAAGCTTATTTGACTTTACAGTTCCATTGAATGTAGGACGCTCCATTCTTTTGAAGACATAGGACAACTATTTTTGTTTCTGGACAAGACAAATTTGGATTTCCTAGACCACCAAATAATAATAATAATAATAATAATTGCTAACATAACTTGCACAAGGTGCAGTAACATGAATATCATGTGGATTGTCTTATGTAGCTTTCCAAATGATCCTGTAAGGTAGCATTGTGGAAACTGAAACCCCTATAAGTTAACCTGGTGGTAGCTTGTAATTGAGAACTAGAATGTAAACCAAGGTGGTTATGCTTAATGCCCTGTGCTCTTAAAACAGTATCATGCTGCCTCCTTGGAGGAATCTTTAATTTAAGCAGGAAGATTTTTCCTTATTCCATCTTTGCAACTAGGTTACTGTTTTTATGACTTTAGGCAAATCAATGGAACTAAACAAGAAAGGCAAGGAAAGTCTTGATTCAATGATTTCTCAAGTCCTTTTTCCTTTTTTTTTTTTTTTCTTTTTTTTGTCAAGGGAGTGTCCTCTAGCTGAGTGAAGTCATTTTTCCTTGAATGACTGACAGAATGGCTTTGGCTCACCTGTAATTCACAGTTTAGCTGATCCAGTGTACTGTAAAGTCTGTTTCACTCCACCAGCCAAAAAGGAGCAGTCGGCCGTGGCTTGCTTATGTTCTGGGGGAAGCTATTTTTCAGTGATAATCTGGCTAACTTTGGATAGCTGCAACAACAACATCTATCCCTTGGCGTATGGCGTGTTTAGATGCTAATCACTGCCTCATCTGTGAGCACTTCAGTTTTTGTTTTTCACACAAGCCGGGTGAATATAAAAATAGAGGTAAATAAAAAGAAATAACTGAATCAGCAACCTGGAATTTTCTCTCCTCTGGTTAAAGACTGTTGTTAACTGAAAATGCTCCACTAGTTGTTTGGGGGTTTAAGACAGAAGTGGGATGGAGATGTTTGATAATTTGGTTGCTATGCAACCACTTTACAATTATGTAAGCTCCTACCATACGAGGTGATACAGAAAGGGTGGTAGAGTATGCTGACGCACTGAGCACGCAGAAGACTTTTTCCATGTGACAGAGCCAGAGTCTGAGATCTGGAGTTGCAGAATATTTAGGTAAGAAGTAAATGTCACAAATTACAAAGGCCTTTATTTATAGCAAGAGTATGGAGTTTCTATTAGAGTTGGATGAGCAAAAGCTCACCAGAAACAGCCTTAGTTTCAAGGAAGGAAGACACACACATCTGTCCTTTGAATCAGGACTTACTCTAACCAAAATTCAGGAAAGATTTTTTAAAAAAGGAAACTAAGAGTATGGTATACTTTATTATTATTTAATTAGCCTGGCCCAGTTGAATCTTTTTCAGTAAAGTTGTAAGGTAGGTGGTACTATTCTCTTTAGATAAATGCAAAAATGTAGGCTTAAGTGACACTCAGTAATTTGCTCAACATCATATTATAGTTGGGAGTAAATCTGGGCTATGAACACAAAACTTTTAGTTCAAGTCCAGTATTGTTCTCATTGCATTATGCTTCACAGATGATCATGTACCCTTAGTGTTTCTTTCCTATTATAAGTTCTATCTTTTATAAAATCCACTGATTCTGTTGAAAATCTTATTTTTATTCATTTTTGCCAGATATCAAGGATTTATCTCTGACCCTTCCTGGTGGGTTTACTGAATTTCAGAAAAGGCTACCTAACTGATTTTATTGCATATGTTGTAATTTATTGCATATGTCATTTACTCAAATATGCAATTTATTACATATATCATTTTAACATTAACTTAAAGAGAGAAAATGTGCATAGTCTAAGAAACAAGACAATTGCAAGTTATTTAAAGTTGTCTTTACAATTTAGCCAGTCCAAATCTCCGAATCATGGATCGAATGCCAAGACGACAGCCTCACTGAGGAAGTTTCTTGGTGCGTCTGTTTATAGCTCGGCCAAACAGCAAGTGGACATTTCTTTTAGAAGGGGTGGTATTATGCACTCAGGATTTAGAAAAGTTTAGTTAACATCATAAGCTAGAGTTAGATCAGCATGATGCTATGTAGAACATTGTGTTCCCTAATCTTGAGTCTCAATAAAGATTAGGTTTATGTGTTAGGATGATGGTTTATCACATTGTGTAATGTCTGTATGGTTTTCACATATCCCATATCCGCTCATTCTCATGATGATCAATGAAGTAAATAGGGCATATATATTCACTTCATTTTACAGAAAATTGAAGTAATTAAAGGAAAGGAACCTTAGAGACATTAAGTGACTTACCTGAGGTCCTATCTGAGCAAGAGGGCAAGCCAGGCATCAGCTTTATGCTCTAAATAAAGTTCCAGTCTTTTTTCTTGTCCCTTTGCTGTTACAATCACTGGTGGCCTTCCCACTAACCTTCCTTCTCCTCACTCCTTATCTTCAACTTACTTCTTGCAGGTACTCTTTTTTTTCTTTTGTCATGGGGAACCAGGGCCACTGAAACTAAATTTGTAATTACGTGAAATTAGATTAGGTTGGTAAGATTTTAAAATTGAACTATATGCAAATAAACACGGGCTTCTGTGTCAATTTTGAACACTTGAATGTGGCTTTCAGAAAAATCTTGGATGAGAATTCTAATGTAGAACTCAAGGGAATTACAATGTAATTATTTCATAATAGTCCAATTGAATTCAACAAACCACATACTGAGTGCTAATTTATGCATAAATCACAGTATTAGATACTGTGGGAGATAAAATAAATAAATAATATATTGTCTCTGCTCCTTGGTGGCTTATTAATTATGGGAAAAAGAAGCACATTCTTTACTTTCTATTCTTTGTTCCTTGTTTCATTAAGGATTCAAGAAACTCACCATGATAAACTTTAGTAAAACAAGGTCCCAGGTGCTCTGGCCTTCTCAGGTTTTACCTCCCCCTCTTCTTTTAAGTAACCAAATACAATATTTTGTGTCACCAAGCTACATTTGGCTATAGGAAATTTAGCTCTCTCCTCACCCCTAATATTTCTGAGAATTCTCAGGAAATATTTAAATGTCATGATGAGCACCTCTCAGTTCCACTTCTTACTCAAGAAGTTCCTCTTCTTGCTCAATATTCTTTTCATAATCACTTCTGACACTCTCTCTTCATTGCTTTCTCCATAGGATGTTCCAAAGCTGTTCAATTCACTTTATTATAAAACAGTGCCAACACAATGCTGATGTATCAGCTGAATCAGCTCTATATTGCCACAATAATGACGTGTAGCCAGCAACCACAAAACCTTATTAGCACACAACAATATATGCTTTTTCCTTGTGTGTTTTGGGTGGTCAGTTTTGTGGCTTTGCTGATCTCTTTTGGCCTTGCTGTCACATCTAGAAGTGAGCTGACTATCATCTGATTTAGTAACACCATTGTGGCAACTAGGGAGGCTCAGCTGTGCTTTCCATGTCTCTTGTCTTCTAGCAGGCTAGCTGGTGCATGTTCTCACGGCAGAGAAAGAGGGCAAGCACAGGCATGCACACTCACATGGGTGCTTTTCAAGATCTGCCATATCCCATCACCTAATCTCCCATTGCCAGAATGCTGGCAGACCCCAGCATCAGAATAAAAGGGCACTTCAAATTCATATGGAAAAGGCTATGGAGTGAAGGATAAATTTAGGAAGATAACAAGTATCTAAAGATATTGAGGGGACCGTGTTCCTGCCATTTTGAAAAATCTACCACATACTGAGAAACAGTGAGAAATATTTTAGGAAGGCAGCTATCAGCTAAATAACTTGAGTTTATAGTTTCCAAAAAGTAATTGTTCACAGGTGATCTGAAATGTAATACAGATGAGATAAACTGTTTTGTTTCCATTTTGGAAAATACCTAAAGAACTTTTCTGGACTTAAAAAGTAACTCAAATGCAATATGTTTGTTTCTAATATCTAAAATACCAGAAGAGATGAGTGGAGTTTTTTTGTCTTCTTTTACTTTCTTTTCCTTTGTTTTTGTTATTGTTGTTTTCTAAAATGTCAGTTGAGAATTTGATGTGAGAATGAATATAAATTATGTTCCATTAAGTTTACTAAACTTTTTGACAGAATGTTGAAATTGCAGATTGGATATCTGTGGGAAAATACATATAATTTGTGGTTCCAAATATCCAGTTAGATTTACAAAATGTCCACATAAAGCAAAATTAAAGTACATTTAGGAAAAAATATTTTTAAAACTTCTAAAACACGATTTTCCTCTTCAGAAAAAAAGATATGTGTCCCTTTTCTTGTCACTAGAAAAAAAGGTTCCTATCATTACTTGTACATAAAAAATTACATCAGTTCCAGCATCGATTTTTCTTCATTTTTTGTGCTTTAAAAATCTGTTGCTAAGTAAAATAGCTATACTAGTCATGGCATTTATATAAATAATAGAATTCAGAATATTTTCTATCCTTAATTTTATTGAAGTGAATTTTGATTTGAAAAAAAATTTAAAGATCAGAGAATAAAACCAAATCCAATATAATTTATTTATTCTTTTTAAAAGGTTTTGGAAGTTTTGTAATGCTAGAAAAATCAGAAATAGGACAACAAAATAATTTACTCTAACAGGAGAGATCAAGTTATAGCAATGGTGTCCCTGGTTGCCCTGTAGTTATTAAGGTATCCTGAGCATCATTAGAGTCTATTTAATTTTGAAAACTCTTTAGATTTTTGTTGTAAAATATGAAATAAGACAGTGGACATCTTTATATGCCAAGTGATAGGCACTACTAGTGACTTCTATTTTTTAGACTTTTAAAAATAGATCCATTTTACCTTTACTGTAGAAAATTTAGGGAAAAAAAAACAGGAAGAAAAGAAAATGAACAATCTCCTGGACTGGTTGCAGTAGCCCATGCATGTAATCCCAGCATTTTGGGTGGCCAAGGCAGGAGGATATCTGGAGGCCAGGAGTACAAGACCAGACTGGGAGACATAGTATGACCCCAGTGTCTTCTAAATAAATAAATAAATAAATAAATAAATAATCTCGCAGAATTCCACATCAGGGAGCAGGAACATATCCTTCCAATTTTGTTCTATGTGTTGTGAATCCCAAACATTTGAGACAGGTCTCAGTCAATTTAGAAAGTTTATTTTGCCAAGGTTGAGGACACACCCGTGACAGAGCCCCAGGAGGTCCAGACAACATGTGCCCAAGGTGGTCAGAATGCACAGCTAGCTTTTATAAACTTTAGAAAGACATGAGACATAGGTCAAAAAAAACCGGTGCATTCTTTTTTTTTTTTTTTTTTTTTTTTTGAGACAGAGTCTCACATTGTCGCCCAGGCCGGAGTGCAGTGGCGGGATCTCTGCTCACTGCAAGCCCCGTCTCCCGGGTTCACGCCATTCTCCTGCCTCAGCCTCCCAAGTAGCTGGGACTACAGGCGCCTGCCATCACACCCAGCTAATTTTTTGTATTTTTAGTAGAGATGGGGTTTCACCGTGTTAGCCAGGATGGTCTCGATCTCCTGACCTCGTGATCTGCCCGCCTGGGCCTCCCAAAGTGCTGGGATTACAGGCGTGAGCCATTGTGCCCGGCCAGTTGCATTCTTTTGAGTTTCTGATTAGCCCTTCCAAAGGTGGCAATCAGATATGCATTTATCTCAGTAAGCAGAAGAATGACTTTGAATAGAAGGGGAAGCAGGTTTGCCCTAAGCAGTTCCCAGATTGAATTTTCCCTTTAGTTTAGTGGTTTTGGAGACCCAAGATATTTTCCTCTCACATTTCTACCCTTTTCTCTATTTAAATCCTTTGGAGAAAGTATTTTAGAAGAAAATGAGTCTCTGGACCCAGGTTTCGTCTGATCTCTCATGGCTGTAATGGTTTACTCCTAGACAGGTACATCCCAAGTTATTAGGAAAGCTCATTTCTGTAAGGTTGGGAAGTCTCATGTCCTATGAAGAGAAAATAGGCAGAGGAAGGGAGAAAAACAGCAGCAAACAAAAGAATAATCCTAGAAAATTGATATAGGGCATTACTCTGAAGCCATCAGTAGGCAGGTATGAAAGTGGCTTACGTATGTAAATAGGTTACTGTTATTTTCTTGTGAAGTTTAACTTGTCTAGCTTCAGTTCAAAGGGCTTTACAAAAGCAGTTTAGTTCTCAGTGACTCCAAATTAGGAAAAATGGAGGAAAAGAGCAGAAAATTGAAAACCTTATTTTGAGGACTTGTAGCTAAGAAAAATTAGAATTTGGTTCAAACTAGAAAATAATAAAAATTGAAAAACATTGGGTGAGACTAGAATCTAACGACATGTATACTATAGTTTTTGAAACGTAGTTTTTCTCTCTCCAGTTTCTCATTTTTACTAAAGACAAATCCTGGTAGAACTGGTTTGTTTTATTATATTTGGCCTGATTATTTGTATACAGTGCAGCAAGAATAATTTTTTTTTTTGCATAAGCTTTTACATTGGTTTTGATGGAACTGTATTCCATAGAAGGAATCTCAAATAATACTTTTTTTTAAAGTCAAGCCCAGCCATGAATTTGTGTCATTAAATACCTATAAGTTGGGTGATCTTCTCCTCTTGAGTTTCCAAGATAAACCTGGGGCTCCTGAGCCTGTCAGAAAGTGACATTCCTACCACAGATCAGAGCCTATGTAGACAAAGGTATGAGGCCAATTTTTCCAAGGGGCTTTTATTGTTTCTATAAATCAAGCTTGATTCCTTAAAGAAAAGCACATCATTCCAATCAAAGCCTTGGTAAAATAACCAGTTTCTCTAATTGTGTCCTGTTACAAATAAAAACAGATTTTTTTTTTAAGAGATGAGATCTCATTATGTTGCCCAGACTGTTCTCAAACTCCTGAGCTCAAATGACCCTCCCACCTCAGCCTTCCAAAGGACCAGGATTACTAGTGTAAGCCTCCACACCCAACCAACGGATTTTTATCGCACTTATGCAGATAACTGTATTGTCGTAAGTTAAGAATACTCAAAAATAGTTTCCAAATTCTGGAGAAATCAGTAGAGAGAAGCAAACATGCCCCAAATTTTGTTTGTAGGAACATACTCAATTGTTAAAAGCTGTAAATAGCTTAAAAATTTTCTTGACTCTGAGAAACAAAACAAAGAATCAGCAACGTTTCAGCCAAAAAGTTAAAAACATTGCTTTGTTTTCTATTAATTCGGTTCACACATTTTACTCCTTTTCTGCTTGATATTCATGAACATTTCAGCTCTCCATGAGAGTCTTGAGAGTTTCTTCCTCTATTATAATGTCACAATCTCCAGAGTTATCAGAAACCTACTTTTAAGGACACTTGTTAGAGTTCTATAGATGATTACAAAACCACCTTCTAAGGAGGACCAAAGCAAGACAATTGTCTGTGGATGACAAAATGTTTCAGAGCAGCCACAGTCAAAGACACAATTGACAAGGAAATTTGTTACTTCTGTGGCACACAACAATTTAACATAACAATTATAGTTATTACTGATAATGTACACTAAGTCATATTAGAATTATAGAAATTTCCCATGATTTTGGAAGACATAGCAATGATATATTCATACAAATCCAGCCTAAAGAAAAATAAACACCATTTCATATTTGACAATATTTCCTGTATAATTTTTATACCAAGTAAGCCAAATTATGTTATTTTTGGATGTTAAGGAACCCAATATTTTAAAGCATTAGTTAGATCAGAAAAAGCCATAATTTGTCATTTGATTTTGGAAAGCTGTCAAATATCAAAGCTGTAAAACACTTGATATCACAGGTCATTGTAAAATAAGTCACTCATTTGACAAAAGTGATACCTCAAGGATTTAAAAAAAAAAAAAAAACAGCAAAAATCTTCATTCTTTGAGAGAGGAGACTTAATTTTCTAACAATAAGCCCTAATGAAAACAGTATCAAGCTGATTAAATTTGTTTTTCAAAATTTTATAAACAATCATCTATAAAATTTTAATCTTGACCATGAGATATAACTTCCATAAGCCTTTCCTAACCTTTATAACCTTTATGTATGAGTTGACTAAATGCTTCAAGAAAACCTTGTTAATCTGAAACAGGTCCATATGCTGGCCTTGCATCAGTGTGCCTTAGATATTAATGATTAATTTATAGAGAAAGTGAACTTATGTTATGTCTCAAAATTGACCCTTACAATCTCACATGCCCACCTCTTCCTCAATAGTCCCTGGGCCTTAAGGACTTGAATAGCTTTAATTTCTGGCCCTGTGTTTCAGGAATGCAGTTTATTTTGACTGGCATCTTCTAGTGGGCCTGATGATGGGGTTTCAATTGCTGTTAGTGTTTAAAATTTAGCAGGACTTGGTGTCCTTTTTAGACTCAGGAGTCAAAGCCCTGTAATTCAATGTCACAAGTACTTTAAAAGTGCATACAGAGAGATACTTGAATGTAATAATCTTAATTTTAAAAAGTATTTAAATCTCAGGGTTTTTTCTAAGCAACCCAAAACTTAATAATAATGTGACTATTTGACCATATAAAAGTATATTTTTAAAAAAATCCTCTTTTTTTAACTTACACAGATCATTCATGACATTCTTGGACTTTCTGGTTTGTCCTGAACATCCCTCCTTCTTAAACAACCAGTCATGTTACTCTAGGACTAAATGTACCATAAGAGATTCTTTCTCATGTGAAACTGTTTCTCTTTAAGCTTTCTTTCCCCCAAAAAAACCTGAAAAACCCTTTTTATTTTTATAACTTTCTTTACATCTCTTCTGTTTCCTGGTTCCTTTTACCTTGTCCTATACGTGACCTTTAAATGAGCTTTGAATTAGACAAAAATTGTTCACCTTTTTAGAAAGGACACACTTTTTTTTTTAGAAAGAATGTTTTCCTACAAATATATTTTATTGGAAAATACCCAAATAATGAAATATCTATTATTTAATTTAATATAATTTTAGATTCTAACTTATGATGAATTTGTCTACAAGAATTTATCCTATTACATTTACCTAATTATTTTATTTTATTTGCTTACCTAGGTTATTTATGAAAACTGTGAAAATCATCATTTAAGTTATGGAACTGATATTGCAAAATTATAACTGAAAGAGTAAAAAAGATTTGACCTAACTAACTTCATCTTGCTTTTAACCTCCGAACTGTCCTTGTTCATTCCTGGGTGTGGGCCAAACTAACTTTGGGAGGAACTTAGTTTATAGTTTAGCTTTGAAACAAAGGCAATAACAAACCTTACTGCCAGTGGAGTAGACTGCCTAAAGCCACAACATTAGAAGTTATGGTCCTCTTACTAAATTTGAGACATAGCTATTTTTATTAAACCAATATCAATGTCTTATTTATTAAAGATTGCACAAACAAAGATCATTCTGTCTTGTTCTGGGTTTATAGATTTGTAATCCCTTCACTGAATTTGGCACAGAAAATGGTGATACCTTTTTTCTGCATTCTCAGTTCTCTGTCAATCTCAGGAAATTTTTCTTTAACTGTACATTTAATTACTGCTACTGTTCCATTTTTCTGATCTCTTCTTCGGAAACACAAACATCCACATGCTCATTGCCATTCATTGCTATCATCTTCTCTTTAATTATTTTATGTCTGTTACTCTGCAAGTTTATTCTTTACAGCTTTGTTACACAATACATAGCACTTAGACCAGTAGTTGTGAGAGCTTGTTAGAAATGCACAATCTTGGGCCCAGACAGACCTAATGCATTGGAATCTGTATTTTAATAAGAACCTTGGGTGATTTCCATGCACACTAACCTGTGGGGGAAACACTGTTCTACAAGACTGATCACATTTTCTACAATATAAATTTTGCTGTTTCTGGATGTTAGTGCAGAATTTAAGTTAATCATTATATTTTGAGTTTCCTTGCAGAAACTTTCTAATCTTAGCATTTTCCTTTCCATTATGTTGTGTTTACTCTCCTCTTTTCTTCTATTTTATTACTCTTTCATTGCATAGCATCACCTTTTGGTTTCTCTATTATTTTTCTGTGACTTTCTCTTCATAGAAGTCATGACTCTTTTGATGATAATACTAACTTATTAAAACTTTCCTCCTGATCTTGTATTATTAGAAATATATTCCTTCTAATCATTTCATTACTTTTAGTGGCAAAAACCACAATTACTTTTGCACCAACCTAATAGTTACTACTCTCTTATTAGCAAAATGTTCCTCCTAGAGGTCCACATTTTCTGCATGTGTTACACATTCCCATACAAAAGATTCAGTCCTAAGTCTCAGTGTCTGTTAACAGACTAGAGAATCAATGGCTGAGTTCCTACTCCTGGTAAACTTTTGAAATTTCTAACAGAAATGCAGACTGTTATGCTCAAATCAACCTCATTTCTAGGGTTTTGTTGATGTTCACCCAATGTTTCTGTTGTTTTGTGAGATAGTTTTCTTCCCTAAACCCACTGGTTCTCTGCTATTTTAAACTAGTGGGACCCAGGAAGAAGTTTTATCTCCAGGCTTTTTCCCCCATCTGTAACCATAATTTTTTACTTTTGTTAACACTACTTTATTTTATTTTATTTCATTGTATTTTATTTTTATAGAGAAGGGGTCTTGCCATGTTGCCCATACTCATCTCAAACTACTAGACTCAGACAATCCTCACACTTTGGCCTCCCAAAATGCTGAGATTACAGATGTGAGCCCCTGTACCCAGTCCTAACAGTACATTATTTAAGTCAAAGTGCTACCACCAGTTGCCCCTACATATTGGGAGTCTTTGTGAACATGTTGGAAACAAATATGGAAAGGTTTGGGTGGCTGTTCTCTGCCATGTCATAGAGTAGGACTGTGAAGTTGGTTTGGCTGCTGATTTTATGCACAGAGGGGCAGTTATAAAAGCTCCTTTTAGCCTTTTTTTTTGTTTAAGTTCTCCATCTCTTTTAACAAAATGAAACTTATATGTGTGGCAAACCTTGAATTATTTTCTCCTAATCATTTGCTACCATCCTTATGACTGGCAGAATTTACTTCAAGATTAGGGCACAAAGTAGTCCAAGAGTCTTAGCTTTCACTGTTGTGAGTTTTCCTCTGCTTTTCTGTGTTTCATTGGCAGTTTAAAGGGAAATAAGAATGAAGCTTCCTTGGAGTAATTAATTAATTCTTCTTAATTCCAATCCCTTTTACTTTATTTCTTAAATTTCACCCAAGGGTGTTCGCAGCCGCCGCCGCGCCGCCATCGCTTTCTAACGCCAGCGCCGCCTCTCGCTCGCCGAGCTACAGCCGAAGGAGAAGGGGGGTAAGTAAGGAGGTCTCTGTACCATGGCTCGTACAAAGCAGACTGCCCGCAAATCCACCGGTGGTAAAGCACCCAGGAAGCAACTGGCTACAAAAGCCGCTCGCAAGAGTGCGCCCTCTACTGGAGGGGTGAAGAAACCTCATCGTTACAGGCCTGGTACTGTGGCACTCCGTGAAATTAGACGTTATCAGAAGTCCACTGAACTTCTGATTCGCAAACTTCCCTTCCAGCGTCTGGTGCGAGAAATTGCTCAGGACTTTAAAACAGATCTGCGCTTCCAGAGCGCAGCTATTGGTGCTTTGCAGGAGGCAAGTGAGGCCTATCTGGTTGGCCTTTTTGAAGACACCAACCTGTGTGCTATCCATGCCAAACGTGTAACAATTATGCCAAAAGACATCCAGCTAGCACGCCGCATACGTGGAGAACGTGCTTAAGAATCCACTATGATGGGAAACATTTCATTCTCAAAAAAAAAAAAAAAAAAAAAAAAAAAATTCTCTTCTTCCTGTTATTGGTAGTTCTGAACGTTAGATATTTTTTTTCCATGGGGTCAAAAGGTACCTAAGTATATGATTGCGAGTGGAAAAATAGGGGACAGAAATCAGGTATTGGCAGTTTTTCCATTTTCATTTGTGTGTGAATTTTTAATATAAATGCAGAGGCGTAAAGCATTAATGCAAGTTAAAATGTTTCAGTGAACAAGTTTCAGCGGTTCAACTTTATAATAATTATAAATAAACCTGTTAAATTTTTCTGGACAATGCCAGCATTTGGATTTTTTTAAAACAAGTAAATTTCTTATTGACGGCAACTAAATGGTGTTTGTAGCATTTTTATCATACAGTAGATTCCATCCATTCACTATACTTTTCTAACTGAGTTGTCCTACATGCAAGTACATGTTTTTAATGTTGTCTGTCTTCTGTGCTGTTCCTGTAAGTTTTCTATTAAAATACATTAAACTATAAAAAAAAAAAAAAAAAAAATTTCACCCAAGGAAAAGGTCAAGCTTTTCTTTGCAAAATTAAAAATTGTCTGCCAATTGGCTTAAGATACTTGCTTTAAAATCCTTGACGACTATCTATTTTATTTCAAAACAAATTGCCATTTTTACTGTGCATCACACTTTTACTTCCAAATTGAAAATTTTACTTTATATTAATCTCCCCTACATCGCCTATAAAATTTAAGGTAAATTGATTAAATTTTGTGTCAATAAAGGCAAACAAGCAAACATTAATATTGAGATAAAATTTGAAGTATTAGAAACTTCTCACTCATTAAAAAATACAAAATTGTATTTTTAAAAAACGCATTTATATTTACATTAATTTACTTTAGGACAACAATTTAACACATTGATTGTCTCTTTCAATACAGCTTACCTAAAGCTAACATCTGATGACATGATCACAACTCCATATCCTGAGTTGATTTCAACCTATGATTTTGTAATTTTCCACATGGAGATAAACATTGGGAAGCAGTTAATCATTCTCTTTGGATTTATAAGGAAAAAATGGATAAGTGAAACTTGAAAAAAATGGCCAGAGTATTAAGAACTAAGGTTTCTTTAAGGAAACGAATACTTTTACTTTAAAACTAGAAAATAAAAGGCTAAAGTTGTAATATAAGACAAATTATCGAAATATGTACTTAGACATGTAAAACCACTCCTCTTTTTAAAAAAGCATGCTTTTTAAGAAGAATCATCTCATTTTGGTGAGAAGAAAAGTTATCTTAGCAAACAAAAAGGATCTTGAAAAAAAGCTTTCACATGTATAAGAAAAGGAATGAACAAATAAATAGGAAAAAGATCTCTAGTTCAACTATATCAAAGCTTCTTCATGTTTGTTATTTTACTCTAAAGGACACCTCCCTGATCTTGAACTGATAATACAGTTAAAAGAATTAACAAAAAGAGAGAGGGATAGAAATGATCAGGTACAGAATGAAGAATAAAGGAAAATTTGTTTCTTATTTTTTCCCTAATTAGTCTTAATTCAAATGAGCAGAATAGAGTGCTCCAAATCAGAACTGTGACCCACTAGAACTAATATATTTTGTCAACATATTTATAATTGAACATATCAGTACTCTTTCATTTGAACAATTAATTGTATCAGTAATCATTTATTTGCACAATTGTTAGTTATAATTAATTTGTTACATTTATATAATTATTCATAATTTATTACCAAAGGCAATGTCAAGAATCATCTAATATACAAAACTCATTTGACAGTATTTGATAAATCTGTTTATGAATGTCCCACTGAGATATGTAAAAAACCGTATTGATAGCAAAATTACTTTAAAATACAAGCTTTATCATTATGGCAATAGATGTTGTTTATGTCTCATCTTGTTTCTATTCTGTATGATGAACTCTCAGATATTCTTTTTTCAAACTTCGATTTGATCTCTGAGTTTCTGACTTTCTCCTCTCTCTTACTTATTTTTGAAAAAGGACATTTTGACATTACCAATAATGATAAAAAAGAGAAGAAAAAGTGAGATTAGCAGGTAATTTTTAAAGTTAAAGGTTAGTTATATTTAGGCAGGGCATGGTGCCTCACACCTATAATCCCAGCACTTTGGGAGGCCAAGGCAGGCAGATCACATGAGGTCAGGAATTTGAGACCAGCCTGGTGAACATGGTGAACACTGTTTCTACTAAAAATACAAAAATTAGCCTGGTGTGGTGGCACATGCCTGTAGTCCCAGCTACTCAGGAGGCTAAGGAGGGAAAATCACTTCAACCCGGGGGGCAGAGGTTGCAGTGAGCAGAGATCATGCCACTGCACTCCAGCCTGGGCGACCAACTGAGTCTCTGCCTCAAAAGAAAAAAAACAAACAAACAGTGATATTTATACATTATTGCCACAATAGGATAAAATTATTTAAGTCCATATAAATCTAAGTAAACTTCCAATTCTTTATGTCCTAAAAGGACACACAAGGAAGTATGTTTGAGATTAATCATGTGGCTTTCTTCCAACCCCAAATACTCCCCCACTCTCCAGATTCTTTGTAGTTCACTTTTCAAAAGAATGGAAAAAACATATTTTTCAAAGTTTTTTTTTTTTTTTTTTTTTTAAATTTAAGGAATTGAAAGAGCAGAAAATATATACTAATAATTCTTCTTAAGCCCCATGCTTGGTTTCATTTCCCAAAGGCATCTATTTTCGCCGGTTTGTTTTTGCTCTTTTTGTGGTTATGGTTATAACTAAATATGGTAATCTTTTACCTTGCTTTGTTGCTGCATTTACCTGCTATGAAGTATGAGAAATTTAGTTTACTTGCACTTCTACTTTCCAAATTATTGTTTATAGCCTCAATATTAGTTCTCCTTGAATGATACATTTGAACTCCCTATTTATATTGAAATAGCTGCTATCTTCTACCCTGAAAGATGAAGAAATTAATGCGCTTACTTTGGACTTCTTTCCATCTCTCTTCTTGGGTGTCTTTTAGTTATATAACTGTTTTACACTGTCAATAATTATAATTCTTACATTTTTGCTGAAACTAATTATTTTTCATATTCTCAAATTTTAAGTATTGAGTATTTGACTTCAATTTGTATAATCAACTTATGTACAAAGCATGGAAGGATTAATCCACTGTAGAATTCATGGTGTCATGTGATTGATGTCAAAAAAAAGAGAAAATGTGATATCATATCATTTAAACTTTGCCACTTGAAGGAAAATTTCACAAGTGCCTGAATATAGTAATTTTCTTTTAATATTTTTCTAGCTTGCTTTACTTCTTTTGAGTCATACTCAGGTGCTGGCATTTTGGGGACAACACTTTGTTTTGTTTGGGGTTATATATTTTATTTTTCTGTAGTCTAGCGTAGTCTACTTTTATTTATGGTATATGGGTAGTTTGTTCTCTAAGTTCTTGCATGCTAACAAATCTTTGATTTTTGCTCATATCTGATTAATTATTTGGATGAATAGAGAATTCGAGGTATAGATGGTTTTCTTGGAGTCTGTCTTACCGTATACTTATGAGAAATCTGGTCTCTCAGTTATTTTATTTCTCCTTCAATGATCTTGTCCTCCACCTCATGCCAACTTCCCACCTCTATGGTCTTAGACATTGCCATGACCAACCCTCCCATAATCATATTCTCAGATATTCCATTCTCCCGTCTTTCCAGCTAAAATCACCATCACCACCATCTTTCCACCTAAAATTGCCACCAACAATCCTTTAACCTCAGTGGACCTGCGCTCCAATGATCCCACCACAGTTTGATTGTTTATCATTTCCATCATGTCCTCACTTCTTATTACCCACTTTAGATTTCATGGCCTATTAGACTCATCATCTCCTCTCTGCATCTACTGTTTACTTCCCTGCCTTGCTTTTTTTCTAGCTCCTTCTGGCAGAACCCCCAAAATGGTTCAAACTGGACTCTCTATTCCATGCCTGCCCCCAAGCAGCTAAATGTAGCTGGAGAAAAATTATTCTGATTTTTCTCACTTTACATTCATTGTCATTAATTCCAAGGGCCTTTATGTGGCCCAGCAGTCTGCTGCATTTCACTGGGTAATTCCCCTCCACTCTTCCACTATCCAGTTTTCTTCTGTTTCTGTTTATAAACTTTCAAATTCCTTTGTATGCTGTACTGTGTTGATGACATTTACTCCCTATTTTTCAGCATTATTGCATTTTCTTTTCTTTTTTGTTTTCTTTTTTAGTTGGAGTCTTGCTCTGTCACCCAGGCTAAAGTGCAGTGGCATGATCTTGGCCCACTGCAACTTCCACCCACTGGGCTCAAGCAATCCTCCCATCTTAGCCTCTTGAGTAGCTGGGACTACAGGTGCACGCCACCACCCCCAGTAAACTTTTGTATTTTTTGTGGAGACGAGGTTTCACCATTTTGCTTAGGCTGGTCTCAAATGCCCAAGCTCAAGTGATCTGCCCACTTTGGCCTCCCAAATTGGTGGTACTACAGGTATGAGCCACTGTGTATGTGAATTTCATTATTTTAAAACCTTCTTTTATATCTCTTCTCAAATCTTATAAAAGAGTGAGAAAGAGGAAGAGAGAGGCAAAAAAAATTGATATATCATATATCAGTATCTTCTACTCCATAATCTTATCTCTATTAATTTTCATAATTTACTAATATTCATATTTGTATAATTATCACATATATAAAAATTATCATTATGTATCTCCATAACTTTCTAGGGCACACATTGTAATATTTTCATAAAATCCCTTATTTTCTTTTATGAATATGATGGGAAATGCTAGATCCAGGAATAATGAACAAAACAAAGGAATATAGATGCTTCATGTATTTATTCAACATTTATTGAGTGCTGACCAAGTGACAGACACAATGAAGACTCTGACGCTATAGAGGTAAATGGTCAACAACAGCCATAACAAATCTCAGGTCTCAAATCCTAGTAAAGAATTTCACAATCTAGTATGTCAAAACATTAGCATGCTTAACAACTATTGTATTCATGGTGCAAACAGAAATAGGCCTCTACACTGAAAAGTAATAAAATTATGAGACCGATTTTTCAGGATATATAGGGTTGTTAAGTTTGTTGAAAAAGTTTGGGGAAGTATTTTGATAATGAGATAAATTACCTATTACTAGAATTTTAGGTTTATGTTAAATTTTCTTTAAAATAAGTAAGGGATAAAGTAAGTAATACTCTAGTGGTTTAACAATATGTCCACATATTTTTGGCATCCTTCCATTCAATGATTGGAGCCTAATTTCCCTTCTCTTGAAAATAATCTAGAATTAGTGACTAGCTTCTAATAAGAATGTGGCAGAAGTGATAGCATCTAACTTCTGAGACTAGGTCATAGATGACATTGCTGATGCCATGTTCCTCTCTCTTGTATTGTTTGCCCTGGAGAGAGTCAGCCATCTGCGATGTCATGAGGACACTCAAGCAGCTCATGGAGAGACTCACATTGGGAGAAAGGGAGGCCTCCTGCCAAAATCCAGCAACAACATGGCAATCATGCGAGTGAGCCACCTCTGAAGTGCAACCTCCAGCCCAGTCCAGCCTTCAGATGACCGGCACTCACTTTCCTGACTGCAACCTCATGACAGACCCAAAGCCGGAATTGCCTAACTAATGTGTTCCTAAATGTTTTGACCCACAGAAACTGTGAGAATAATCAGTGCCTATTGTTTTAAAGTCGCTTAAGTTTTGGGGTAATTTGTTATACTGTGATGAACAGCTGCATACAAATTGAAGTTTATTAAATTAGAAGTTGAAGGAGATAAATAAAAGTCAAATTCTAGTAGTCAGTAAATTCTAAAAGCTTATGATACTAGTTAGTTTTTACATCATAACATAATTGCTTCTTTTTTTTTCCTGGGCAAAATTGCTATGGAAAAACCCAACTCAACGGTTAGCGAAAGAGAAATATAGTTTTCGTTTAAAAGGGAAAGTACAGCTTTGCTGTAGGTCTTAGATAAAAATAGATTGCATAATCTGAATACCTACCCACAACTTTTTTGTGAGTTTATATTATTATTTTCTTCTTTTAAAAGATTATTAAACTGCCAACTAAAGAAATTTCAGAAGAGAACTGCCATAAAACATTTTAACTTCTTGTACAATGGATAGACTTATTTGCTATTTGTACAATATATATACTATGAAATATAATTGTTTGCATGATTTAGAATTGTGTAAGTTTTTTTGAAAATAACTCTGAAGGTATAAGTAGAAGCTTGACTCCGAAATCAGACTTTTCCTAACTCATCCTCTTTCAACTAAGAAAAAAACTATTGGAACTGGGTGAATAAGGAAATATCAGACAGAATATGGACAACTGCCAGAACTTGTGATTTTTTTTTTTTTTTAAAGGACTTGGGCAATGACCATGGTTGGTGTCATAATAAAGCACATAGATTTTTCTTTTAAAAAACATTTGTAAAAGAGAGTGGATTAAAGAAATTCTTAATCTCAGAAATGGCATATACCCATGTAGGTTTTTATTTGTTGTATTTTCAATTGACTACCTTTCATACTTGGGATTCCCTCAAAGAAATAAAGTTCTCTGAAAAAGCTTTTGGTACTTTATTTAAAAATCCATCATATGAAGAATATGAAATAAAAAGAATTGGTTGAACTACCTGCATCTAAAAAACCACAAAGCAATGTTGCTTAACAATAGTGAACTTTCAGCTGGGCACAGTGGCTCATGCCTGTAATCCCAGCACTTTGGGAGGCTGAGGCAGGTGGATCACCTAAGGTCACGAGTTCAAGACCAGCCTGGCCAAAATGGTGAAACCCTGTCTCTACAAAAATACAAAAATTAGCTGGAGATGATGGTGGGTGCCCGTAATCCCAGCTACTTGGGAGGCTGAGGCAGGAGAATCACTTGAACCCGGGAGGCAGAGGTTGCAGTGAGCCGATATTGCACCACTGCACTCCAGCCTGGGCAACAGAGAGAGACTCCATCTCAAAAAAAAAAAAAAAATTAGTGAACTTTGTAACTGATAATTATTTCTTTACATACTTTAAATAATGACTTTACATAGATATATATGTATTTGTACATCTCATGGAAAATGTTGAAGACAAGTCAGATATGAAAGAAAACTAGTTGTTCTAGGAAGAGTGGCAACACTCCAAAGCACAAATGAAGGAAGTCTTGTTGATGGAACTAAAAGAAGCACAGGCAATTAGGAAAAACATTGAGAACTTACATGTCAAGCTGGAAAAGAAAAATGTAAGTTAATGAGATACACCCATCCAACTGTTTTGAAACATGTTGCTCAGAAAAGGAGGTCAAATTTATCTGTGTCTTGATCAAAATTTATGACTGGATCCCCCCCAAATCAAACATGGTTTGTAAAAGCAATGTCATGTAATCGTTGAGACTGTGACCTCTGGAGCCACATTGCCAGGATTTGGACCTCAGCTGCTGTTGTTATTGGTTAAGTCTCTGTGTCATTGTTTCCTCATCTATAAAACAGGAATAGTAAGAATTGGATCTCCCAAGATTGTTGAAAAGATTAAATGAGATAAAATGTCTAAAAGTCTTAGACTAGTGCCTAAGCATAGAGTAAGTAAACTATTATATGAATTACAATAATGGTAATATTATTATTAATTTTAACAATACAACTACTGCTAATAATAAAAGAGACAAGAACACAAGAAACAAACTAGAATGACTTCCCTGGAGGAACCCAGATCCAAAACCTCCTGAGTTGTTCTTTCACCAGTAGGACACATGAGACTATGTTGAATTAAATCAACTCTTAAAATGACTGAGGAACTAAGCCATTCCAGGAGAAGGTAGTCCTGGCCATAGGCACCAGGTAGATCCCGATGCTGAGACTGAGGTGAAAACAGAATTAGAAAGGAAACAAAATTGAGTTTCAATTTCTTTAAACTTAAATTTAAAAAATGGACAGAAACTTTACTTTTGGACTTTAATTTCTTTCTGGGATTTAATAATGGAAGTGAAACGTTCATTTCAAAGCTGGGCTGAGGATGTTATTTCATAACCAATCTCTGGTGAGTATTTTAAGACTAATGGCTGGGTATATTTTGAAATAGGAAATAGAAAACGATTTTTTGGTTTAGGTTGTACCATGTCTATAGAATCAGCTAATTTCTATCTCTTTCTGACCTATTTCAAAGATCACTGGAGTCCAGTGCCAAACTCCCCAGTTCACTGAGTAAGGAAGACACAGGGGAACAGACATAAGCAGACTCATGAAGGTGGGGCAGGCTGGCTCACATGCTCAGCTGGTCTCCCCAAGAGAAATATATGCCCAAACATAGGCTTGGCTATTTCACCCAATGGGATAAGAAGAAATAAAATATTGGAGAGTGAGAACTTCTCTGTTTTTCTCCTGCATTTCTGCTTCTACCAATAGATTTAATAAAACTTCTACAAAAACATCTTTTCCCCACTTGGGAGAGAGTTGGAAGGGAAGGAACACTTACATATTTTCTCTCCAATCCATGCCTTTTTCAACCCTGCATTAGTTTCTTAGGACTGCCATAACGAAGTACTACATACTGGGTGCCTTATTATTTCTTAATTATTATTTCATAGTTCTTGAGGCTAGTATTCTGTAATCAAGGTGTGGTAGCGCCATGCTTTCTTCTGAAGACTCTAGGAAAGAATCCTTCATTGCCTCTTCCTAGCTTCTGGTGGGTGCCAGCAGTTGGCATTCTTTCCTGGCTTTGCAGCTGCATCATACCAATCTCTGCCTCTGTCTTCAACATGGTCTTTTGCCCACTTGTGTGTTTCTGTGTCCTAATGAGTCTCTTCTTATAAGCACACAAGTCATTGCACTAGGGTACACACTAATCCAGTATGATTTCATCTTACATTGTTTTTTTCTTTGTTTTTTGAGATGGAGTCTTGCTCTGTCGCCAGGCTAGAGTGCAGTGGCGCGATCTCAGCTCATTACAACCTCTGCCTCCCGGGTTCAAGCAATCCTCCTGCCTCAGCCTCCCGAGTAGCTGGGACTACAGGTGCATGCCACCACGCCCAGCTGATTTTTTGTATTTTTAGTAGCGATTGGGTTTCACCATGTTGGCCAGGATGGTCTCTATCTCGACCTCATGATCCACCTGCCTCAGCCTCCCAAAGTGCTGGGATTGCAGGCGTGAGTCAGTGCGCTAGGCCAATCTCATCTTACATTGATTACATCTGCAAAGACCTTATTTCCAAAGAAGATCACATCCGTAGGTACTGGGGTTTAGTACTTAAACATATTTTTTGGTGGGGCACAATTCAACCTATAATACTCTCTCACAGAGGAGATGGTAATTCTGGTAACTTAGAACTTGACATTCACTGATGCATATTAAATGTTGGGTAGGCTTTTAATGCTTTATAGTTCAAGCTTGAGGATATGCCACACTTAGTTTACTTTCTGCATCCAGGCACAAGTGGCTCTATTGTGTATAGTATGGCTGAGTGGTATTTATACCTGGCGGGCCTACCCACATAGAAGAGAGAACCACTGTTCTCTGACTCGGATACAACTTCCTGCAACTGGGTGATCAATTCATATTGGGCCCAGGCTATGGAATCAGCTGCCTTCAGTTCAGAGGAAAGAGACTAGGAAGTCTCACTTCTGCTTCAGATCTAAACTGCATTCTCCAATACAGTTTACTAGAAACACCAAATTTGGAGGGGTTAAAGCCTGTTGGTCTGGTTTAATCAGGTAGTGCTTCGTTTCCTATTTAGGTTGTACTCCTGCATATGTTCCAGTACTGCATACCTATAACTCACTAAAAGGAAGAACTTATGGAAGAAGTGGTATTTGAGCAGAGGTCTGGACACAGTGAATTAGCCAGCCATGATAAGGTGTTGAGGGAGAAAATTCCAGACATGAAACAGCAAGTGAAAATGATGAGAGGTGGTAACACAGAGAATCTACGTAAAAGTCAGAGTTACCTGAGAAGAGTGAACAAAGTGAAGTGGGTTAGAAATGAGGTCACAGAAGGACCCAGGGCCTGGAGTATGTAAGGCCTTGTAAGACCTGGCAAAATCTTTGTACTTCATTCTAAGTGTGATGGGAAGCTCTAGAGAGATTTTGAGCAAAGGGGTGACATTCCATGATTGAGGTTTCGAAGGGTCATCCTGGTGTGGTGTGGAGGAGAGAAAGTAGAGACAGACAGAGAGGTGATGGTGAGGAAAAGTCAGATTCAGAAGGCGAAAATGTCAGGCTACTGCTGATTGGATGTAGTGTGACAGATGAACGCTGTTAGATTCCAAATAGTGGACAGATCATTAAGCAAAAATTCTTGTTAATTATATAGGTTGAATAGCACAAAGTTGTGTCTCCCTGGAACTTCAGAATATGACCTTACTTAGAAATAGGACCTTTGTAGATGCAATCAAGTTACACTGAAGTCATACTCAATTAGGGTGGTCTCTAATTCAATGACTGGTGGACTTGTAAGAAGAGGGAAATGTGGACACAGAGACACACATGCACAGACGAAAGAACACTGTATGAAGATGGAGGCAGGAATTGGAGTGATGCCGCTGCAAGCCAAAAAATGCTAAGTGTTGAAAGAAAAACTTTAGACAAATTAAATGTAATATGGTTTGTTTAGGCAAATAATGATTTGTGAATTAGGCAGTCCCACCCCTTCAACCAGAACAAGCTCAGAGACACTCCAGCACCACACTACCATGTGGTTGGAGAGGATTTATGGACAGAAAAAGGAAAGTGACCTACAGAAACTGGAAGTGAGGTACAGAAACAGCTGGATTGGCTATAACTTGGCGTTTGTCTTATTTAAACAGGGTTTGAACAGTTGGCTACCAGTGATGTGCTAAATCTCTGTGACTGTTGCCAAGAGTAAGTTACAGTCTGTTTACACATACAGTTAGCCACAGTTCACTATGTATGGAGAAACCTTTAGGCTGAACTTGCAGTCACCTAATGAGTTCTTCCTGCTTGCTACATTGCTATACACTCAAAAACCAATTCACTGAGACCATGGCCATTGCAGTAAAGACAGAGTTTAATTGACACAAGCCCAGGCATATGGGAGAACTAGAGTTATCATTCAAATCAGTCTAAGAACTCAGAGGCTAGGGTTTTTATGGACAATCTGGTGGGTGGGGGATAGGGAATGGGTGCTACTGATTGGTTGGAGATGAACTCATAGAGGTGCAGAAAGCAGTCCTCGTGTTGAGTCCACCTCTGGGTGGGGGCCACAAGACCGGTTGAGTTGCAAGTCATGGGTTCAGGCAGAGTCAGCCTGCAAAACATCCCAAAAAAGCAACCTTAGGTTCTACAATAATAATGTTGTCTATAGCAGCAATTGGGAAAATCACAAATCTTGTGACCTGTGGCCACATGACTCCTGAGTAGTAACAAATTATAGAAACTTTGCCTACATTTTAGCAGAACTCAGGCCCCTCCCATAATCTTAATCTTGTGGCCTTTCATTAGTCTTAGAAAGGTGGTTTCAGTCCTGGATCAAGGAGGGGGCCACTTTTAGGGAAGGCCTATTGTCATCCTCATTTCAAAGTTAAACTATAAACTAAATTCCTCCCACAGTTAGCTTGGCCTACATCCAGGAATAAGCAAAGACCACTTAGAAGTTAGAAGCAAGATGGAGTCAGCCATGTCAGACTTCTTTTTTTTTTTTTCTGAGGTGGAGTCTGGCTCTGTCACCCAGGCTGGAGTGCAGTGGTGCAATATTGGCTCACTGCAAGCTCCGCCTCCTGGGTTCATGCCATTCTCCTGCCTCAGCCTCCCGAGTAGCTGGGACTACAGGTGCCCACCACCACACCCAGCTAATTTCTTGTATTTTTAGTAGAGACGGGGTTTCACCGTGTTAGCCAGGATGGTCTCGATCTCCTGACCTCGTGATCTGCCTGCCTCAGCCTCCCAAAGTGCTGGAATTACAGGCATTAGCCACCATGCCTGGCCTGTGTCAGACTTCTTTTACTGCCATAATCTTTGCAAAGGTGTTTTTAAACTTAAAATATGTAAAGAGGCAACTTTAGGCTAAATTCAAGGCAAGGATTGCCAGTAAACACCAGATGCAGAAAGAAACAAAAGAGGATCTTGTCCTAGTACCTTTAGAGGGAGCATGTCCCGGTAGACACATTGATTAGAGGTTTCTAGCCTCCAGCCTGGCCAACATGGTGAAACCCCGTCTCTACTAAAAATACAAAAATGGGCCAGGCATGGTGGTGTGCGCCCATAGTCCCAGCTACTCGGGAGACTGAGGCAGGAGAATTGCTTGAATCTGGGAGGTGGAGGTTGCAGTGAGCCGAGATTACCCTGCTGCACTCCAGCCTGGGCAACAGAGTGAGACTCTGTATAAAACAAAAAAGCAACAACAACAACAACAAAAAACACTCAACATGCTAATTAAGATGAATAATAATATTTGTTTTAATTTGCTTTTCTTGAGTGCCAGTGACTTGGAGTCCTTAAGTCCTTAAGTCCTCTGAGCAGTAGCTCTTCTTTTTAGTTTTCTGCTCACACCCTTAGCCTTTTCACCATTGTTGTCTTTGTGTTTCCTCATTGATATGTATGAAATCTTTTCTTCAAAAGGTTTAACTCAAGGCTACATTTCCTACAGTGTAGTAAGGTAAACTGTGTGTGGTAGCCTTTTGCAAACATTTCAGATTTTGTTTTCATTTAAGTACAGATAAAAAAAAAAAAGAAAAGAAAAAAGACATGGCCATGTTTTAAAGGAATTTGAAAGAAAGTTTCTCCAAAACTAGAATTGCTCATTTCACTTGCATGGTATTATAATATTGGAATGTATAATTGCAAAACTATTGCTTTTGGTAAAACTAAAAAAAAAAAAGAATTCCTGTGGAATACATATCTTTTCATACACTATGCTTGCATATGAATTTTCTCTCTTCAAAGAAAAAGTCATGCTTTTCTGGTGCTTCTATTCTGTATGTATGGAGGAGGCAGAAGAGGATACTTCAAAATTAGTGACTTTGCATAAGCACTGAATTTAAACTGAGATAATTTTTGGAATTAACTCTGAATTTAATAAAACTAAATACGTAGTTTAAAATGTATAGTACATGGTATGTACTTTGAAGCTATGTACTTTCTTTAAAAAGTTGATGTTTAATGTTTTAAGTATAGAAATCATGTTTATAGTTTTTCTGATTACTTGCACTAAGTTAGAACTGATTCCAACTACTTATTCATACATCAAACTAAACTTTTAAAAACATACGTTTGCAAACATCATTGGGAGTTGTATATGTGTATACACTGTCTTCCCAAATACAAAACTCAAAGTCATTGGCCATGCTTACCTACTTCATTTGTATAGAAGACTCTCAATTTTTGGATGGATTCTCTTATGAAGAGGTATTTGTAAATTGTTCAAAAATCTGAGATAAATTAGCCATGACTTAAAGATAAGCCAAAAATGTCACTGAATGTGCTTACACTGTCATACTAATCAGCCTGCATGAGAGCATTTAGAGGTTGCAACTTTTGTTAATTTCTTTCTTTCTTTTTTTTTTTTTTTTTTTTGAGTTGGAGAGTTGGAGGCTCACTGTGTTGCCCAGGCTGGAGTGCAGTGGCGTGAGCTCAGCTCACTGCAGCTTCCACCTCCTGTGTTCAAGGGATTCTTATGCCTCAGCCTCTCGAATAGCTGGGACTACATGTGTGTGCCACCAAGCCTGGCTAATTTTTTGTATTTTTTAAGTAGAGATAGGGTTTCACCATGTTGGCCAGGGTAGTCTTGAATACCTGACCTCAAGTGATCTCCCTGCTTCAGCCCTCCAAAGTGCTGGGATCACAGGCATGAGCCACTGTGCCTGGCCAGATTTACTCTTTACTGTTAACAGGAGCTCAGACTGTAAAGTTAGACATTGCTTTCTCAAAGACTGTTGGTTTGTATATTATTTTTGTCTCGTACAGAAACAAATATTATCTTTCCAGTAGAAGAGATAAAGTCCAAAAGTTATGGTTTTATTGCCCTGACAGGTATTAATCAGTATTTTAAAAATCTGATTTAGCAATCTTTTTTCAGCATTCTTTCTTTCATTGACTTGTATATACTAGTGTCTCCTTTCTTCTTTTGAACCAACTTTACCATTCTTCTATTTCGCTCATTAAGCATACATCTTTGATGTATGCTCACTAATATTTGTATGAGGGTCTTGTTGTTAATTTTGGAAATGCATACTTTCACAAAATGAGAACCTAGAAATAATAGATACTGTGGTTAAGCCCCAACCATGTCTGCCCCAAGTGAATTTCCTCCCAGATGCACCTGGTATAACACATAATGACATTTTAAAAAATTAGACTATTACAATGACAGTAATTTTAAAAAATACATTGAGAATTTTATTTTAATAAACATTTTTTTCCTTGTTTCTTTTTGGGGACAGAGTCTTGCTCTGTCATCAGGCTGGAATGCAGTAGCACGATCATAACCTTGACTTCCTGGGCTCAGGAAGTCTCACCTCAGCTCAGTCTCCTGAGTAGCTGGGACTACAGGCATGTGACACCATGCTTGGTTTGCTTATTTATTTATTTATTTACTATTTTCTGATAGAGATAGGGTCTCTCTATGTTGCCCAGGCTGATCTCAAACTCCTGGGCACCTCCCACCTCCACCTCCCAAAATACTGGGATTACAGGTGTGAACCACTGAAACTGCCTTTGAAAAATTGTGACTGAGACCATGAAAGAGATCTATCTTAATTGACTCCATCTTGCTTCTAACCTCCAAGCTGTCCTTGTTCATTCCTGGGCACACACTGAACTAACTTTTAGAGAAACTTATAGTTTAAAACAAATACGATAACAGCACTTTCCCGAAGCCGACCTTCTTGCCTGGGCACTAGATTGCCTTTGTAGGACTAACATTAGCCACAAGATTAGAAATTATGGTTTAGGAGTCATGCAGCTGGAGCAAGAATCTGACCCTCCCTAAACTGCTACTAAGATCAGTCCTTGAGAAATTTTGCAGACCCTGCAGTTGATGGATCATCTGGCACTACCCAGATTGATTAACTGGATCATCTGACCTTGTGGCCCCCATTCAGGGACTGACTCAATACAAGAAGCAGCTTCTACTCCCTATTATTTCATCTCTGACCAATCAGCATTCCTGGCTCACTGGTTTCTCCCACCCACCAAATTGTCCTTAAAAACTCTGCTCCCCAAATGTTCAGAAAGACTGATTTGGCTAATAATAAAATTCTGGCCTCCCACAAAGCCAGCTCTGCATGAATTACTCTTTCTCTATTGCAATTCCCCTGTCTTCATGAATTGGCTGGAAGCAGTGGGCAAGGTGAAGCCCTTGGGTGGTCATACCACCCTGCCCGGATTAATGAACTTTTTGATGACAGGTTTGATTAGAGGATGAGAAGAAAGCAGTGTCAACTGGAACATGACAAGGTTCACAAATTTGGAAAGAAGAACTTTATTTCTCATAAAGGGCTGCAGTCTGCAGAGTGGCCATTCCGATAGGCTGGGAAGAGTAGCCTCTGGCCAGAAGCCAGAAACTGCACTTCACAGGAGAAGCAAAAAGGATAGGAATTTGTGCTGAGCACAGTAGCTGAATAGCCATATTTATGAAACTCTAGGAGGATCCATTAATATTTATGATAGGCGAAACATGCACATGTCCAATTGAGCTTCATCCAGTCATGAGTAGCATGCACAAAAAATGGCAGCATTAGCATGATCCATGGGTGGAGATTTTGGGCCTCTGGTATCAAAAGGTGAAGCACAGAACACAGAAAGTCTCAGTGTGCAGCCTCCATAGACTGGCTAGAGCCACTCTGTGGTCAGTGGTCTCCTAGCGCTAGTGAAGGCTGGTGGATTGCTTTGTTGAAATCTCAAAAGGGAAAGGCAGCATCAGGTAGTTGGTTGAAAACAGCCATGCAGTGAGTCTTTAGAGAGAACCGGTTTCTGTTTAGCCCTATGGAAAAAAGCCTAACGGCGGTTAGCAAGGAAGGGGGGCTATTCTACTACCCTCTGCATCATGGCCAGGAATGCACTTTGAAGATTTCTCCAGTGTCCCCTTAGCCAAGAGGGAGTCTGTTCAGTCAGTGGGTGTGTGGTGGGGAAGGAGCTTAGGATTTTATTTTTATTTCTCAGTAGGTAGTGGGAGGCATTTATAGTCATCTATTCTGATAAAACATTTTAAACATGCTCAATACTTTTAGACATTTCATCCCATTGGTTCTTTATTGTTCACTCTTATCTCAGAGTTTCTGGTGTTTGTTCCTTGATGTGGGTGTATTTTCACATCAATTTAAAAAGTTATATTTTTTTTCAGTCACAAGCAGGGTTACTGGGTATAAATATTAACTCAGCATTATGTGGCAGGTACTCTTATTAACACATCTGCTTTACAAATGAGGAAACTGAGGCATGATAAGCTAAGTAACTTACAGCCGTCAAACTAGTAATTAAGAAGCAGAAATATCCACTCAGGCAGGTTGAGGCCAGAATCCACCTACTTATCCTCATACAAGCTGACCTGACTCTCAATGCTGCCTTTGGAAATGGAACTCAATTATTCCAGGTCACCAGGAGGGAAAATTGAGGTCCAGGAGGCTTCAAGCAATTTGCTCAAGGTTAACTAGTTCATTAGTAGTGACTGGGGTTGTTTTGTTTCACAATAAAAAAAAGAGAAGCAAAAGAGGAAGCTAGGATACCAAGAAGCAGTGAGATCTTTTTGTGATAGTTGAACAAAAGCTGGAAGTGAGTAAATTCAAAGGAGAAGAAATTATTAATCAAAGTGAGTTTACATGTTTAAAAGTTGCCTCGGGGCCGGGTGCGGTGGCTCAAGCCTGTAATCCCAGCACTTTGGGAGGCCGAGACGGGCGGATCACGAGGTCAGGAGATCGAGACCATCCTGGCTAACACGGTGAAACCCCGTCTCTACTAAAAATACAAAAAAACTAGCCGGGTGAGGTGGCGGGCGCCTGTAGTCCCAGCTACTCGGGAGGCTGAGGCAGGAGAATGGCATAAACCTGGGAGACAGAGCTTGCAGTGAGCTGAGATCCGGCCACTGTACTCCAGCCTGGGTGACAGAGCGAGACTCCATCTCAAAAAAAAAAAAAAAAAAAAAAAAAGTTGCCTCGGGTAGAATTGACTGAAATGTGCAGCAAAAAAGGTAGAAGAAACTGGTTGCAGTGGCTCATGCCTGTAGTCCTAGCACTTTGGGAGGTTGAAGTGGGAGGATCATTTGGGCCTAGAAGTTCAAGACGAGCCTGGGAAACATAGGGAAACCTTGTCCCTACAAAAAATAAAAACAATTAGCCAGGTGTGGTGATGTGCACCTGTAGTCCCAGCTACTTGAGGAGGCTGAGCTGCTTGAGCTTGGAAGGTCAAGGCTGCAGTGAACAATGATTACGCTAATGAACTCCAGCCTGGAAGGCAGAGCAAGACCCTGTCTCTAAAATAAATAAAATAAAATAAAATAAAAGTAGAAGAAAAGTTTGAATACAGAGACAAGGCAGACAGGAAAGAACAATGTTGTGAAAGTGCCTCTCTATAAGGTGTTATCTGGGGTGAGGGATATTGTGTGGTGGTGCTATTCCAGCACAGCAGTATTCTGTAGAGACCATACAGAGCAAAGACTAGGGGAAGGTCAGCAGTGCATAAGATGTTCAGAAAGCCAGGCTTCAGGTCTTCAATGCATCTTCACAGTCATCTATGTCTTTTCACAGTTATATTGCTATAGTAAAGCACTTTTCATGAATGCTATTGCTGATGATAAAACTCTAACTTATATAAAATAGGTCATTTTCAAACTACTTATTGCACAGAACATTTTACTTTATAAGCCTTCATTAGGCCTTTATTAGAGTCCATGGTCCACCAATTGCGGATTGGTAGTAAGAAAAGTGCAGAGATTTCCAACTCAAGAAAATGAGTTTAGTGTATGACGATTAACAACTTGTTTATATTTATTTTCCTAGTTGGTGTCTTAAATAAATGAGTTCATTGAATGTCTTTATTCTTAGGAAAGGCATGCTGAAGTATTTAGGAGTGAGTTGTTATTGTAATATTTTCAACTTATTTCCAGAGGTGTGTGTGTGTGTATATATATATATATATACGTGTGTGTGTGTGTGTGTATATATATATATAGAGAGAGAGAGAGAGAGAGAGACTCTAAATGTGGTAAAATGTCAATTCCTGAATCTAGGTGAAGGATATGCAGGTATTCATTGTACTACTTTCAATATTTTTGTAAGCTTGAATTTTTAATACAAGTGGAAAAAGATAAAACAGTGTTATAAACCAAAAATAAAGTTCTAAGCCCCACAACCAACTGATGGAACCCCCTCTTGGCCAATGGATTCCAAAGTAAACCTGAAAATCTAGTTCAGGCCACGATGGGAAGGGGTGAGGATGAGACATGCCTCATTATACCCTCTTCTCTTTGGAATCCAGGCACAACTGACCAGCATTAACACTAAAACAGAGATCGTAAGACTGACAAGACAGGCTTTTTGTAGCAATAAGACATCAAGTATAAGCATCACATGACAGAGAGCAGGCCCAAAAAGAAATAAAGGTATTTTACCCCAAAATATATTTATTGGACACAACTGGAAATGGTTTTGCAAAGCTGTCTCTTGTAGGCAAAGGCTTCATCCTGTAGAGAATCCCCCTTCCTCTCCAAGTCTTTCCTCTCATCCAAGAGAGACTTAACTAAGAGTCTGGCATCTTTTTAGGCTTGATAAGAGCTCTCAAGTCTGCTACAAGGAGGCTGCATCTGCATGATAAAACCTGTGTTTCCACAACCCCTTATCTTAACCCAGGCATTTATTTTTATTCATCCCAGGCCTTCAGATAATAACTCTTTCAACCAACCCATTGCCAATCAGAAAATCTTTGAATCCACCTATGACCTAAAAGTCCCCCACCCCATCTTCCAATTGTCCTGCCTTTCTGGACCAAACCAATGCACATCTTAGATGTCTCCCTAAAATATAAAACCAAGCTATAGCCCAACTACCTTGGGCACATGTTCTCAGGATCTCCTGGGGCTATGTCATGGGCCACCGGTCACTCACATTTGGCTCAAAATAAATCTCATCCAATATTTTACAGAGTTTGACTCTTTTCATTTACAGTATAATGAGTAGAAAAGATTCTTTCAGATTCTAGATTATGTTTTATATTAAGAATTGTAGTCCTGAGCGTTATTATTTTAAGCCAATGATTATTCCATAATTTTGTCTTATTTTTAAACATTTTCTCATTTTAAAATTATTTTTTAAAATTTTGATAATAGCTATTATTTATTTAATACTTATTTATTAGGAATTTTACATAGATTACCACTAATCCTCACAAGAGTTCTGAAAGGTATGTATTATTGTCTCAGTTTTTCAGGAAAGACAACACATTTATTTGCCCTTGGTCACTTGCAACTATAAACGTTAGTGCCATGATTTGTGCCTAAGTGTGTTGGAATACAAACTCTGAGCTCTTCTCATTACATCACCTGCTCCTCATGATAAGGAACTTCATTTGTAAGTTGGTGGGTAGGTGGTCCTTTGGAGGAGAGCCCTTTAGGCCAATTAAAATCTATTAAACCTTATTGTTTTATGCCAAATGAGCAGGAAAACTAGTTCTGCTGCTTTTATCTGTATCTCAAAGTCTTAACAACAAAGTTATCCAAATCTGAAGATCTCTCTAAAACCTTCTTATGAAGGTTCCATGCCTTATTTAATTGTATTAATTATCATAAGCAAGAGGTAATATACCAACTGCGTGTTTAATAGTACTATTTCAACATATATTGATATTTGGTTGTTTCTTCTAATTTTCTACTTTCAAACACGCATATTGTTATCATTAAGTGGCACTTTCTTCCCATAAGGCAAAGCATTAATCATTCATTCAACAAATATTTATCAAGCACTTAATAAGTGCTTATCACACCGTGTGTGCATTTTATGGAACATTCTGTTGTAATCTTAACTACATTTTGTTCCCATTAAAGATAGTAGCATTACACGATTTTCTTCCCCTTCATGATTTTGAAGTTTTCTGGCAGTAGCAAATCTTTCATAGGATAGTTTTCTGGTGAACTATTTTTTAATATATTTACTCATAAATTCCAAATTAAACAAGAATGTTTAAGTCCACAGTTCAAGAAAATTCATAAAGTTTTTCAGAGTTATTGATAAAGCCCCAGGATATTTTAAAGGAAAGGATCCTGTAATCCCAGCACTTCGGGAGGCCGAGGAGAGTGTATCACCTGAGCCCTGGAGTTCAAGACCAGCCTGGGTAATAAGGCGAAAACCTGTCTTTACAAAAATTAACCAGGCCTGGTGGCACTCACCTGTAGTACCAGCTACTCGAGAGGCTGAGGTGGAAGGATCACATGAGCCAGGGGAGGTCTTTGCAGTGGTCTGTGTTTGTGCCACTGCACTCCAGCCTGGGTGACAGAATGAGACCCTGTCTCAAAAAATAATAAACAAACAAACAAACAAATAAGTAAAGGATCTTCTCGATTTTGGGATGATTTCAGTAGAGAGGACAGACGAGAGATGATCCCTTGGAATCACCTCTAACATTGTGTGCTTAGATATAGGATGAGTAGTAGTGAGTGTAGGCATTCCTGTTTTATTTTTACATTATTGGGGAAAAAATGTATTTTCTTGAAATTTTGCTCATTAAGCTTGGCTATATGACTGTCATTGAGGTAAAGAAGCTTATCTGTAATGCATAATTTTCTCAAGCCCTGCTTGATGAAGTGAGATGCTGCCAAGATTCTCTTTACCATCAGCTCCAGGGATTTTTGAGCTCATTTATCTGCAGATCTTTCTCCCTTTAAATGCAAAGTTAGAGTTCACTACTGGATGTGCCTCAACTTGTGTTTGCATTTACTTAAGTTTATTTAATTTTTCTCATTTAGAGCTTGAATTGTAAACTCTGCTTTAGAAGTAGTACCAATCTTCTTCCCTCCCTCCATTTCATCCATCCCAGGAGCATTCAGAGAGCATTCTTAGAGGTGAATCTGTAAAGGGGAATTAAAGGCAAGCATTGATTCCAGGAAAGACAGAGCAACAACAGCTTTTGCTTCTAGGGCTACAGTGGCTTTGCCAGCAGTAAGAAGAGTCTCAGAAATTGAGAAAAAATTAAGAAATAGATTATTTCTCTTGAGTCATGTCATTGACCACATTTCCAGGCTCTTCCTTCATTTTTAGTTATGAAGCTTACCCTTTTCAATGACCTAGTGGCCTAAATCTCTAGGCAGCCTGAATTAAGGATACAATTTTCAGCTGAGAAACCAAATTACATCAAGATATTAAGTTTTTTTTTCATAGATATTAGTGTTTTAAAAAAATAGTTATGTTGAGAAGGCAAAGGATCACTTATAGGTGATTTTCAGAATCAAAAGGATCCTTTGATATGCTTCTAGTTAAAACATGTTGGCAATTTTCTGCTTGATAATTGATGTACTATTGAGGTCATCACTAATCATTAAAAATATATGGATGGGTCACTTATGATCAGATATTGGAGAACTCGTTGGTATCTAGGTCATACAATTTTAGAAAGTCCAGGAAAATGTCCCTGGCTCTCATTATCTGCCATATCCAACAGCAGTGATGTAGACATTTGATTCTTTAATTTGGGACTTGTCCTTTCCAGGACTGATCAGTGGAAATCCAAACACTGTGGATGTGGTAAGGCATATATAGTTATTGCTCTTTTCACCCTAGAATAAGTTACTTCATCTGTTGTCTGGAGAATGAATGGAACAAGAGTGAAAGGGATTATATATTAACCATCACTTATCAGCCAGAGTGCCATATGAGGCCTCTGAATAGAGTTGGGATAGATGGATGGATAGAGACACAAAAGCCTAATCTCAGCTTTGCTATAATCAACAGGGCATCCTTGTGAAAGTCATCTCCCTTCTCTGGGTCTCAATTTCCTAATTTTAAAAAAGGGTATTAGATTAGAATGATCTCTCAGTTCCTGCACAGTAATGTGAACCCCAAAGATCTGAGACAGGTCTCAGCTAATTTAGAAACTTTATTTTGCCAAGGTTGAGGACACACACATGTGACACAGCCTCAGGAAGTCCCAACAACATGTGCCCGAGATGGTCAGAGCATAGCTTGGTTTTGTACATTTTAGGGAGACATAAGACATCAATCGACATATGTAAAATGAACATTAATTTGGTCCAGAAAGGTGGGACAACTGGAAGCAAAGGTGGGATAATCAAAGTGGGGACAGGCTTCAGGGCACAGGTTGGTGAGAGACAAACGGTTTCATTCTTTTGAGTTGCTGATTAGCTTTTTCAAAGGGGGCAATCAGATATGCATTTATCTCAGTGAGCAGAAGGATGACTTTGAACAGAAATGAAGCAGGTTGACCCTAAGCAGTTCCCAGCTTGAATTTTCCCTACAGCTTAGGGCTTTTGGGGGCCCAAGATATTTTCCTTTCACATTTCCCCCCTTTTCTTTCTAAACATCTTTTGGAGAAAGCATTTTAGAAGAAAATGAGCCTCCGGTTCCAAGTTTTGTCTGATCTCTCAGGGCTAGGTGGCTTATTCCTAGACACATAAGTCCTGAGTTATTAGGAAAGGTCATTTTTAGAAGGTTGTGAAGTCTCATGTTCTATGAAGAGAAAATACAGAGAGGAAGGGAGAAAAAAAACAACAAACAAAAGAACAATCCTGGATAATTGATATAGGCCACATTACTCTGAAGTCTATACATTAGTAGGTAGGTATGAAAGTGGTTTATGTAAGTAAATAGGTTGCTGTTTTTTTCTTCTGAAGTTTAAGCTGTCTAGCTTCAGTTCACAGGGCTTTTCAAAAGCACAGTTTAGTTTTCAGTGACTGCAAATTAGGAAAAATGGGGGAAAAAAGCAGGGGAAAAAATGAAAAATGCTATATTGAAGAGCTGTAGCCAAGAAAAATTAGAATTCGGTCCAAATGGTAGAAAATAATAAAAATGGAAAAACATTAGGGAAGATTAGAATCTAACAACAGGTGTACTATAGTTTTTGAAATGTAAGTTTTCTCTCTCTAGTTTCCCATTTTTACTAAAGACAAATCATGGTAGGACTGGTTTGTTTTATTATACTGGGTCTAATTATTTGTATACAGTGCAGCAAGAATAATTATTTTTTTACATAGGCTTTTATTTTATTTATTTATTTGAGATGGAGTCTCCCTCTGTCACCCAGACTGGAGTGCAGTGGGGTGATCCTGGCTCACTGTAACCTCTGCCTCCCGGGTTCAAACTATTCTCATACCTCAGCCTCCTGAGTAGCCGGGCTTACAGTTGTACACCACCACACCTGATTAATTTTTGTATTTTTGGTAGAGGCAGGGTTTCACTATGTTGACCAGGCTGGTCTCAAACTCCTGACCTCCAGTAATCCACCTGTCTCAGCCTCCTAAAATGCTGGGATTACAGGTGTAAGCCACTGTAGCTGGCCTTACATAGGCTTTTAAATTGGATTTGATGGAACTGTGTTCTGTAGAAGGAGTCCCAGATGAAACTTTCTAAAGCTGAGCCAGGCCATGGATTTGTGCCATTAAATACCTATGAGTTCAATGATCCTCTCCTCCTGAGGTTCCAAGATAAACTTAGGGCTCCTGGGCCTGTTAGCAAGTGACATTCCTTTCTTGCCACAGGTCAGAAAACATGTACAGGGACTATATAGACAAAGGTATGAGGCCAGTTTTCCCAAGGGTCTTTTATTTGTTCCATAAGTTAAGTTTCATTCCTTAAAGAAAAGCACACCGTTTCAGTAAAAGCCTTGGTAAAATAACCAGTTTCTCGAATTGTGTCCTGTTACAAATGAAAAGAGATTCTTATTACACTTACACAAATAACTATATTGTCATAAGTTAAGAATACTCACAAATAGGTTCCAAATTTTGAAGAAATCAGGTAGAGAGAAAGAAATATGCTCTACATTTTGTTCACAGGAGTATAACTTGCTCAATTATTAAAAGCTGTAAACAGCCTAAAAGTTTTGACTCTGAGAAACAAAGAATCAGCAATATTTTAACCAAAAAGTTAAAAAGATTACTTGTTCAGTTCATGCAGTTTACTCCTCTTCTCCTTGATATTCATGAATATGTCAGCCCTGCATGAGAGTATTGAAAGTTTTTTCCTCTATTGTAATGTCACAATCTCCAAAGTTATCAGAAACCTGCTTTTAAGGACACCTGTTAGAGTTTTATAGCTGATTATAAAACCACCTTCTAAGGAGGAACAAAACAAGACAACACTTGTCCATGGATGATGAAAGGTTTTATGGCAGTCATAGTCAAAGACACAATTGACAAGGAAATTTGTTACTTCTGTGGCACACAATAATTTAACATAACAATTAAAATTGTCACTGATAATGTACACTATTATAATTATTACTGATAATGTACAGTCATATCAGAAATATGGAAGTTTCCCATGATTTTGGAACATATAGCAGTAACATATTTACACAAATACAGCCTAAACAAAAACAAATGCCATTTCATATTTGACAATGTTTCCTGTGTAATTTGTATACCAAATAAGCCAAATTATATCATTTTTGGACTTTAGGGAACCTAAAGGTCAGAAAAAGGCATAAGTTATAATTTGATTTTGGAAAGTTTGTCAAATATCAAAGGTTTAAAAACTTGATGTCACAGGTAATTGTACAATAAATCATTCATTTGACCAAAATGATAACTCAAGAATTTCAAAAAAAAAGATATTAGGTTCCCTAAGGTCCAAAAAAAAAGAAAAAACCTTCATTCTTTGAGAGAGGAGACTGAATTTTCCAAACAATAAAGCCCTAATAAAAACAATATGAAGCCAATTAGATTTATTTTCCCAAATTTTATAAACAATCTGTAAAATTTGAATCTTAACCATAAGATATAACTTCCATAAGCCTTTCATAACTTTTATTTAGGAGGTGGTAAATGCTTCAAGAAAACCTTGTTAATCTGAAATGGGCCTATATGCTGGTATTGCATAAGTATGCCTTTGACATTAATTATTTATTCGTAGAGAAACTGAACTTACTTTATCTCTCAATATCGGCCCTTCCAATGTCACACTCCCACCTCTTCCTTGATAGTCTCTGGGATTTGAGGACTTGAATAGCTTTAATTTCTGTCTGTGTTTCAGGAAAGCAGTTTATTTTGATTGGCGTCTTCTACCAGACCTGAAAATGGGACTTTAATTACCATCAGTGTTTAAAATTTAGCCAGACTTTGTGTTCCTTTTAGACAGGAGTCAAAGCCCTGTAACTCAATTTCACAAGTACTTTAAAAGCACATACAGAGAGATACATAGATGTAATAACTTTAACTAAAAAAAAGATTAATTTCAGTTTTTTTCCTAAGAAAACCAAACCATATTAATAATAATATGACAACTTGATTATTTAAAACTTTGGGGTTTTTAAAAAATAAATCCTCTTACTGTAACTTACACATACCATTCATGACATGCTTGAACTGTCTGGTTTGTTCTGAACATCCCTCTTTCTTAAATAAGCAATCATTTTACTCTAGGACTAAATTTACCATACAAGATTCTTTTGTATATGAAATTATTTCTCGTTAAGCTTTCTTACCAAGAAAAACCTACTTATTTTTATAACTTTCTTTACATCTCTTTTATTTCATGGTTCCTTTTACCCTGTTTTATACATGACTTTTAAATAAGCTTTGAATTAGATAAAAATTGTTCCCCTTCTTTTTTAAAGGACACATCTTTTTTTAAAGAATGTTTTCCTACAAATATGTTTTTATTGGAAAATACCCAAATAACAACATATCTTTTATTTCATATAACTTTAGATTCTAAATTATAACAAGTTTGTATACAAATATTTATCCTATTACATTTACCTAATTATTTCATTTAAATGTTTACCTAGAGTGTTTATGAAAACTGTGATAGTTATCATTTAAGTTATGGATCCATCATTGCAAAATTATAACTGAGACAGTGAAGGAAATTTGACTTAGCTGACTCCATCTTGCTTTTAACCTTCAAGCTATCCTTGTTCATTCCTTGGTGTAGACTGAACTAACTTTGGGAGGAATTTATCGTTTAGCTTTAAAAACAGACTATAGCAAACTTTACCGCCTGTGGACTAGACCACTTAAAGCCACAAGATTAAAAGTTGTGATAATCTTATTAAATTCAAGATGTAGCTATTTTTAATAAACCAACATTATTGTCTTATTTAATTAAAGATTACACAAGCAAAGATCATTCTGTTTTGGCCTGGATTTATAGTTTTATAATCTCTATGACAAATTTTGACACCTTAGAGTACTTGTCAGGGATAAGTATAAAATTGCTTGACTAATAAATGCTAACAAAAATGTATACTGCCAAATTCTTAAGACATTTCTAGTATTATTTTACCAATAATTTTAAAGCCAGCTTATTTGTTAAAGATTTTACTTAAGTCATGTGAACTTGAAAAAGCATTTTACTAGTCTTTTTTTAGTATCTGATTTTAATGCTTTATTTTTTAAGCCAATTAATTAGAGCTCTTTTATATATTTTTAGTAGTGAAATATTGTGTACACAGCACATACATAGAAGTATTAGGCATGCCAGTAGAAGTACATCTTATAGATTCAGAAAGACTTCTTTTTTTTTCTTTTGAAAAAAAACCTTACCCTAGGCCATTGTCAGCTAAATAGCCTTAAATTTGCATATTAAAGGAAACAACTCTGGTGAAAATCAGATAATAAAATTTACATCATAAGGTATGAAGAGAAAGTCTGGTGAGCTATAGGAAAATTAAAATGAATTTAATGGCCAATTAAACATAAAATTATAGAAGTCTATTATAAAGGCCCTCAAATATATACACATACCCACATACATATACACATACACACACAAAGATTCTATAGCTTTTACTTCAGTACTCTAGCCTTTTGATACATACACATTAGCCAGCTTGCAAAAATAAAAACATTTTTAAAAATACCTGTTAGATCCAAACAGTTGTTTTTATCTCAGTAGAAATGTAACAGCAGATTTAAAACAGGCCGAAATGAAAATAGAGATAAAGGGAACCTAGGAACTCTATAGTTTGCAGGTTGACCTCAGGGCACTTTTTCATTAATGTAAATGTACACAAAGACCATATTACTTCCATTTTACTCTGGCAAGTAGAAGTGCCATAAAACCTACAGAGTGCTTGAAAGCCCGTCATTCTCCTTGTTTTCTCCTAATTCTTAGATTATCTGTTTCCTGCCTCTTTTTTTTTTTTTTTTTTTGGTCTTTTTTTTGGTCTTAAAAGGAGGAACTGAGCTGTGACCTGGGGTTTTTGTGTGGTGGATTGATGCATGCTGCTTGTAGGCAGGACTCCATAGTGTGTCACCTCTGAATTGTTTCCACCCGCTTATGTGTCTCAGTTTCTCTCTCTTTTCAGACCTCTGAGAGGGCTCAAAATGCCGGGTAATCAGCCCTATATGTGTTTCCTGGATGAGCTATTTTTAAAATTAATTTTTGTTGGGGATTTTCCTGCAGGACCACTGCACGTCGTCATAGGGGTCAACCCCTCAGACACTCTCACGAGGGCCCCCGTCACCCATGGGTGCCTTTCGGTTGGGAGGCCCTTTCTCTTCAGAGCTGAGAAAACTTTGTCTCTCATTTACCTAAGAAAACAACAGTTCAGTTCCTCATGCAAATGCACACAGACAAACTGAATTGAGATTATTTTGGGAAAAAAGCAATAAAGAAAACCTTTTAGAATGCATCGCCAAACTAGAATTAGGATCCTTAAACAAACAACTTCGTAGGAGAAAAAGAAAAAATGACAGCCAAGACTGTCCTGTAAAGTGTATTCAGCCACTTGTAAATTTGTAGCTCTCATTTGACATTATACACACCAATGTCAAATCCTGTCACAGTGCAAGGTTATCTCTGGTATTCTCAAAACCATGGAGGTCAGGTCATGCAATACAGGAGAACGGAGCTTTAGACCAAAGAAGACTCTGCCCATGGCTCTTAAAACTCCATAAAGAAAATAGAACACCCCAAAAGGGGTGAGTGGCACCTTTGTTCTGAATTCTTTAAAGGGGTTCAAGTCATTAGAAGCCTTCTCTAGATTTTTTTGGTATTGCAGGAAGCAAACATAAAAACCGAATGTGTGCTTTTTTTGTTTTCTGTTTTTTTTTTTCTTTTGCAGCTGTAAGGAATTTTGGCCAGATTAGAGAAACCTTGTTACCTATAATTTTGAATTCTTACTCTTATTTGATCAAGTCAGGTAGAGTTGATCAAACCTGATGGGAGAAAAACCAGAACAAACAACAACAACAACAAAACTCCAACAATATGATCACTGAGTGCTGTAATGGTAAGGAGAAATTAAAATCAGCTGGTTGTTAAACTTTAGCCAAGACAAAAACCCCCATTCAGCTGCTTACATAGGGATGGCTCTCAGGCTGAAGAATGCTTTCTGCCATTTTAGAAGCAGGAAAAAACTCAAACTCATCTTCCCTGCTGGGAGCGAGCTCAAACTCTATAAAGGAGTTATCTGCCTTCCGTGGTCATCGTCATGGAAACAGGAAATCTTGTCTTCCTGGTTGGAAGCAAGTAAAACTTCAAAAAAAGGAGTTGTACAGCAAAATATACTTTAGATCTCGACCAAATTTGAGGAAAGAAGGGATTCTCTGAAGGCGATGCTCCCAGACCTCAGCAAATTGTCCTATTGTTTTGAGTCATAAAGTTAGCTCGTGTTGGCATGAAGCACTGCTAGGAGATTTGTCAGATGTAAATCCTGAAAATCTGAGACAGGTCTCAGTTAATTTAGAAAGTTTATTTTGCCAAGGTTGAGGACGTGCACCTGTGATACAGCCCCTGGCAGTCCTGACAACATGTGCCCGAGATGGTCAGAGCATAGCTTGGTTTTATACATTTTAGGGAGACAGGAGACATCAATCGACATATGTAAAATGAACATTGATTTGGTCCGGAAAGGCGGGACAACTTGAAGCAAAAGCTGGACAACTCAAAGTGGGGATGGGCTTCAGGGCACAGGTAGCCGGGAAACGAACAGTTACATTCTTTTGAGTTTCTGATTAGCCTTTCCAAAGGAGGCAATCAGATATGCATTTATCTCAGTGAGCAGAGGGATGACTTTGAATAGAATGGGAGGTAGGTTTGCCCTAAGCAGTTCTCAGCTTGAATTTTCCCTTTAGCTTAGTGATTTTGGGGGCCCAAGATATTTTCCTTTCACAGTAATAATGTTCCATGAGGCTGTCCCTTCCTATTCTAAAACTTGGTGGTCTGGTGAAGAAGTTTACAAGTGTCCTATCTGCATCCATCATCATATTATGCTCTTTGATTTTACCTTATTTCATCTGTTCAGACTAAACAGCTGTAAGTATTTGCTCCTATAGAAGCAACTTTATCTCCTATGTTACTTTAGTATTCTCCTTTGATCCTCTCCAGATTCGTTAAGTCATCTTTAAAGTTTCTTATCCCAGGACTTCTTTTGAATGCCTTAGAGACAAGGTGGATACTAAAGAAACTAAGCTAGACAATCTGCCTGTTTCATAATTTCCTTCCTTCCTGAGAAATGACTGGTGTTTTATCGATTCTTTTGACCAAATAATACCCTATACTGATGTTTTGAAGGCCTAATTATGCTCCTGTCTTTGCTAGTTACAGTCTTTGTCTTATTAATAGCATATGGATTACTTTTCCCTCAATAGGTTATATTGCTTTTTTTCCCAATTGAACCTTATTTGTTACTTGAAGGCCTGGCTGCATTGCCCAATCTGCAGATACTATTCTTGCTACCTCTTGGGCACCAGCACATACTCAAGTGTACAATATAAAACAGGAGGAACAGAGTATGTGCACCAGCACATACTCAAGCACATACAATATAAAACAGGAGGAACAGAACACACTGCTTCCATCAAAGTAAATCATGCTTTTCATCTTCTTCCTACTTCATGCTCAGGAACATAAATCTCAGTGGGATCTCTAGAGGGCCTATCCCATAATGTAAGCTCTAGGGCTTAACTATTGATATGTACAAGGTTAGTAAATGGAGCCTATGGTTCTACGACCAGATTGGGGATGTTTTCCGGGTGGCTTTGGCCCCAGTACATCAAACTCATGAGTCATAGATGACCCCTATTCTTTTTTTTCTTTCTATTATTATTATTATTATTATTATTATTATACTTTAAGTTCTAGGGTACATGTGCATAACATGCAGGTTTGTTACATATGTATACTTGTGCCATGTTGGTGTGCTGCACCCATCAACTCGTCAGCACCCATCAACTCGTCATTTACATCAGGTGTAACTCCCAATGCAATCCCTCCCCGCTCCCCCTCCCCATGATAGGCCCCGGTGTGTGATGTTCCCCTTCCAGAGTCCAAGTGATCTCATTATTCAGTTCTCACCTATGAGTGAGAACATGTGGTGTTTGGTTTTCTGTTCTTGCGATATTTTGCTGAGAATGATGGTTTCCAGCTGCATCCATGTCCCTACAAAGGACACAAACTCATCCTTTTTTATGGCTGCATAGTATTCCATGGTGTATATGTGCCACATTTTCTTAATCCAGTCTGTCACTGATGGACATTTGGGTTGATTCCAAGTCTTTGCTATTGTGAATAGTGCCGCAATAAACATACATGTGTATGTGTCTTTATAGCAGCATGATTTATAATATACCCAGTAATGGGATGGCTGGGTCATACGGTACTTCCAGTTCTAGATCCTTGAGGAATGGCCATACTGTTTTCCATAATGGTTGAACTAGTTTACAATCCCACCAACAGTGTAAAAGTATTCCTATTTCTCCACATCCTCTCCAGCACCTGTTGTTTCCTGACTTTTTAATGATTGCCATTCTAACTGGTGTGAGATGGTATCTCATTGTGGTTTTGATTTGCATTTCTCTGATGGCCAGTGATGATGAGCATTTTTTCATGTGTCTGTTGGCTGTATGAATGTCTTCTTTTGAGAAATGTCTGTTCATATCCTTTGCCCACTTTTCGATGGGGTTGTTTGTTTTTTTCCCTTTCCTTACTCCTTATACGAAAATTAATTCAAGATGGATTAGAGACTTAAATGTTAGACCTAATACCATAAAAACCCTAGAAGAAAACCTAGGTAATACCATTCAGGACACAGGCATGGGCAAGGACTTCATGTCTAAAACACCAAAAGCAATGGCAACAAAAGCCAAAATTGACAAATGGGATCTCATTAAACTAAAGAGCTTCTGCACAGCAAAAGAAACTACCATCAGAGTGAACAGGCAACCTACAGAATGGGAGAAAATTTTTGCAATCTACTCATCTGACAAAGGCCTAATATCCAGAACCTACAAAGAACTCAAACAAATTTACAAGATGACCCCTATTCTTATGCTAAATGTGCCACTGTCCTCAAGGTAAAAACTATCCCCACTAGAGAGTAGGAAGGATAATACCTAGAGCCAATGTGCTTTCCTTCCTGTGAGGCTGTTTGTTATTGAAGCCACTTAGATGTGTTTTCTATCTTTACCCAAACATTCTGTCATCATATTCTTTGTAACTATTTCCTTCATTTCTTATTCAACATATTTCTGTAAGGTCAGTAGAAAGATAAGATTCAGTTCTGTAATCTATATTGTATCCTTAAATATAATTTTTTTTTTTAGTAAATGGAACATGAATTCAGTGAGAAGTGGGAAAGAAGAAATGCTCAAATCAATTGGCCCATGTTTAGCAAAAATAATTTGGCAGAGCACCTATGTTGGTCATGAGGCCTTCATTAATTTAATAAACATTTATTTAGTCTTTAATATGTTCCAATCACTTTTATATTTGAACAGGCCAACATGGTACCTCATTCTTTTGGAGGCTTACAAACTACCAGAAAAGAAAAGTAGTAAACTGGTAAATCTAATTACATAGAAGAAGGAAGTGAGCTCTAAGAATTAAAGATATACAAAAACTGAATTTTGAGGGAAGCAATAACAATAAGAAATGCATATTGCCAGGCACTTTATATATATTAACTTTTAATCTTCATAACAGTCTTATATCAGTTTGCTGGGGTTGCCATAACAAAACACCACAGATTGGGTAAACAACAGAAATTTATTTTATCACAGTCGTGGACGCTGAAAGTCAAAGGAAAAGATGCTGGCAGGTTATTTATCTTCTGAGCCTCTCTGCTTGTCTTGCAAGTGGCTGCCTTCTCACTGTGTCCTCACGTGGTTTTTCCTCTATGCATGCACACATCTGGTCTCTCTCTCTCCACACATACCTCTCTCTCTCTGTCTTTCTCTTAATGCGTGCGTGTGTGTGTGTGTGTAAGCATGCACAGGTACACAAGAGCCTAGAACAGAGAGAGAGAGAGAAGGGAGGGAGAGAGAAAGGAACAATTAACTGCAAGAAATAAGATCAGTCATAGGCAATGATCTTTAATACGTTAGCTTGTCCAGTAAAGAAACTTGGGACAATAGATATCAACTTCTCCCCAATTTTCCTATTAAATAAATCTCTCTTCTTTTGGGAAGTAAAAGGGTGGAGAGAATCATGGCAGCTTTTTCCCCAGAACTTCCCCAAGGAAGGGTAAGTATTGAAGGCAGGTCACTAGTACTTCTTGAAAGGCAAGATTTGGTGGGAGTACCTATTTTATGACCCTAGAAAGAAATGTGAAGAGATGAAGAGAACAACTTCCTCCACATTTATCACCGAGGATTTTTAGATGTGCATTTATGTGTGCAAAAAAAAAATAAAATAAAATAAATCAAAGAAACACTAAGGCTTTATAAATTTAGAAAGACGAATTATCACAACAAGTTAAAATATACTATATTATACCCTAAAGGGGATATATCAGAATCATCTGTGGGTCAGGGATGGAAGATACATAGTCTGAAAAAACTCTGCTAGTAATTCTGAAAGGATCCCTCAATTCCCCTCTGCCCTCTTTCCCTACACACATAAATTAAGAATCATTGATCTCGAGCAAGAAGGGAAAAGCGTCAAAAATAAGCCTTTGGGGAATATCAATATTTGGGATTTAAGCAAACGAAGATAAAATTATGAAATAGATCAATAACTTTCTAGAAAATTAGGAGAATGCCAGAGCAAAGTGGATTCCTAAAAGCCAAAGGTGCAGATGGTTTCAAGAAAGGGAGAATAGTTAATATCAAATGTTGCTTAATGGTCAATAATATCATTACTATTATTCTGATTTCAAATGAAAAAATGCCACTTGTTTCACATCTGTTATCTCATTTGATCTCTCAACAATTGCATGAGGTAAAATTGAAGATTAGAGATGTTAAATAACTTGCTGGGATATAAATTCAGGCCTGGAGGATTCCAAAGCCCGTCCTATTGCCACACTGTTCTGTGAAGTCATTGGTGGTCTTGGTGGGAGTGGTTTTGGTAGATTATTAGGCACAGGAGCCAGAAAGTTTTGAGTTGACACAGTTAATAAAATTTAAGAGCGGATAGGCTGTGAGGACACCTGAAGTTTAACTGACAAACATGAGAGAGATGGAACCAGAGAGGGGAAATGAGTTCACCCTGTGTTTTGTTTTGTTTATATGATGCAGTTTCGTACAGTGACTTAGATCACATGTTCTTCATCCATACTGCATCTGCTGGAATCCCAGGTTGCTCATCAGCCGTGTGTTATTTAATCTTTGAGTTACTAAATGATATTGAGTTATTTTAAAATTTAATCTCCAAACATATTTACTGTTTGTTTCTTTATTGTGTTTTGTTTGAAGACAGGGTCTCGCTTTGTCACACAGGTTGGAGTACAGTGACATGATTGTAGCTCACTGCAATAAATACTACATTCACCTTGTCTTTTACTTTAACACTGAATTAGTATCCAGAGACATAATATTGTGTAGGATACTTAAGAGCTTTTTTGTACATGATAACATTTTTTGTTCCCAGACTTAGAAATAACTGCAGTTGACAATACAGGTTTGAGCTGCACAGGTTCACTTCCATGCAAAGTTTCTTCCACTGCTGCTGCCCCTGAGACAGTAAGTCCTACTCCACCTCTTTCTCCTTCTCCTTTGCCTACTTAATGTGGAAAGAGTAAGGATAAAGACGTTTATGATGATCCACTTCCGTGTAGGGAACAGTAAATCTATTTTTTCTTCCTTATGATTTTCTTTACATTTTCTTTTCTTTAGCCTACTTTATTGTAAGAATTCAGTATATAATACATATAACTACAATTAGTCAGCTGCTAATTTTTTTTTTTTTTTTTTGAGACAGGGTCTTGCTGTGTCACCCAGGCTGGAATGGAGAATGCAGTGGCACTATCCTAGCTCACTACAGACTTGGATGCCTGGGCTCAAGTGATCCTTTTACCTCAGCCTCCTGAGTAGCTAAGGCTACAGGTGAGTGCCACCATGCCTAGCTAATTTTTAATTTTTTTGTAGAGACAGGGTCTCACTATGTTACCCAGGCTGATCTCAAACTCCTGGCTTCAGGGGATCCTCCTGACTCAGCCTCCCAAAGTGCTGGGATTACAGGCATGAGTCACCATGCCCAGACAACTGTTTATGTTATCAGTAACATAAACAGTTGCTGTCAACAGTAGGCTATTAACAGTTAAATTTTTGGGCAGTCAAAAGTTATATGCCGATTTTTGCCTGCTTAGGGAGGTCAGTGCCACTAACCCCTCCAACCTGGGTGAAAAAGCAAGACCCTGTCTCAAAACAAAACACAACAAAGAAACAAAAAGGAAATATTTTGGGAAATTAAATTTTAAACTAACTCAATATCATTTAGCAATTCAAACTCATCAAATAAATCAAACAAAAACATTATTCAAGGGTCAACTGTACTCAATATAGGTTTAAGTTTCCTCTTTTTATCTTTCCAAATACATCTTTAATACTGCTAAACTCTAGGGCCACTATTTTGGATAATTTTTCAATTATATTTTATGTATGCTTTTCGAGCATTTACTATAGGGAAAATATCATACTAGATGCTAATGCCAAATTTCATGTTTCATATTTAAAACTGGCTCAAAGTGCTTTTGGTTTTGGGTTCCTTGCTTCAGTTCCAGAGATATAAAAAGAAATATACAGATGTTATTTGAAAATATTTCTTTGACAACAAAGCAGTAAATTTTAAACTGTTGTTGAAGAACAATCGGGAATCAACGATGTAGTTTTTTCCTTAGATGCTGCTGAATCATAAAAGCCTATTTTAAAATGTTGCAATGCTCATGCTTTACAATTCTTTTCTTCCAAAGATATTAAAATAAGACATCAACACCCCAGCAATTTTTATGCATCTGGAAGGGTGTCCTGGCAATGGGATGCTGATGCTGTAGGGAGAATAATGGTCAGCATTTGAGACACAGGCAGCCCATCAGTGGATGAGCTCAGGGTGGGTTCCAGCCAGCAAAATACAAAGGGTTGCCAACTGCCCAAGGACCAAAGTAACTCCCAGTAAATGCTCTCTGCAGAAAGTGTTATATTCTCAAAGTAAGTCTCAAGCATAAAATATGGTAGTTTCAAAAGAAATACTGGCCAGGCATGGTGGCTTGCACTTGCCCAGCACTTCAGGCTGAGGCAAAGGATTGTTTGAGTCCAGGAGTTCAAGACCAGCCTCAGCAAAACAACAAGACCCTATCTCTACAAAAGATAAGAAAACAAATTAGTCAGGTGTTTTAGCAAGAGCCTGTAGTCCTAGCTACTTGGGAGGCTGAGGTGGGAGGATTGCTTGAGCCCTGGAGTTTGAGGCTGCAGTGAGCTATGATCATGTCACTGTACTTCAACCTGGGTGACAGAGAAAGACCCTGTCTCAAAACAAAATACAATAAGAAATAAAAACAAAATATTTTGGGAAATTAAATTTTAAAATAACCAGTATCATTTAGCAACTTTTTATTGGAATTATAGAAATTTCTAAAATAGAGGAGGTAACATCTTTATTACTATAAAAAATAAATATTCATTGAGTGTTCATCTTGTTTCATATATACATTGCTCATCAAATATTAGCATTTGTTACTGAAATTTTAGATGGAAGAACTTAAAGAAAGGTTCCATAAACTGCCTGATGTTAAAAAAAAAAAAAAAAAAAGAGAGAGAGGGGTAGGTGTGGTAGCTCATGCCTATAATCCTAGCACTTTAGAGGCTGTGGTAGGAAGATCGCCTCAGAAGGAGGTAATACTTAGCTCAGAGGGGGAACAAACTGAGCTCAAAGTTAATAGAAGAAAGGAAATAATAAAGATCAGAGCAGAAATAAATAAAATAGAGACCAACAACAGAAAATAATGACAGTAAAGATGGGTTTCTGAAAAAACAAACAAAATTCACAAACTTTTAACTAGACCAAGAAAGAAAGAAGTCTCAAATACATGAAATCAGAAATTAGAGAAGACAGTACAAGAAATACCAGAGAAATACAAAGAATCATTAGAGACTACTATGAACAATATATATGCCAACAAACTGGATAACCTAGAAGAAAGGACTAAATTCTTACAAATATATAATCTTCCAATACCAAATCATGAAGAAATGGAAAATACGGACAGATTTATAATAAGTAAGGAGATTTAATTAGTAATCAAAAATCTCTCATCAAAGAAAAACCCAGGACCTGATGGCTATACTGGTGAATTCTACCAAACATGTAAAGAAGAATTGTCAGTTTTTCCCAAACTTTTTCAAAATATTTAAGAGGAGGAAATACATTCAAACTCATTTTATGAGGCCAAGATTATGCTGATACCAAAGCCAGACAAGTACCCTGTAAGGAAAGAAAATTACAGGCCAATATCCCTGATGAACATACATGCAAAAATCCTCATCAATTTCTAGCAAACAGCACATTAAAAGGATCATACACCATGATCAAGTGGGATTAATCACTGGGATTAAAGGGTTGCTCAACATACACAAATCAATAAATGTGATATATGACATTAACAGAATGAAGGATAAATATCGTATGATGATCTCAATAGATGCAGAAAAGTACTTGAAAAAATTCATTATCATTTCATAATGAAAAGTTTGAACAAATTAGGTATAGAAACGATGTTCCTCAATATAATAAAGGCCATACAATACAAACCCACAGCTAACATCCTACTCAGTGATGAAAAGTTGAGAGTTTTTCCTTTAAGATCAGAAACAAGACAAGGAAAATTATTTATGTTGTTTTAGGACAATTTTAGGGCCTCTTCCAGCTTGCAAGTAAAATTTTTTTTTTCACATGGCGTATTGATGTTTGAAGTCACAACATAAAATTTAAGCATCTTTAGTATACTTATATTAACTGAGATTCATAAGGCTTTATCTATGCCTCATGTAATTTATTAAACTTTTTCTTTAAATTATATTTATACTCTTTTAAATAAATTCAAAATGTCCCTTCCACTTAAAAGATACTACGTTGCCGGGCACAGTGGTTCATGCCTGTAATCCCAGCACTTTGGGAGGCTGAGGCGGGCAGATCACGAGGTCAGGAGTTCGAGACCATCCTGGCTAACACAGTGAAACCTTGTCTCTACTAAATATATATATATATAAATTAGCCAGGCGCGGTGGCGGGTGCCTGTGGTCCCTGCTACTCGGGAGGCTGAGGCAGGAGAATGGTGTGAACCAAGGTGGAGGAGCTTGCAGTGAGCCAAGATCGAGCCACTGCACTCCAGCCTGGGGACAGAGTGAGACTCCATCTCAAAATAAATAAAAATAAATAAATAAATAAATAAATAAATAAATAATAAAAAGGATACTATGTTATACAAACTTGCAAAACATATAATAAACCCAAGCATATCAATAACCCAGAAAAATTATCAGAATTTTATCCCGTATGCTTCATCCATTTTTTCCCTTTCTTTCCTTCTACTGAAGCATTTAAAGCAAATAATAGACATGTTATTCCACCCCTGCATATGAATTCCTAAAGCTATACGTATTTCTGTACATAACCACAGTATGTTCTTTCCATTTGGACAAGATGAAGATGATTTTAGAAAAGATAGCCTCTAAAGCTGCTTAAACTCTACACATAGGGAGGAAGATCCACTTAAATAATTATAAATGTTGTATTATCGTTTCAAGAATTCCATTAGTAGTTCTTTACATTGTTTTTCAGTTCTAACTGTATCAGCACCTTAGAAATCTCCCTCTGACACTTATTATGAAGTACCCATTAAATCACTCAGCTATGTTTTTTTTCTTTATATGTTCAAATCACAAGAAGAAAGTAGGATTTTTAGAGCTGTATATCATTTGTGAACAGCTTGCTATTTCTTCTGAATGACTAATGTGAGAAAAAAAAAGTTTTAAATAGCCATGGTTCACCACAAGAAGTGTAGGGTATAAAGTTAATTCTGCAAAATATAGTATGCTTTTGTTTTGTTTTTTTTTTTAAAGGGGAACAAACAAAAAAGAAACCCAATGAAGTATTACATTTTAATATTTTATCTTCCAGCATCTATATTCTTCTCCTAGAAGTTTAGTTTCTGGCATTCTTAATTTTTTTTTCAAATTTGTTTCAATCTTTTTTCTAACGTGCCATTTCCTTTAATTGTAAAAATAGATGCCTATGCTACGAAACAGGTTTAATGAGCAAAAAAAAAAAAAAAAAGGAAGAGATAAAAATCACCCACAAATGCCAGCATCCAGAAATAACTAATCTATGTCAATGTGATATATAGATATAAATAATAGTCTGTTTCCATACTTTAACATCATATTATGAAGTGTTTTATACATATTATTCTAATTTATACTTGTATAATGATATTGTCAAACCATTTGTATATTTTTCGGATATTAGGATTTTTCTTTATTTTTTGCTATCATACACATTGTTTTTAGATAGCTTTATTGAGACATAAGTCACATACTGTACAATTCACTCATTCTAAGTGTACTTTTATGTGTTTTTTATCATATATATAAACCTGTGCAACCACCACCACAATCAACTAATGAACATTTTCATCATCCCCAAAAGAAACCCTGTACCCTTTAGTTATCATCCCCCTATCCACCCATCCTAGTTTCTCCCTGTCCCTCAACCCCAAGCCACCACTTCTCTATGGTCTTCTTTCATTTGGCACCATGTTTTCAAGAATTGTCCATGATGTAGCATGCGTCAAAACGTCATTCCTTTTTAAAGACTGATTATCACTCTGTTGCCCAGGCTGAAGTTCAGTGGTGCTGATAATGGTTTGGCTGTGTCGCCAGCCAAAATCTCACCTTGAATTGTATCTCCATAATCCCCACGTGTCAAGGGAGAGAAGAGGTGGAGATAATTGAATCATGGAAGTGGTTTCCCCCATGCAGTTCTCATGATAGTGAGTTTGTTCTCACGGGATCTGATGGGCCTGCCCTCCCTCCCTCCCTCCCTCGGTCCCTTCCTCCCTTCCTCCCTTCCTCCCTTCCTCCCTTCCTCCCTTCCTCCCTTCCTCCCTTCCTCCCTTCCTCCCTTCCTTTCTTCCTTGAGTTTTGCTCTTTAGCCCAGGCTGAAGTACAGTGGCGCGATCTCGGCTCACCACAGCCTCCGCCTTCTGGGTTCAAGCATTCTCCTGCCGCAGCCTCCCGAGTAGCTGGGATTACAGGCACCCACCACCACGCCCGGCTACTTTTTGTGTTTTTAGTAGAGACGGGGTTTCACAATGTTGGCCAGTCTGGTCTCAAACTCCTGACTTCGTAATCCACCCGCCTTGGACTCCCAAAGTGCTGGGATTACAGGCGTAAGCCACCGCACCTGGCTGGGGTCTGATGGTTTCAGGGGCTTCCCCCTGCGCTTGGCACTCACTCTGTCCTGCTGCCCATGAAGAAGGAGCCTACTTCTTTGCCTTCTGCCGTGATTGTAAGTTTCCTTAAGCCTCCCCAGCAATGCAGAACTGTGAGTCAATCAAACCTATTTCCTCTATAAATTACCCAGTCTTGGGTATTTCTTCAGAGCAATGTGAGAATGGACTACTACAGGTGCCCATCACAGCTCACTTTAACCTCAAACTTCTGGGCTCTAGCGATCCTCCCATCTTGACCTCCCAAAGGGCTGTTGTTATAGGCAATCTGTGAACCACTGTGCCCAGCCTCATTACTTTTTATCGCTGAATAATATTCCATTGTATAAATATACAACATTTCGTTGATTCATTCTTCAGTGATGGCATCCATAATGTTTGATCATGAATGCCTAAAATCAAAATGCATTTCTATTATTGTTTTTATTTGATATTAGAGTTTTAAAAAGAATTACTTGAACAAAGGGCATGAGTTCTTTCAAGGCTTTTAACACATATTATCAAATATTATCAATTTTATAGAAAAAATAGTATTGCCATTACTGGTTCAATTTGTATTTTTTGATCACTTGAGAAGATAAATTTTTTCATGTTTTTAAGTTAATATTCTGTTAATTTTGGTATATTTTGCCCCACTTTATTTTGTGATGCCAATTTTTTTTAATTGGTTGCAAAAGCTCATTATCGAATGAAGATCTCACCTTGGTACACATGCTGCCCTGTCTCCATGTGCAAATCTTGCTCAGTCTTCACTTCTTAACTAAATTGCCGCTCCTGCCAACTACCCGTCCCTGCCCTCCTCAGTTCTGGTTAAGAGCCCCTACTCTGTATTGCTTTGCATCTTTATATAGTAATTGTTTAATTGACATTTTTGCCTATTAGGTTGTGAGCAGAACTGGAATGTACCCAAATAGGGCCGTGCAAGTTTATTGCCCAGGGGTAAAAACTGAGGCTAGCTAGTGGAGCCTGAAATCCAGTCCTTCTTAATTCCACAATCTGCAGTCAACAGGGGCACTTTTTTCTCCAGCTCCCCCAGAGGTACCCTGTGGACAGCAGCAGTCCTGGGAACGAAATCTATGTTTGCCATGAATCTTTAATTCCTACACAGTGTTGGCCAAAACTTAATGCACGTTTGTTGAAGAAAAGAAAGAAGGAGAAAAGGAAAAAAGAAAAGATAACTTTTTACTCATCATCTGTTTTTCAAACATATTCCCTCTGTCCTTTGCCAAATAAATTTTAATATATTTTTATGTACTGACTTTAATTAATTTTTCTTTCATGAATCAGGCAGCCTCCAAACCAGAACAGGTTCAGAGAGGCCCCTGGAATTTAATTTTTAAAAATTCAATTAAATGTAATAATCTTTCTGGTGGACTTTTAAGACATATGTGCTCAGAAAGCACTTCCACTTTTTTTTTTTTTTTTTTTTTACAGAGTCTCATATCCATCTGGAATTTTAAAAGATGATGTTTATTTTAATATGTAAGTAAACTTGATATCCTTTTTCAATAATTTGTGAGTTTCTTCAGAGCTATTTACATAATAATCAATTTGTTCCCCATTGATTCATGATGTTTACTAAGTTCTCATGTACGCTAAACTCTATTTTAGATCTATCAATTCTGTTTCATTGCCTAACAATATTTGCAAAAATTGCCTATTCTATTATTTTTGTGATATAATATACTTTAATATCTTATAAAGAAAATCTCCTATAATTTTTGTTTTAAAATTTCCTTAGCTTTTCTCACAAACTTGCTTTTGAATTTCCAAAACATCATGTTTAATTCCAATAATGATAATATAACCAGTGCCACCTTCATTGGAATCATGGTAAATCTGGGATAAATTTTATAGGTCTTTATCATATGAATTTTTTTGATTTAGAAATGTGGAATAGCCATCTATTTAAACCTCACCATGTATTTGAATAGTTTTACGATGTTTTCTGTGTGTGTGGATGTGTATGTATGTGTTTAATAGACGCTGACATGTTTCTTGTTAGGGCAATTTCTAGAGATTTTTGTATTGTTTTGCTTTGTAATTTTCCGTTTTTAGACAGGTTCTCACTCCAGGTTGGCGTGCAGTGGCACGATCACAGCTCACCGCAGCCTCAACCTCCCAGGCTCAAGGGATCCTCCCACCTCAGCCTCCTGAGTATCTGGGACTACAAGTGCATGCCACCATGCCCGGCTAATTTTTGTATTTTTTGTAGAGATGGGGTTTCGCCATGTTGCCCAGGCTGGTCTTGAACTCCTGGGCTCAAGTGATCTATCTGCCTTGGCCTCCCAAAGTACTAGGATTACAGGTGTGAGCCATCATGCTCGGCATTGTTTTGCATTTATTATTTTGTTGCTATCTGTATAAATCACTTTTCCCTATTTATTTACACACTGTTGTTGTTATGCTGCAAATATTTTAATATAAAGTTTCCATTCTACCGCTTTATTAAGCTCTGTTACTAATTCTAAAATTTTTGTAATCACTCTGTTAGGTTATCTAGACTCATAAAAATACTCGTTGCAAATAACGAAGCTCTTTCAAATAATTACTGCTCTGTTTCTGTTAATCTTATGACCTTACGAGAATTTCCAAAGGAAAGCTAGGTAACAATCTCTGTTTGCCTCATTAGACACTAGAGCATGTTGCTAATGACAAATTATATGAATATCTGAGTTCCTTGAGACCAGAGCTCATGCTTTCTCCATTTCTGAATCTTCAGCACCTGTCACAATGCCTAGAATAAAGGAGGTGCATGATAAAAGTGTATCTTATCAATAAGCTGGTTCAAGTGAATAGAAATGTCTCTAAGGTTTTCCCATTAGTTATTATCCATGTTAAGGGTGTATCTTCTTATTCACAAATTTATGACTTTGTATTTTAATTAATGCTACCTAATTACAAGAGTGGGAATTACTGATACTGGTTTGTTACATGTTTCTAGAGGATTATTCTCACTAAATATAGATACTCTGTATGTTCTTTTTTATGGATATGCTTTACAGTAAGAAGTTATTCCAATAAACGCAAACCTACTGAGTGCTGTGTTCGTGATGTATTCAGTCTTTGAAAGTATCTATAGTAACATGGAGGTAAAGAATTATATAGCTTAGTCAAGTGATACAGATATATAAACATTAGTTTTTCTTAGAATTATGCCAGACATAATAAATAAGAAAAAAAGTTTTAAGCATATTTTTTAGATATTGTACTAGATATTTTGCCTATGTTACTTTTTGTTATTATTGTTAATTTCATCAAAGGACTGTGATAATAAGTTTTGAGATTTTAAAAGTATTTTTTAAATGTTACCATTAGACCCACTTTTGTATAACTGCCTTCAAAGGAATCATAGTTTTCCAGGTGGCCAGTCACGGTGGCTCATGCCTGTAATCCTCATCGCTTTGGTAGGCCGAGATGAAAAGATTGCAAAGAGTTAATGACCAGCCTGAGCAACATAGTGAGACCCCATCTCAAAAAAAAAAAAATCCCAGGTAAACGATGATCTCCAAATCTATTTCTTTTAGACAACTGTGGTATAGAATTGTGACTAGTGTATTATTTTGTGATCTCTTTTGTTACATCCTTAGTGTCCAATAGGATTTTTGTTGCATTTGCTTTAAATCTGAAATTCTGCATTTTAATTCAGCTACATAAATAATGCATATTTTCAACAAAACTCAGATACAAATAATGTTCTAATATTGTTATTTATTTCCGTATAGCATTAATCTCTAGTAAGTCTAACTTCACAATCTCTTTTCTCACTTTTCAATATACCTCTACCTTCCAGCTGTTTTACCTAGGGACTCTAAGACCTATGACTGCCAGAATGAAAGATAATGAAAGATTGTTACTCTTTTCCCTTGCTTATTAAGGTAGGAGGCCATGATGACATACTTTCCTCAGTCTCTTGGCTTTAACTGGATTTTAGCTTGGGAGAGCTACAGTGAAGGAATGAGTAATTATGGTTTAAAACTTTGCTTCTGTGTCATACAACAATGCTGCATCCTGAAATGTTGAGTCTTGTCTCTTTTCCTGGCAGAGGGCCAGAGGGTGTGATGGCTCCTACTTGACTGATATAATTGAAATCAAAGACTTGCCAAGTTATACCAGCAACTCCAGCAAAACTGTGAACTTACTGGCCTTGGAGGACTATGGATTGAAACACACAAAACATCTTTGGGCTGTGCATGCCCTTCGCACCGACTGCCTAGTTCCGTCACAGAAGACTGTACCATGTGGTAGTTGGTGTAAGAAACCATTGTGTATATGAATTTTGTCATGAGGACCTAGTGGTCAGCATTCCTTCACATTACAGAACAAGGAAAATATAGTATGTATAAACTCTTCAGCAATCCCTATTTTAGGGAGCCCAAATTCAATTCACCTAAATTGAAAAAGTTCAAATACAGCAAAGGATTAGATCAGTTATCAAGCTAAATGAATCCCAAAGCATATTGCCTTCTAAACTAATTTTATTCTATACACAGCTGTAAGATTACTATGTAGATGGACTTTTTTTTTTTTTTTTTCAATTAGCTTTGTGCCACTCAGGAATACAAAAAATGTTTGAAATATTCTTTTGAATCCATTGTTTGTTCCCAAATATTTATAAACTTCTTTCAATTTTAAGCCAAAATTCTGTTGCACACTGTGAATATAAAGTCAGCTGAATTATAATAGCTTGTTCATCCAACTTCTGTGAACAGGTAGACATTCACTGGAGTCTTTCCAAGCCCTTGGCAATGGAAATTTTTACCTATTGGTTAAGGCAACGCTCTTTGCATTTCAAGTAGTGAACACTTGATGTTAATGCTTAAGCTATCTTAATTTTCCAAATGCTAATGGCATAGTTGAGAGTGTTAATAATATGACTATATCAGATCTTGTCTTTAGGTGGGCTTAATTTATCCTATCCTTGAGCAAACCATCTGGCATTGCTAAGCCCCAAGTTGCCTGGGCCTGTGTAACACTGGGTGGCTTTTAATTCTTTTGTCTAGCCTAGTAAATCATTCAATATGGTTAGTTTTTAAATGCCGGCTGGTTTTCAAAACTGAAATAGTAAGAGCTGATGATATAAACCAAAATTGAAACTAGAAGAAATTTCTCCTTCCTTATTTTACACAGAAGTGGGCTGGAGCTGCTGCAATCATGGGGATGTTTGATATTGCAACAAAGGAAGCAAAACAGAGCTAAATGAATCCTGTGCAATGAGGAGGCATTTTCAGGTAGTGGCCAGAAACTAGAAACTGCTCTTTTCTGGTTAAAAACATTTGTGACCCATAAAACCTTCTCACTGCTGACTGAATAGCACAGCTCTGAGATACAAACCAGCAAATGTACAAATCACAATGCTTTTCCTGCTGAACCAATAGCTGTAGCAAATATATATGTAAAATGCGATGGAAGAATGAAGACCTCTTTAGAAGCCTGAAGAAAATTTATACTAGATATGAAAGTTTGAGCAATCACATAAAAGCCCTAGTCCCTTAACATTGCTTTTAAGGTCATCAGTGTCCTGGATGTTGGTGACTTCCTTGGACCCATTTCTCCACTCCCCACCTTGAACTTCATGTTTAACTCTTATTTCTTCCAGTACTTAGTGAATACTCTCTTCTCTCCAAGCCTTTTCCTGGAGGAACATTCTCTTGTCTGACTTCCTAAGTCTGAGTTAAGTGGTCTCCTATGTCTCCTCTGATAAACTTATTTTACCCTGTCATTATTCTTAGCACACTTATTTAATTCCCTATTTACTGGCTTATCCTGCTTCTACGCTACAAGCTCTGGCATATCTGTCCTGTTCACCATTGTATCCTGAATGCCTGGCACTTAGAAAGCCTTCAATAAATACTTTTTGAATGGAGTTCATTGCAGAAACACTAAAGAATTTTTGCATGTTTTTACATTAAGAAAAATCTTAGTAGCAGGATCAGATCTCAGTCATATAGTACACTCAATTGTGCACATGATTCCTGTATTTATATTCTTTAAATAAACTGAATTTTAATTCCAAACTACCATTTCACTTGGATGTCAAGAAATTTAATCTCAGTCATTTAGGGGCTGGATCCTTCCCTGGGATCTCACAGAATCAGGGAAGTTTATATGAAATCCACGAAATAGCTGAAAGGGCTCCACTGTCTTCCTGGTCCTGTTCCTAGTCCACGCATGAGGAAAGAAGCCCTGTCTATCTCTGCTCCTAAGCTACACAGGGTTTCAAGAATCTGAGCTGCTTCTGGGAAGAAGCCCTGGCCCAGAACTCCACCTTCCTAGTTATTCCTGCAAGGAATTTGCTCTGAAGCCTGGTCACTGCCTCGCCTTCTCCAGTTCACCCCACCTCCATCAATTCTGACCTTTTTTTTTTTTTTGATCTTAGAAAAATTTTACCTCCTCAACTTCCTTCTCATTTCTCCCCTGAATACACTTTCCCCCTTTCATTGGCACTTAACCTTTCAAAATAGGACAGGTCTTAGAATAACAAATGCCGGGAAAGCATCTTGTTCTCAAGCCCCATAAATCTTGGGCAAGAAACATAAAAGGCATGAATAATCAGTTACAAATAGGAAGTGGAAGGAAATATACAGAGAACAAATATCCAAAATAATTTTTCAACAGAGAAGACAACTACAAAATCCTGCTACTTCTTGATTTCCTTACGTAAAGATTTGGCCAGATAGCCCAAGATATTAATAATGTTAGATACAGGATTGGAGATAACTGCAGATGGGCAAAGATCAGAACCACTTCCCTCAGGCACAAGCTAAAATGGGTACCAGCTTCCAGAAGCATTTGGAAATTAGCATCTAAAACACACTGTTTTATTTAAAGTTTATTTTTCCTTTTTCTCTTTCATATTTATATGTATACACACATATATCAATCATATGTATATGTGTGATAAGCTTGCATATTATATATATATACATGCATACATATATAATACATTATATATAAGTATATAGTATAACACATATTTATTTTGTATTTGTTTATTGTATATTAAAGTATACATTATATTTATATAATATATAATATGTTAATGATATTAGATACAATTTGTGTATTGCATGATATTGTATGTTATACAATGTGAAAGGAAAATATCTTGTGCCCTCAAAATCACTAAGCTAAAGGGAAAATTCAAGCTAGGAACTGCTTAGGGCAAGCCTGCCTCCCATTCTATTCAAAGTTTTCCCTTTGCTTACTGAGATAAATGCATAACTGATTGCCTCCTTTGGAAAGCTTTGGAAAGGCTAATCAGAAACTCAAAAGAATGCAACCATTTTTGTCTCTCACCCACCTGTGACCTGGAAGCCCCTTCCTGCTTCCAGTTGCTTAGGAAAAAAATAAAAATTAAAAAAAATTTTAAATTCAGATTATTACATCTGTGTATCTCTTTGTATGCACTTTCAAAGTACTTATGACATTGAGTTACAGGGCTTTGACTCCCAGGTCCTCAAAGGGACACCAAATACTGCTAAATTTTAAACACTAACAGCAATTAAAGCCCCATCTTCGGGCCCAGTACAAGATGCTAATCAAAATAAACTGCATTCCTGAAACACACAGCCAGAAATTAAAGCTATTCAACTCCTCAAGGCCCAGGAACTGTCGTGGAAAAGGTGGGTGTGTGAGAATGTAAGGGCCAATTTTAAGAGATAAAATGAGTTCAGTTTCTCTATAAATTAATCATTAATGTCAAAGGCACACTGATGCAAGACCAGCATATGGACCCATATCAGATTAACAAGGTTTTCTTGAAGCAGTAGCCAACTCTTAAATAAAGTTTATAAAAGGTTTATGAAAGTTATATCTCATGGTCAAGATTAAAATTTTATAGATTGTTTATAAAATTTTGAGAAACAAATTTAATTGGCTTCATGCTGTTTTTATTAGGGCTTATTGTTTGGAAAATTCAGTCTCCTCTCAAAGAATGAAAGTTTTTGTCTCTTTTTTTGAAATTTTTGAGTTATCACTTTTGTCAGATGAATGACTTATTTTACGATGACCTGTGATATCAAGTGTTTTAACCCTTTGATATTTGACAAACTGTCCAAAATCAAATTATAAATTATGTCTTTTTCTGATCTAATTAATCCTTTAAGATATTAGGTACCCTAAAGTCCAATAATGACATAATTTGGCTTATTTGGTATAAAAATTGTACAGGAAACATTGTCAAATATGAATGGTTTGTTGTTGTTGTTGTTGTTGTTTTGAGACAGAGCCTGGCCTGCTGCCCAGGCTGGAGTGCAGTGGCGTGATTGTGGCTCATTGCAGCCTCTGCCTCCTGCGTTCAAACGATTCTCCTGCTTCAGCCTCCTGAGTAGTTGGGACTACAGGCGTGAGCCACCATGCCCAGCTGATTTTTGTATTTTTAGCAGAGATGGAGTTTCACCATGTTGGCCAGGCTGGTCTCAGTCTCCTGACCTTGTGATCCACCCGCCTCAGCCCCCCAAAGTGCTGGGATTACAGGTGTGAGCCACCATACCCGGCTGGTGTTTGATTTCTTTAGGCTATATTTATATAAATGTGTTATTGGTATGAATCCTCAAATCATGGGAAACTCCTATAATTCTGATATGACTTGGTGTACATTATCAGTAATAATTATCATTGTTATGTTAAATTGTTGTGTGGCACAGAGGTAACAAATTTTTTTGTCAATTATGTCTTTAACTATGACTGCCCTAAAACCGTTGGTCATCCATGGGCAATTGTTGTCTTATTTTGGTCTTCCTTAAAAGGTGACTTTATAATCAGCTATAGAACTCTAACAGGTATTCTTAATCGCAGATTTCTGTTAACTTGGGAGACTGTGACATTAGAATAGAGGAAAAACCTTTCAGGACTCTCATGGAGAGCCAAAATGTTCATGAATATCAAGCAGAACAGGCGTAAACTGTGTGAACTGAACTAATAGAAGACTAAAGTAATCTTTTTAACTTTTTGGTTAAAACGTTGCTGATCCTTTGTTTTGTTTTTCAGAGTCAAGAAAAATTTTCTTTTAAGCTCTTTACAGCTTTTAACAATTAAGTAAAGTATACTCCTATAAACAAAATTTGAAGTGTATTTGTTTCTCTCTACCTGATTTCTCCAGAATTTGGAAACTAATTGTGAGTGTTCTTAACTTACAACAACACAGTTATTTGTATAAGTGCAATAAAAATCTGTTTTCATTTGTAACAGGACACAATTAAAGAAACTGGTCATTTTACCAAGGCTTTAACTGAAATGGTGTGATTTCCTTTAAGGAATCAAACTTAACTTATAGAGCCAATAAAAGCCCTTTGGAAAAACTAGCCTCATACCTTTTTCTACACAGTTGCTGTACAGGGTTTCTGACCTGTAAAGAATGTCAATTTGTATCAGGCCCTGGAGCCCTGGTTTATCGTGGAACTTCAAAAGGAGAGAGTCATCCATCTCATAGGTATTTAATGCACAAATCCATGGGTCGGCTGGGCTTTAAAAAAGTCTTATCTGAGAGTCTTCCTAAGGAATGCAGTTCCCTCAAAGCCAATTTAAAAGCATATGTAAAAAACAATTAGTTTTGCAACACTGTATGCAAATAATTAAGCCAAATATAACAAAGCAAACCAGCCCTACCATGATTCATCTTTAGTAAAAATTGGAAACTGGAGAGAGAAAAATTATGTTTCAAAAACTACAGTACACCTGTTGTTAAATTCTAGCCTTGCCTAACGTTTTTCAATTTTTATTATTTTCTACAGATTGGACAGGATTCTAAGTTTTCTTAGCTATAAGTCTTCAAAATAATGTTTTCAATTTTTTTCTTCTTTTTTCCATTTTTCCTTATTTGAAATTACTAAAAACTAAGATGTGCTTTCATAAAGCCCTGCAAACTGAAGCTAAACAACTTAAACTTCAGAAGAAAATAACAGCAATCTATTTACATAAATAAGCCACTTTCATACCTGCCTATCAATGTATGGACTTCAGAGTAATGTGGCCTACATTTGTCTCTCACCTCTCTGTGACTTGGAAGCCCTCTCCCTGCTTAAAGTTGTTTCTCCTTTACTTCAAGTTGTTCTGCCGTTCTGGTCCAAATCAATGTTCATTTTACATATGTTTATTATGTCTCATGTTTCCCTAAAATGTATAAAACCAAGCTGTGCTCTGACCACCTTGGGCACACATCATCAGGACCTGACTATCTTAGGCCATTTTTGCTGCTATATCAAAATTCCTTAGACTGGGTAATTTATTGACAAAAGAAATTTATTTCTCATATTCTAGAGGCTGGGAAGCCCTAGATCAATGTACTTTGTTGCTCTGTTCTCAAATGGTAGAAGGTGGAAGGGCAAGAAGGGTCTTGTTAGCTCCCTTGAGCCCTTTTATAAGCTTACTAATCCCATTCATGAGGACAGAATCCTCATGACTTAATCACCTCTTAAAGGCCCCATCTGTTAATACTGTCACATTGGGTCTTAGAGTCCAATGTATGAATTTTGGGGAGACACATACATTCAAACCATAGCATAGGCTCTGACTTTCTACTCACTGACTCATGAACCCTGTGGGCTGGCTTCAGCGCACACCACCCTTTTATAATAGTTCTTGGCAACAAAATCACTACGTCTCTGCCACTAATACTAAGAGACATGGGGGCACATTAGCTCATTGAGCTTATTTGTCCTTACAAATGTCCTTTTTTGTCCATTCCTTAAGTGTTGGTATTTACTATGGCCTGAATGTTGGTGCCCCCTAAATTCATATGTTGGAACTTGCTACCCACTGTGATACACTACTAATAAGTGGGGTTTTGGGGAAGTGATTCAGGAGGGTAGAGTCTTCATGAATGTTTTTAGTGCCATTATAAATGAGATTGAAAGAAAAGCACTAGTTTCTTATACCCCTTCTGCCATGTGAGGACATAGCATTTTTCCCTTCTACCATGTGAAGACACAACATTCACCCCTTTTGCCGTGTGTGAATGCAGCAAGAAGGCACCATCTGGAGGAACAGGTCTTGACCAGACAACAGATCTGATGGTGCCTTAATAGTGGACTTCCCAGCCTCCAGAACTGTGAGCAATAAATTCTGTTGTTTATAAATTACCAATTCTAATATAATTTGTTACAGCAGCCCAAACAGACAAAGACAGTATTTTTTAGTTTTCTGTCCTAGGTGTTCTTTTCCTACTCTATAGCTTTCTCTGAGATATTTAAGTTTTTCCTAAGAATAATTTATTATTTTTAAATTGGAGGCAAACCTACTAGAAGCTACATTTTTTTTCTCATAACTCCTGACCTGCAGGTATAGCCACATACCACTTGGATATGCTATTCACATGTAACATCCAGGATTCCAAAATTGAACTAGTTACTCCTATCCCTGCCCCTCCCCAACTAAGCCTTGTTCCATCTCTGGTGGTACTTGGCTTGGTGAATACCACCACTATCACTTATTTTGTAAGCATTCATATTCCTTCCTTTGCACCCTCACATAAAATCAGGAAACCAATTTAACCCATTCTGTGACTGAAATTTGTCTCCATTCATCAACTGTTTTCCAATTCTATTGCCATGGCCCCATTCAGGCTGCCATCCTCTCTTTCCTAGATCCCTTCAATAGCCTCCTAACATTCCTTCTTTTCCTCTTCCTCCAATCTTGTCATTTTTGTCTCTTTTCCCACCCTAAAAGAATAAACATGGGCATAGTGATCACTTAAAAGTACAAATATTTACACCTCACTATCTTGAGGAAAACTTTGCAGTGGCCACCGTGTTTTGTTTAGGTAAAGTCCAAAGCCCCTAACCTGACTTACAAGACCCTTCATGATGTGGCCTTGGCTTACTTTCTCAGCTTTATCTCCCCTCTCACTTATAATCATGCTGTCATCTAGCTATCAGATCTGCCTTCCAGACTGAAAGGTTTATTCTGACAGCTACTGGCACTGCTGTTGGTAGTCAGCCCTCAGCTGTCATCCCTTTTCGGAACTGCATATATCAAATGGCTGATATACATGAAGTTATTGTAGAGAGCTGGTCCTGTCATTTCAACTCAGGACAGCTCTGAAGGGCCATCTCAGCTTCAGAGCTCCTGGTGAGGTTGGCTGACGCTTCTGTTAAGACTATCACAGCCCGACTTTTCTCTCCTCTCAATCTAATTTCCTTCTCTTCTCCCCCATACTACCTGGTAAAGATAAACCTTCTGCATACTAATCTCTGTCTCTGATAATCTGCTTCCAGGGGAAAACAACTTATAACAACTCTCTGGTTTGCATTCCTGGCTGTAGCCATACTGAATATCATTGAGTTTCTAGAATGCCTGTCTTGCTCTCTTTTGTCTTCAGGTTTGTGCCAGGAACACAGGCTTGAAGAAAGCCTTCTCTCATTTTATATCTTATTCTGAAAAGGTTGCCATTTAAATGTATTCTCATAGTACCCTCATTTTAATGTATTCTCATTCCCTCATTGCAACACATGTACTACTCAGCACTATAACATCCCGAGATCATAAACTCTATGTTTATGCCTGGTGAATAACAGATTGTCAGTAAACAATTGCTGAATTCATTTGTTCATTAATTTTGGTAATAGGGTAGCTTCACCAAGTGTCCAAAATCCAGTAGTGAAGACATGCTCTCCAACAGTTCAGTCTCCTTTTCCTCTACTTTTCTACCATTTATGTTTTTATGTTATGTTAAAACAGAAATTTATGTTAATAGGGACTTTTCCTAGATGGCAATTACTCAAGGTTGCTGCTTGGTTTTCTGTGTTTTCATGCTCAATCCCTTTCAGATATTTAATACACTTGTTCTTTAGATATGTTAATACATGTAATCCATTAAATATACTGTTGTCTGCCTGGGTACAGTTGTCTTTCTTCAAAGTGATTTTAATGTACTAGTTTTAATCTGATCTGCTTTTGTTGATTTTATCCTTCAATTTTTCCCCAAGATCTTATGGGGGTGAGGAGTTTCTCTCTATAGTTCCCATGTTCTGGCTGCTAATTACGACATAGCCCTGTGGTGGAGGGGACTGTGTCAACATTCTTATTGGTTTAATATTCCTTTTCTGGTGTATAGTAAAACAAGTATGTTTTCAATTCTTTATAGCAACTTAAATTGTGTTTTAGCAGGGTTATTGCTTTTACTTGGAGAGAAACACTAATTTTATGGAAAAGGTGACAATGGTAATATAGAGATAATAAAAAGAGACAAGAAGTAGATTCAGAAATACTCTTCTTAAAGATAGTTACAATGGGAAAAAAGCCACCTCATTTATATATATATAAATATATACATATAAAAACACCTGAAGATTAACTTCACCTGTAAAACAGTCATCCATTCCCATTCACAGCCCAGTGAGCAGGCTACAGTTGGATTTCAGAGCTCACCACTGTGCAGAATTGTTCTCAGTAAGGTCGTCACTGTTACCCAATCTCAAGGGCACTTTTCAGTTCTTCCTGCTTTTAACCTTACTGGTAAACACTTCTCCTTTTAAGTACCTGCCTCCACTCTCTCCTTTTTTTTCTCCTCTCACCCCGTCCCTGTACCTCCTGAGCCTCCTCTTACTCTTTCACTTCTCACATTCCTGAGTCCCTTTTCTTTCTTCCCTTCTAAGCATGGTGAGTACATCAAACTCAGGATTTTCTAGGCGGTCTTAGGAAACTTTCCCTTTCTCCCCTTATAACAACTACTATTGTATAATATAATGTAACAGTGTTGTATTGTTTCTTAATTGTTTGAGAATTTGTCTCACTAGATTGTCAGCTGCTTCAGGGTAGAGATTGGGTCTTTTGCATTCCCAACACACAGAGTAGAGTCCACAAACAATAGGTACACAACAGTTGTTGATTTAATAAATAAATACCCTGGGAGATACTTGTTCCTATCTATAAATATACTTCTTTCTATATAAATTCTTGTCAGAATTTGCCTTCTTATTTGAGAAAGTACTCTAAACAACGTAAACAATCACATTTAATACACTCTAGAAAGATGTGTGCTCCTAATAGCAGGTTTAATTAAAATCATCCATATGACAGTAAAAAAAAATCTGGATGTTTCAGAAACTCTATTACCAGTGGTGAAGGATATAATCCAAACATTTTTTTTTCATTTGGAAAATGTCTTTATTTTATAATTACCTTGGTAAGGTCATAAAACTATATTCTAAAGATATTTTAAAGTTATTGACTTGAAAAAGCAATGTTTCTGCAAAAAGAAATTTCAAGTTACTTTTTCCTATGAAGAAGTGTGATAAAAAGATTCATCATCTTATTCTTGTTCTTAATATAATAGAGATTAAATACCATGCAGAGATTAAATATCATGACTAATAATTTAGTTTAATCCAATCAATATTTCTTTACCTATAATATAGCCAACAACCTACAGGCAACGATCTGTTTTGGGTGAAACAGACAGTGACTTGGTTTCAGCACCATACTAGTTCTCTCTGATACACTTAATATATACATGCACTTTTAAAACTTTTAAACTAGAATACAATATTGCCATATTGTTTTGGAAGACTGCTTTTTCTGAGAGAACCAAGCGTGAAGACTGTGGATACTCTGCTGTTCTAATATCAGAGTGACTCGGATTTGACTTTAATGAGCGATTATTTCAACTCATATGAGAATATCATACCATAGCACAGTTGTCATTTTTATCTCTAGTTCAGAAACCAGAAAAAAAGTTTTTTTTTTTTTCAGTATATATAAGGCACAGATGATAAAGGATAAGTGCAGTTTCAGCGATTAGATAGCTTATCTCTGGTTTAATGAAACTCATCTAAGAACAATAAAGTGATGGAAAAAGTTTGGATTGGGAAGCTGGCATCACACAGTACAGTTCTGCCTTTAGTAATGCCTTTGAGAAGGTCATTTTATTCTCCTGGTCTTCCATTTCCATTCATTCAGTTATTCATCTAAGTATCAACTATTCCTCTAATGGCTCCTGTGTGCCAAGAACTGTTTTGAAGAGTTGGTAGAGAACAAAATCCAGGATGTCCTATGGAATTTTCAGTTATCAATGAAGTACAGTTGACCCTTGAAAAATATGAGATTGAACTGTGTAGCTCCACATATAAACCTTAGATGCCTTCACTAATGTGCCTCCTCTTCCACTTTCTCTACCTTTTCTTCCACCTCTGTCAACCCTGAAAGGGCAAGACCAAGTCCTTCTCCTCCTCCTCCTCCTCAGCTAACTCAACGTGAAGATGATGATGATGAAGTCCTTATGATGATCCCCTTTCACTTAATAAACAATAAATATATTTTTTCTTCCTTATAATTTTCTTAATAGCATTTTTTCTCTAGCTTATTTTATTTTAAGAATACAGTATATAACACATATACAAAACTATGTTAATTGACTGTTTATGTGACCACCTAACATGAAGCATTGTTACATGTGTTTCTTATCTACTTTCAGTAGTTTTATTAGGCATATACTTTTTTGGGTGTTTTTGGAAAATTAGGATCAAAATTCTGGAATTTTATGACATTGTTTTCTCATATATTGCAAACAATTTATTATTATGAAACTCCCACACACATTTCAAAGACTTCTTTCATAATTTGGTGAATGAAAAGGGTTAATTTGTTGATTTATTACTTTGAGCATCAGTGAAGTTGAAAATATGTTTAATTATTTTTATTTTGAAATAAGTTAGAAACAGAATACGGGTAATAATATAATGAATACCCATGTACCCAACGACAAGCTTAAAGAAAAAGTTACAGATACACTTGTAGCCTATAAAATATCCTTCCTGGATGCATTTCTACTTTCTTCTCCCCAGAGATAACCACTAGCTAGAATTTGGTAAATATTATTCCCAAGTATAATTTTTATACTTTTATACATACATAAATATCCCTAAAGTATATGAAACCTTGCATATTTTATATCGTTGGAGCACTGATATCATGCTATAAGTATCCTCTGCAACTTGTAAAAAGCTCAGTATTACAATTTTTTGCTATTTAGCCATTTTGCTATGGAGCTCTAGTTTCATAATTTTCACAGATTTATAAAAGTTCATTATATGAATATATTCACTTTAAGTGTTGAAAGATATTCATATGGTCTACATTCTCATTATAAGCAAAAAATGATGCACTGAAAATTCTTACATAAATGTCTTTATGGACATTTGAGAATTTCTCTAAGAAACAGCCTTAGAGTGAAAATGTCAGATCATAGGATAGACACATCAGCTTTCCTAGATTTTGCCATTTGCTCTCCAAGGAGCTTGCTCTGATTTATACTCTTACCAATACCACAAAAAGTATTCTAGTTGCTCCACATCCCAGCCAGTAGTTATTGGTAATCGGATGGTCGTGAAATAGTATCTCATTATGGCTTTAATTTTTATTTCCTTGATTACTTGTGTAATTGAGCATCTTTGGATAGGTTTATTAAGTTTATTGGCTTTTCCTCTTCTACATATTGCCATATATATATATATATTTAGGCAAATTCTCATCCTGTTGCCCAGGTTGGAGTGCAATGGTGCAATCTTGGCTCACTGTAACCTGTACCTCCTGGGTTCAAGCAATTTTCCTGCCTCAACTTCCCAAGTAGCTGTGATTACAGGCATGCACTATCACAACTGGCTAATTTTTGTATTTTTAGTAGATACAGGGTTTCACCATGTTGACCAAGCTGGTCTTGAAGTCCTGGCCTCAAGTGACCCACCCACCTTGGCATCCTAAAGTGCTGAGAATAAGGTATGAGTCATAGTGCCTGGCCATATTTTTAAAACTTATATAAAAACCAGGCTACTTATCTTTTTCTTTATAATTTGTGATAGTTCTTTTTATATATTCTTCTTATTAATTTTTACTTGTTATAAGCTTTCCAAAAACCTTCCAGCCTATGGTCATCTTTTAACTTTGTTGATGGAGTCTTTTGTATGGTGTTAATTTTAATGTCTGTAAATTTAATAATTTTTTCCTTTATGAACTGTGATTTTATTTTATTTTTTTTTTAGTTTAAAGAAAGGACCTTGCTCTGTCCCTCAGGCTGGAGTGCAGTGTGACAATTGTAGCTCACTGTAACCTGTAACTCCTGGGATCAAGTGATCCCCTTGCCTCAGCTTCCTGGGAAGTTAGGACTACTGGCACACACTACCATACCTGGTTAATTTCTAAATATTTTGTAGAGACAAGGTTTCTCTATATTGCCCAGGATGGTCTTAACTCTTGGTCTCAAGTAAGCCTCCCACCTCAGCCTCCCAAAGTGCTTGGATTACAGGTGTGAGCCACCATGCCTGGCCTGAACAGTAATTTTTTTTTTTCCCTTTTAATGTCAGATACTTTTCTATTTTTTCAAACGTTTTCTTTTCTTTTCTTTTCTTTTCTTTTTTTTGAGATGGAATCTCCCTTCTTCTCCCAGGCTGGAGTGCAATGGCGTGATTGGCTAACTGAACCTCTGCCTCCCGGGTTCAAGCAATTCTCCTGCCTCAGTATCCCTAGTGGCTGGGATTACAGGCACATGCCATCATGCCTGGCTAATTTTTGTATTTTTAGTAGAGACGCAAACTCCTAAGCTCAAGAGGTCGTCCCACTTCGGCCTCCCAAAGTGCTGGGATTACAGTCGTGAGCCACTGCACCTGGCCTATTTTCATTTTTTAGGCAAAAATGTTCAATCCATGTGGAATTTATTTTTGAATATGGTGTGAGGTAGACATAATCATTTGATGCTTTTTCCACAAGTAGTGGTCTCAGATTCATTTATCAAATTGCCCTTTTTTTTTTTTTCCCACTGATACATAATGCAACATGTCTCATATATCAGGAAAGATGTATTTCTGGGTTTTCTATACTTTTTCATTGGTCATTTTGTACAGCTGTGTCAATAACATGTCAATTAATTTCTATAGCTTCAAAAAATATAATGCTTCCTATATTGTACAAGTTGTGTCCTCCATAAGAATACCAGGGTGAAGAAATGGGTAGAGACTGAAATCCAAATCCTGCTTGATACTCCCAGACATAAGGCTGTGTCTACCTGGAAGGAGGGGCAGCTTTTTCTAATTCATAGAAAGACTGCCTGCTGGGTAAACTATGTGCTTTCAGGGCTCCCCACTTTCATCCTAGGGGCACTTTTTCCTTCTTGGGAAATTGATAGAGAAAGCCTACTATATACTCTGAATGGATGTCAATTGGACATCCAAAAGGACAAGATGGCAATTCTCCCATCTTGTCCTTCTTCAAAAGTGTCTAGTCTATACTAGGTCTTTTGATCTTGCTAAAATCTATATAAATCTTGTTGAGAATTTCACTAATCTTGCATTGTTTTTTATTACTTTGTAGAGAATTGATATATTTTTGAATTTTCCCATTAATTAATATGTACTATCCATGTATTCATGCCTTTTTAATGCCTTTTAACATAGTTCAATAATTTATTCATAAAGGTTTTGTAAGTATTTGTTAGATTTATTTTCAAAGTTTCTCTCATTGTCATGATACACACACACAATTACACTTTATAATTGTGTGTCACTCAGGTTTATGAACATAATTTTTTTATAATGATGACATTAAAAAATACTTATTGGTCATTCAAAGTGAATTTCCTTTTCAAAATCTTAGTTTATTATTATTTTTTTCCTGGTCTATCTGTGGCATAATACCCTCCTCCCAGTGATTTGTAAGAACTTTTGAAAGTTAAAGGCAAATTGTGTTTCATCATATGTATTACAACTTTTTTCTTCCAGTTTGCCATTTGACTTCTAGTTTCATTAATGGGTATTTTTTCTTTGACTGCAGAGAATTTAAATTTGATGGAGTCACATACACCAACCTTATGTGATTTCTTTCTTGTTTTTATGTTTTCTTATTCAAGATTATATAACTATTAATTTATATTTTATTTTTGAAGTTATTTTTATTTAACTTTTTAATCTATCTGGAGTTTGTTTTGATGTTTGCTGTAATTAGAAATGCCAGTATTATTTTTTTCTTTTCAGGAAGTTAGCCAAATGTTCTAGCACCATTTTATTCTCCACTGAGCACTGCTTCCATCATAAATTTGTGCCTGTAATCTTCATTTTCAGTCTTGTTAACTACCTGAAGAGTTGATAAATCTTGGAATTTTAGTCAGTCAATTAAACATTTTTGAAACCTAAGAGAATACTTTACCTTAACACTGCAGTAGTTCATGGGAGAATGCTCCCAACAGATAATTCATATTTTCATACTGCCTACTCACAGTCTGGCCAATATAGAGTAGATAATAAATAGGCAATAGATGGATGAATGAATTGTGGAAATTGGAGACATCTTTTAATTTAGATTTATTTTGCTTTGGAAGGGAGGTAGGTTTTAATTTCTTGCAAGGTTGTAATTCAGTAGAATAGGAAGGGAGAAACTAATGCAGAGGAACAGAAGGAATGCATGAGATCGAGAATGCCTAGAAATATTTGAGACATTGATTAAGTCATCAGAAATGGAAACAAGTTTAGAAACAACTTAGAAAAGAATACACTGTAGGTCTGATAAATATTGTTAAGATTAGGATTTTTTTTTTTAAAATTATGGAAAATGTTATATAGACAGAATAGTAGAACAGACCACATGAACCCATCTCTTATTGTCTTCAACAATTTCCAGTTCAAAAGTTTTTATTGTTATCTCTGCCTCCACACATTTCATCTTTTCCTCCACCACTGGATGACTTTGAAACACATCCTAACCCTGCTACCATTTCAACTGTAAATATTTCAGTATGTCTCTGTAAAAACTAAAGACTCTACAACAACAAGACATAGACCTAATATCCAGGTTGAGTAGGAATTTGCTATCTTACTAATCTGATGAAAAAACAAAGTCTAGAGCATTTTTATTAAAGTGGTAGAGCATGAAGAACCATCTACCGGGTGTTAGAAGATTTGCCTGAGTTGAAGCCCTGGCTCTCAACTTCCCACCTGTGTGACTCCAGCAAAGCTCTTCACTTCTCAACTCCAAATCTCAATTTCCTCATTAGTGAAAGGATACATAGTAGTAGTTTTATCCATTTCAGACTTGTCATCAGGATTGAAGTAACAGATGTGAAAACAAATCTAAAATTGTGAAGTAGTAACTTCCAGTCCAATCCTCTTCTTCTTCCTTGAGGACAGACACATCAACTGAAGGATAGATCATCTTTGCCTAGCCTTGTTTACAATGTTCTTGCTAGGTTTCTCTTCCTAAAAACACATTACTTAGGTACTTAACAGAACAAACAAACAAAAAACGAAACCAAAAAACTTTGGGGTTACAGACACCCATACTCATAAGTAATTCTGAATGCCAAGAGAAGAGTATTTCGGTTTGCTTCTCTCACCTGTTCACCTTTCATTTCATGTACCCTGTCCTTTGTCTCAGTTCTAATAGCTCTGAGAGCTGATTACTTTTCGGGTGTCCCACGTATCAGAATCCTGCCTAGTGCAACTCAATTCCAAAAGTTAATTTAGTGGCCTTTTGGTGACCAGAGCTTACTCACAGGGAAACAATGTTTATCAGTCACAACAATAATAAAAAAGACAGTAGCGGGGCAAGTTTTGATGGCTAACCTCTCTCTCCATCCTTTAAGGGGAGAACTCTATAAAGAGAATGTTTTCCTAAAGGGGCCATCTGGGCGGTGTCCTCTTTTTCCCAGCGCCCTGATTTCTATTCTTAGATCTGGAGATAGGCGGCTTTCATTTTTCCTGCTGCCAGTTCCCAGACCTTCCCTGGGGCCGCAGGTCCCCGGCTGGCGGGTCGCGGAGGGTGGCCGGCCGGGCTGCGCACTGCTCGCCTCCGCTGCGGGGCTCCGGGCCTTGGGACTCGGCGGAGTCCGCTGAGTCAGTTTCTTCCTGCGCGACTCCCCGCTGCGCCGCCGCTGTGGTGGAATCTGGTCCCAGAAGGCGGCGTCCGCCCGGGGTCCAGTCTAGGCGTGCGTGGGGGCCAAGGGCACGGTCATCCCGGCCAGGCCCGGCTCCAGCAGCCCCACAACCGCCGCCGAAGTTCTGCGCGGCCCGTCGCCCCGGCGGAGCCTCTGGCAGGCCCCTGAACTGGTTTTTTGGGGCCTGGCTGGGGGAGGAGGAAGCCGAGCAGGAGGGCTCTGGAGAGGGAGGGCAACGCGGGGCGGGGAGCCACCGCCTTCCTCATAAACAGGCGGGCGTGGGCGCCGACGGGGCCCCCGGGGAGCCCTGGCTGAGGGCGGTGAGCTGAGCTAGATCCCGGGGAGCTGTGGCCGGCGCCCCTGCCGGTTCCCTGAGCAGCGGACGTTCGTGCTGGGAGGGCGGCGGGTTGAAAGCAGGGGCCACCATGGCTAGTGGCAGCTGTCAGGGGTGCGAGGAGGACGAGGAAACTCTGAAGAAGTTGATAGTCAGGCTGAACAATGTCCAGGAAGGTAAACAGATAGAAACGCTGGTCCAAATCCTGGAGGATCTGCTGGTGTTCACGTACTCCGAGCACGGTAATCACTTGCGAAGAAACTGTGCTTTTGTTTTTGCAAACTTTCGCCCCCTCCTCACATTTGCAAACTTTGTCCTCCTTCGCTGACGCTGCTCAAACCCGGACTCTTAAAGAGCCGTAAACTCCCATATCCTTTCCTTAGGGCGGAAAGGAGCTGAGAATTCCAGGAAGGTCTTCACCTTTTTGACTTTTCCCTTTTCAGACTTAAAAGGAAAGGGGGTGCTGTGGATTGTGACTTTGGCTTCTTTTCCCCACCCACTTGTTTTCCAGCCTCCAAGTTATTTCAAGGCAAAAATATCCATGTGCCTCTGTTGATCGTCTTGGACTCCTATATGAGAGTCGCGAGTGTGCAGCAGGTAAAGGCATTGTTTTCACTTTAACTCATTCGCCCTTCTGTTTGGAAGGAGACGTTTTACTGGCAGTGTTATATAGCCAGGAGTTCTTGGTTATTCTGGAAATTTGGCTTGAGGAACCTCCGACTGTGATTTTCAGATGGGGACATTGTTAAATATTTTGATCATGTAAAAAGGGATGAAGGGCCCCAGTATGTGTTCCCTGAATGTCTTTAAGTAGTAACTTTATAAAACCAACAGTATGGGTGGTGGTAGAAGGGGGATAAAAATGGGTTCGGGTTTAGTCCCGTTATTGGCAAGATGAATTAATTACTGTTTAGACCTGACTATTCCAGGAATCTTCCCAATGTAGAGCATGTCCTAGATGAGAGGATTATGAGTAGTTTGGAAAAGGGGAATAACTAATAGTGATAAAATGCCACTTTGTCACTGGCAAACTCTTGTAGAGTTCAGCATTTCTTAAAATTCAAAGACAGATTTCTAGCCTTTAGTTGTAGTATACCTTGTAGTATCTAAAGAAAGTCATGTCTTTTGAGACCCTCATAATTTACAACTGTTGTCATATAAAATGCATGTAAAACTGAAACTTTTACAATCTGTACCACAGGAAACCCAGAAATTTGCTAAATACCTTGGATTTTTTTTTTAAGGGGGGCTTTAAAATGGTAATTAAGAATGATTTACAGTCAAAACAAAATTATAGGCCAAAGTGATAACTTCCTTTGGAGTACTTAGAGATTTGGGGAACTGAAATCAGTTTTGTCATCTGCATGTTAACTCATGCAAAGAAAGAGAACTGGACTTTGAACTCCATGGAGGTGCAGTCAGAAAGCCAGTGTTTCTTAATACTTGAGAGGCTTGACAGAGGTAAGGCATTTCAATCTTTAAATTGGTGTGGGTCTATCTTTATCTTTATGCTTATCTCTGTATCTAGCTCTATCTAGTCTGGGTGAACCATCTAGCTTCTTTCATATGAGGACATTTATATCTGGAAGAAATATTTTAATTTGTTTTCAACTGTGAAATATTTTCCATCTGACTGTTATAGATTTTCACACCACTATCAAACCAAACCAAGAAAAGATGGAGGCATAATAAATGCTGTTCTTTTAAGACTCAAAGTCGGAATTTTGCCTGTGGAATATGAGTCACTCTTTGGGCAATGGCCTTTTGTGCTTCCTGCTCTGCACCCACGTCATCCCTTCTTGCCTCTGCTTTGGTGTTCAGAAGTGCCTGGTTCTGGCCACTTTCATTCTCTAGACTCTGTACTTCATAGAGTCACTTCTGCTTGATACCGCTCAGGACAGTCAGACCCTAGGTAGGCTTTGGTCTGCAAAGTCTAGATAAGGGAGTGCTAGACTTGAGAACCCAAGGGACTCTGGAACATACCACCTAATTCTTAATTTTAGAAATTGCTCAAGCCTGAGCATACTTGTCTGGAGTAGTTATGAGTGTGTCACTCAGTATTTCTGCCCAGAGGATACTGGAGGCAAAGTATGCTGGAAAATAAGAGTCTTTTTATAAGTAATTAATTACTTTTTTGGATGTATCATAGTTGTATATATTTTTGGGGTACATGTGATATTTGATACATGTATACAATGTGTAATGTTCAAATCAGGGTAACTGGACTATCCATCACCTTGAACATTTTTCTTTGTGTTGGCAACATTACAATTCCTTTCTTCTAGCTATTTTGAAATATGCAATAAATTCATAATTTCCCTACTGTACTATTAAATATGAACTTAATTGCTTCTATCTAATTATATTTTTGTACCCATTAACCACCTTCTCTTTATCCCTCCCCATCCTTTCATTCCCAGTCTCTGGTAACCACCATTCTACTCTCTCCCTCCATGAGATCCACCTTTTGGCTCCTACGTATAAGTGAGAATATGCAATATTTTATTTCTGTGCCTGGCTTATTAAATTTAACATAATGACCTCTATTCCCACCCATGCTGTTGCAAATGACAGAATTTCATTTTTTATGACTGAATAATATTCCATTGTGTATGTATGCCACATTTTCTTTTATTTTTAGTTAAGTAATTAATTTAGAGACAGGGTCTCACTCTGTTGCCCAGGCTGGAGAACAGTGGTGTGATCAAATCTCACTGCAAGCCTGAAATCTTGGGCTCAAGTAGTCGTCTTTCCACAGCTTCCCAGGTAGCTGGGAGTATAAGCATGTGCCACCATGCTCAGCTAATTTTTTTTTTCTTTTTTTACTTTTTGTAGAGATGGAGTCTTGCTATGTTGCCCAGGTTAGTTTCAAACTCCTGACCTCAAGCAATCCTCCTGCCTTGGCCTCCATATTTTCTTTATTAATCTGTTGATAGACATATAAGGTGATTCTGTATCTTAACTATTGTGAACAGTACTGCAATAAACATGGGAGTTGAGACATGTGTTTGATATACTGATGTTCTTTCTTTTGGATATATACCCAGCAATGAGATTGCTGGATCATATGAAAGTTCTGTTTTTAGTTTTTTAAGGGACCTCCATATTGTTTTTCATAATGGCTGTACTACTTTATGTTCCCATCAACAGTGTACCACCATTTCCCTTTTTCTACATCCTCACCGGCATTTGTTATTTTTTCTCTGTTTGATAATATAGCCATTCTGTCTGTGGTGAGATAATATCTCATTGTGGTTTTGATTTGCCTTTCCCTAAATATTAGTGATACTTAGGATTTTTTTTTTTTTCATGTATCTGTTAGCCATTTGTCTGTCTTCTTTTTTTTTTTTTTTTTTTTTTTGAGACGGAGTCTCGCTCTGTCGCCCAGACTGGAGTGCAGTGGCCGGATCTCAGCTCACTGCAAGCTCCGCCTCCCGGGTTTACGCTATTCTCCTGCCTCAGCCTCCCGAGTAGCTGGGACTACAGGCGCCAGCCACCTCTCCCGGCTAGTTTTTTGTATTTTGTAGTAGAGACGGGGTTTCACCGTGTTAGCCAGGATGGTCTCGATCTCCTGACCTCGTGATCCGCCCGTCTTGGCCTCCCAAAGTGCTAGGATTACAGGCTTGAGCCACCGTGCCCGGCCTGTCTGTCTTCTTTTGAGAAATGTCTATTTGGATCTTTTGTCCATTTAAAAATAAGATTTTTTTTTCCACTAATTGAGATTTTTGAGTTCCTTATGTATTCTGGTTGTTAATCTTTTGTTGAGTGGTTATTTTGCAAATATTTTCTCCCGTTCTTTATGTTGTCTTTTCACTTCGTTGATTATTTTCTTTGTTATGCAGAAGCTTTTAGCTTGATACAGTCACATTTGTCTATTTTTCTTTTGTTGTTGCCTGTGCTTTTGAGGTCCTACCCCAAAAATCATTGCACAGACCAATGTCCTGTAGCATTTCCCCAGTGTTTTCTTCTAGTAGTTGCACAGTTTCAGGTCTGAGATGTAAGTCTTTAATCCATTTTGAGTTGATTTGTGTATATGGTGAAAGCTGTGCATCTAGTTTCCTTCTCTGGCATAGCCAATATCCAGTTTTCCCAGCACTATTTATTAAAGAGACTGTCCTTTCTCATTGTAGGTCTTTGGCACCTTTGGAAATAGGTTGCCTATAAATGCATGGATTTTTATCTAGGTTCTCTATTCTGTTCTATTGATCTATGTGAGGAATAGTCTTTTGATTTGGTAATTTAATGCAATAGAATTATTAATTTCAGTACCATATGTGTATAAGTCTATAAAGGGCATTGCATATTACATGATTTGATTCTTACTGAAATCTCATTGCCCTCTCAGAAATCTTACCGGATGGTTTACTCTCATAGCTCAGTGAGAGTAAGCTACTAACTGAGGATCAAAGAGCTTGTGACAAACCTGAGACCCAAGTCTTCTCACACCTTCAAAATCTCTTTCCATCATACAATCTACTAGCTGCTGAATTCACAAGCTTTTTGTGCAAGCTTATAAAAAGCAAAATGGTTTGGTTTTTGCTTTGGCCATGCTAGGTACAATGACATCAATTTAAATTAGCATTGGTCTTACCAAGGGGATGTAGAAAGGGGTCTCCTACTGACATTTTAATACTCACTTGAAAGTAGTGTTTTTCCTTCAGATTTCTTTATATAATTAGTATAATTACTGTAAGTATCCTTTAATGTTTTATATGTTGAGTTAGCTGGAAGTGCCAAATTAAAAACTCTTAATGGCCGGGCGCGGTGGCTCAAGCCTGTAATCCCAGTACTTTGGGAGGCCGAGACGGGCGGATCACGAGGTCAGGAAATCGAGACCATCCTGGCTAACACGTGAAACCCGTCTCTACTACAAAATAACAAAAAAACTAGCCGGCGCAGGTGGCGTGGCTTCTGTATCCCAGCTACTCGAGGCTGAGCAGGAGAATGGCGTGAACCCGGGAGGCAGAGCTTGCAGTGAGCTGAGATCTGGCCACTGCACTCCAGCCTGGGCGACAGAGCGAGACTCCATCTCAAAAACAAACAAACAAACAAACAAACAAACAAAAAAAAACTCTTAATGATGAATTTAAGGTATTAAGGTAAATTACTCCTTCATTTAATTTAATTGTAATTCTTAATTACTATTTAAAATAAAGATTAAGGTTTGTTTCTAGATGCCATTTAACATGATATTCCGGGCTGTCAGTTTTATTTTCGAAGTTTATTTCATATTTTATTAATGCTTCTTCATAAATGACAGTCTTTAGAAAATTGGTAGTTAAGCTGCTTTATATTTTTCTTTTCCTGCCCATCGTTTCACTGTGCTCCTAAATTTTACATCTCTTTATTCTCACAGTTTCAACCTTTGAAGAAGGGGAGCAAAATAAATGAAAGTGGCTAAAAATTTTTCTTTAACCCCTAGACTCTTTCCTGTTGTGCCTTAATTACATGCTTGAGTTTTTAGAATAATTATAATAAAGTAAAACTACCAATTTAATTGTATTGTAACCATGCAGGATGGGAAATTTCTCTCTCTGAAAGATAAGCTTTTAATTGAATAGATTAATGGATCAATTGTTACCTCTGCTTTGCTGCCAGAGATTCTGTTTCATCACAGAAGTTCCATGTAGTACTGGAGAGCTCAGTTGCCTGAATCTTTTTGCAAAGCATTTACTTATACTGTTGCTTCACCAACCAAAACAAAACAGGTTTTTTCCTTGAGTCAGCTTTGTAGGTATAGGGATGAGTTTGGCATCCTATGTGATTTTTTTCACCACCAGAAGCTGTTCAGAATGTTATTTTCTTAAATACTTCGGAAAAAAGTCTTGATGTATTTTATGAAAACACAAAAATAGTTGGTTTCTATGACAGCTGGATTGTCAATGTCTGTTCAGCTTACGTGGAGGAGGATGTCCTACTTAAGTAGTATAGGTAGAAATAGCTGTCAGAAATTGCTGCCTTGGAAAGCAATTTGAAATTATGTAAAAGGAAGTAATGACGAAATAAAGCAATTTCTGTCTAATCTGGGAAAGATCCAAAAGTAATATTGTAAAGAGATCTTGAGTAATCATTTTTATCTTCCTAAAATAACCCTTGTTTACTCCTGTAAACAGGTAAGAAACTTGTGCCATTATTCCTTATTGGATGCATATAGATTTCTCACCTTGTCATTCAACTCCTTGCAATGTTCAACTTTACTTATGCATCCAGCCTTATCCCAAAATAGTCTCTTTCCTGTAGCGGCTTCCTTATTATGTAGCAGCCTACTCTCCTCACCACTCAACAGTTCTTATACAATCTGGCTCAAGCTCTCCCTCTTCATATTATATTCTCTGGGTAATTTCAACTCACACTGAATCTTACTTTCAGTATTTCTATTGTATTGGTATTTATTACACATCACACTTAGGTACTTTTCCATAAGTCTCTAGAGGGTGGTGTGTGTGTGTGTGTGTGTGTATATATATATATATAAATGCACTTTCTCTTTTTTTTTTTTGACCATGTCAAGTATAGTTCTATAGTATAATAGAATTGGAGATCCTTTATATTTAGAGAGGAGTCTACAATAGGAGGAGTAGGTTAATTTTAATCTGTGGTTTGAAATCAGGACTTTCAATTTTTTTTTCAGAGGTAAAGAGCAACTTAGGCAAGTTGGCATCTTGTAAACAGACTGAGTGAAGATATACTTAAAATGCATCCATAATTTCATATTTTATTTCGAAATGTGAAAGAGCCTACTAGGGGTGTCTGTATCTCTACACCTTATCAATTCATTCTAGAGAAATCTAGAGGGAGCCATTGAGGAGTTCTACCTCCTGTCTATGTTATAGAGCCCTTTCTCTTTTTCTCCTATCAGATGTAGAGTCAATTGCTAAAAATGCCACGTTTCTTGCCTCTATTATTCTGGCTTCATTAATTGGGGAGCAGCCATTCTGATAACTTACATTTTGCTACTAAAATTTTCAACTTGCCCTAATCCTTCATTTTAAGCCACTTCATTTTTTCCTGTAATTAAAAATTTAAATATGTGGAGGAAATTCTGTCAGGTAGCTATTACTTAAAACCTACTAAGGGCCAGGTGCGGAGGCTCACGCCTGTAATCCCAGCACTTTGAGAGGCCACGTCAGGAGGCTTGAGCCAAGGAGCCTGAGACCAGCCTGAGCAATATAGAGAGAGACCTGTCTTCACAAAAATGTTTTAAAAATTAGCTGGGTGTGGTGGCACATACCTGTAGTCCCAGCTACTTGGGAGGCTGAAGGGGGTGGATCACCTGATGCCGTGAGTTCTAGGCTGCAGTGATCGGTGATTGCGCCGTTGCACTCCAGCCTGGGTGACAGAGTGAGACCCTATCTCAAAAACAAATCAAAACCAAAAAAAAAAAAACAAAAAAAAAAAAAACAAGAAAAGAAACGTACTAAGGATCCAGTATAGCCGTTCTTGCACTTAATAATCTTGGTACAACCTCTAAAACTATTTTTTGTAGTTTATTTTATTTTGCCTTATTTAGACAATAGGCATGTCTATGTTCTTCAAAATTTAGAAATTATATATTTATGTGTGTGTGTGTGTGTGTGTGTATATATATATATATATTTTTGGAAACGGAGTCCTGCTCTGTCCTCCAGGGTAGAGTGCAGTGGCGCAATCTCGGCTCACTGCAACCTCTGCCTCCTGGGTTCAAGCGATTCTCCTGCCTCAGCCTCCCGAGTAGCTGAGGTTAGAGACACTCACCACCATGCCTGGCTAATTTTTGTGTTTTTAGTAGAGACGGGATTTCACCCTCTGCCATGCTGGTCTCTAACTACTGACCTCGTGATCCACCCGCCTCCGCCTCTCAAAGTGCTGGGATTACGGGCGTGAGCCACTGTGCCCAGCCGAAATGTTATATTTTTTGTATGTCTTTCTGGTCTGATTTTTGGAGAAAGGTGTATCCTAAAGATATGGCTTGCTTTTGTTTCTTGGTAAGCATTTTAGGGTATCATTTTGTTTTATAACAATTATTTACAAGTGAGATAAGCATATATTCCACTAAGACTGAAGAGATTCATGTTTGACTCAGTATGTTCTATTAACATTCTTTAAAACACGTGAATATATGTCTTTCTTGTTTTCAGGTGGGTTGGTCACTTCTGTGCAAATTAATAGAAATCTGTCCGGGTACAATGCAAAGCTTAATGGGACCCCAGGATGTTGGAAATGATTGGGAAGTCCTTGGTGTTCACCAGTAAGTATGATAGATATGTAAAAATAAACTGCCTTGAGTATTTATCTATACACATAAAAACCTTCCCTTGATACACTGAATTTGCAATCCAAGGCTACTCTTGTGAAATTCTTTGAAATACAGATATTTTTCCTTGAGTCAATGATTTACATTTATAGAGAGCTTTAAACTCAGAAGTTTGATTTAGAAAGCAAACATTTAAGGTAACATATCAGGAGTTATTTTAATAATATAATCATATAATTATAAAACTGGTTAACTTGTAGATTTTTGATGAGTACTTTTGCATTCAAACCATGAAGAGATTTTGCCCTTTAATAATAGAACTGATACAAACCACTAATTCTTAAAAAAATGGGAACTGAGAAAAGTTAGTTCTGTAAGTAGTAATTTGAAAGTTGATGTTCTGTCTTTAAATGGTACATTTATATATATTCATATATATACACAGTAAGTTTAAACTACGGCTTTCAAAAAGAGTAAGAAAGAGGTAATTACCTTTCAGCACATCTGCAGCCAAATCTTGATGACAATTTTACCAGCTATGTTTTTGCAGTTTGCAGCATAATGACTTCTTAAATGAGACTACTTCCTTAGCCACAATTAATTAAGAAAACCTTTTCTGAAGAAGAATGTGTTTTCAGGAAAATACATTATTTCTTGACAGTTAAAAAATATCTTCTCAGCTACTCGGGAAGCTGAGGCAGGAGAATCACTTGAACCTGGGAGGCGGAGGTTGCAGTGAGCCGAGATTGCAGCACTGCTCTCCAGCCTGGGTGACAGAGTGAGACTCTATCTCAAAAACAAACAAACAAACAAACAAACCTTCTGTCATTAACTTTAAATCTTTTTTATACGTAATGTGACTTTTCTTTACCACAGAAAAGGAAGTTGTGAATATTTTTGGCTTACAATGGTATACAGTTTATGAAAATTTAATTTTTGAAAAATTTTTAGTTGTTTATATTGGTGATCAGTATCAAGTACTGCTACAAATTTAGACAAATTAGAGCTATATGTTTGGCCGTAAGTGAACATATCTGTGCTTATACATTTTCCCCTCTTTGACAAATGTGTTGCTCTTCTTGTTTTCAGTACATAAAGGGTGTGTTTGGAAAAGCATATTTACAATTAATTGGAGTTCTCATCTTCAATCTAATCTTTGTAATTCTATGTTTCAGTTCTAAAGTATACAGCTTTTGATGAGGAATTACTCAGAATATACCAGTAATTAGCAATTGTAACTTTTAAGTGTCCCTTGGTTTGGTTGAGAATTTCCAAGATGTCCAAAGATGAGCCAGTCTATAACCTCAGGGAGTGTTTGGGAAACTCATCTAGTCATATTCCTGTTCAAACCAGCTGTTCAAATTAAATTACATAAATGTTTATATAGGAAATTTGTTCACTCACTCACTTACTCATTCACTCACTTTGTTCATCCAGTCATTCATCTTCCATTCATCAAATGTTTTTTAAGCCCCTCCTCTAGGCCAGAAACAATGCAGTTGTGAAGAAGATAGACACACTGCTCTCTCCAGTGGAGTGTATTAGGTCACTCCCGGCAAAAAATGATTGCAAAACAGATTTCTGTTTTTTCAAGGCCTTTTCTCTCCAAAGACTTACCAGTTCTGAAGAAAAATTTCTTCCGTGGTGGTAAAGTCAGGAAGAGTGGGAATGGTACAGGGAGAGGTAGGGGCAGGGTGATTAGGAGGAAGACTGGCAGGAGAAATTGAAGCATCTACTTCATCCAGTTCCTCCACCAAATGATTTGGTAAATGTTTTGAATACGCATGTGCCTGATGCCAAAGGCCAGCCCGCCCTTCCCAAGACCACAAACAATGCAGAGAATAGACTAGAGATTATATTTTGGGATTAATAATATAGGGATTAAAATCTCATGAATTTGAACTCAACATTATTGATATCTTAAGTTCACTTTTTGAGATTTGAGTCTTGGCTCTATTGCCAGGCTGAGGCAGGGCCTGATCTCGCTGCATTGTAATCCCTCTGGCTTCCTGCAGTCCAAGTGATTCTCCTGCCTCAGTCTCCCGAGTAGCTGGGACTACAGGAGTGCACCACCATACCCAGCTAATTTTTGTATTTTTAGTAGAGACAGGGCTTCATCATGTTGGCCAGGATGGTCTCGATCTATTGACCTCATGATCCCCCCGCCTTGGCCTCCCAAAGTGCTGAGATTACAAGTGTGAGCCAGTGCTACTGACCCACTTTTTAATATATTATTAATTTCTCTTTTGAAAACAGTAGCAATCAATAATTTAAATATTGAAATGAATTCTTAATTTATATACACAAACTAACATCTTTATTATATCTCTCTATATTTTAATATATCAACATGTCTAAGATAAATTATAAATTTATATCATATGTAAAAATGGGTTTGCTCTCAATGTATATAAGACTTCATGATATTTTGAACATGGAGTTGGGTGAAAATAGTGAATCTGAATTTTTGAATTTGAATATTTATTGGAAAATAAGTAGCGCTTTTACCTTTTTAAATGAGACACATAATAGTTCCCTGTTGATTTTTTTTTTTTTTTAACTTTATTAAAGTAGAGTTGACAATTAGAAATTGTTTATATTTAAGGTATATAGTTGATGATTTGATATATGTGTGCATTGTGAAATATTACCACAATCAAGCTAATTAGCATTCCCTGTTAGTTTTTATAAGCCTGGTTCAGGTTTGTAGAAAGAAACAAACACACATGGCCAGGCACGGTGGCTCATACCTATAATCCCAGACTTTGGGAGGCCGAGACAGGAGGATCACTTGAGCCCAGAGGTTTAGACCAGCCTAGGCAACATAGTGAACTCTGTCTGTCCAAAAAAGAATGAAAAAATTAACCTGGTGTGGTGGTGTGTTCCTGTATCCCTAGCAACTCAGGAGGCTGAGGCAGGAGTATTGCTTACTTGAGCCCGGGAGTTTGAGGTTTCAGTGAGCTGTGATTGATTGCACCATTGCTTTCCAGCCTGGGTGACACAGCAAGACCTTGTCTCCAAAAGCAGACAACAGACAACAAAAACACATGAGCTTCACTATAGGGAATTAAATACAATGAGAGTAATAAAAAATAGGTGAGCAAAAAAATCTAAATAAGCAAATTTCTGAGTATGATATTTCATTCTTATCTTGATTTCTGTTTTTAACTCCAGATTGATTCTTAAAATGCTAACAGTTCATAATGCCAGTGTAAACTTGTCAATGATTGGACTGAAGACCTTAGATCTCCTCCTAACTTCAGGTAATACATGTATATGTTTTCCCTGTTGATTCAGTTTAAAAAAAATTGATGCCATTAACTTAATTTTTTTTTTTTTTTTTTTTTAAAGATCAGGATTAGGGTAGCTTGATTTAAATGTCCTAAAATTGCATCTTTTTTTAGACCTGGTGATGTGACAGCCACAATGTAATCTAAATATCAGTTATTTCCAAAATTCTTTCTGTTTCCATCTTTTCTCCTTATCTCTTTTATCTATACTTTGCCTCTCAAAAAATCTCATTCAATACCTTGGTTTTAAACATTACCTTATATATTGTCCCCAAATCTCTGTTTGTAGCCTGATGTTTGCTCCCAAAATCTGGACCCACATCTCATATTCTCCCTAGGTTAGCGGTCATTGATGCCCTTGCATTATTACTTCTTTCTCCATATATATCTTTAATATATTTTCTATAATGTATGTTCTGGAGTATGCCATAATAGTTACATTTTGAAAATACATAACATTACTTCTTGAGTATTTGCTAGATGCCAGGCTTCACAAGTAATATGCTTCACATTCTTTTAAACACCTAAACCTGAAAACACCCCTCGTGATAGGGATTTTATCTCAGTTTTCTAAGTGAGAAACACTGAAATGCAGAGAAGTTGCTTCAGCCACTAAGTGGTAGAAACAGGGTCTGATTCTCCATGTCAGGTTCCTTCCCTGAGAAAACTTTGGCCTGGAAAATAACGGACCTGAAAACAAAAAATCTTGAAATGATGCAACAGTTGTGGGCATTGCTGTGCTGGACACTGGCTATTATATAAGGTTCTTAGAAGAAAGGCTGCTCACAGGGAGCTAATCTTGTAGGGCTGGGAGGAGTTTCCTTCCATGTAGGGGAGGGCTTTTTAGGTTGAGAGAAGTATGGGTGCACAGGCCTGGGAGAATAGCATAAGAAAGGCTGGACATGTGATTGGGAAGGTTTGAAATGTACTCATCAGTCCCCATCAGTCCCCATCAGTCCTGCTAAGAGATGAAGACCTTGCTGGAGAAAGAGGAAGATGAGAGTATGAGGGAAAAACAAGAAAGTACTCAGCATTTCACCACCGCTTTTTATGACCATATTGTATGGAATGCACTAACAGTCTTAACCATGATTTAATTTAACCTCATCCTTGGGAGGTATTTTTTTTTGTTTTTGTTTTTTTGAGGGTATTCATTCTTCATTTGGCAATGGACAGGAAGATGAGGGTTTATTAATCTGAAAAATCTCTCAACACTGGAATATATTAAAGTTAGCCTCATACAGTACTACCATTCCTATTCCAGTATTATTGTTTTTATTGACAGAATAGATGCTCTTTGTGTTATGTTTTGGATTATGATAGGAGATGTTTGATATAGTAAAAGGCAAGAGTATGACAAGCAGTTAGTCCAAGTACAAAGAAGTAACAAAGAAAATGTTTAGTGAGGAACAGAGTTTAGCATATTTGGAGTGAAGACAATGTGCAGAGGGATGAGGGGCTGATGAGATACATGTACTATAGTCAGTTGTGTGAAGGGTCTTGTTTTTTCATACTAAGGAGTATGAGAAGATCTTAGAAGATTCCAGCAAGGGATTTGCAAGACCACAATTGTGTTTTAGAAATATAATGCAGGCAATAAACTAGTTGGGTAGAAATTGGGGCCTGTAGAGCAATTAAGCATCTGTTTTTGCATTCTAGATGAGAATGCAAAACACAATAGGAATGAAGGTGCCTTGTTCAAAAGGCATTTTGTTCAGAAGGAATCTTCAAGATGTGTAGGAGATATACTTAAAGGACTTGGTAACGAATTGATTTGTTGTTTGGATAGAGAATGAGAAGAGAAAGGATGGTGGAAAAAGAAGATGACGCAGGAGTTTCTCTTGGGTAGCTATTGGATTATGGTATCATTGATGAAGACAGGGAACAGGAGTAGACCAGGTTTGGGGTACCTGTAGAATATTCAGATGTCGTCTAAGAGGCATAAGAATGTATTTCAGGTGTTTGGGGCAAGTTATCTAGGGTAGAAGTACTGATTGGGACTCATGAAATTGTAATAAAGTGAACTGGGAATTTATCTCATTTATAAAGATCTAGAGCTTGATAAGTCTAACATCTAGGGCAGTTAAGTGGTTTGTCAATAAACAAACAAAAAAAATCGTGAGTCTACAAACCATTCACAGTCTTCATGTAAAAATTAACACATTAAATGTTAAAGCAGATCTTTACTCAGAGCATATTATTCTCTTCAAAATAGGTAAAATCACCTTACTGATATTGGATGAAGAAAGTGATATTTTCATGTTAATTTTTGATGCCATGCACTCATTTCCAGCCAGTGATGAAATCCAGAAACTTGGATGCAAAGCTTTACATGTGCTGTTTGAGAGAGGTATTTTAAAATGTCAAATTCCTTAAAGTATATATAAGAAAAAAAGGCTTATACTGGGAAAAGTAGAACACAGTTATAAGAAGAAGAAGGTTTCTAAAATCCTACTATTAAGAAGGGGGAGTTGTCTGTCAAGGGTGAGGAATGGGGTTAATTCAGCAGTATTGCTTGTTTTGGTGGCGTGAATTTCATTCATGGGTTATAAATCATGCCACTGGAGTAGACTTTCTTCAGTTGCATAACAAGGCGTAAGGTTTACTTTGAAAACTGGATGTGTGGGTGTTATGAAAGAAAAAATACAACTGAAGCCAAGCATAGGTTACATCGGGATTATGATGTTGAGTCATCATCAGAAGTCTTAGAAATTGATAAAGACTCTGCATAAAGAGCCAGGAGGTTTACAAAGTGTCCCTCAGGAAAAAGACTAATACACATTTCATAGCCTGACCCTGAGATTGGTAACTGAGATTGTCATGTAATTTTAGAGTTGGTTGGAGTCCTTGTTTAGTCTTTCCATTGACCTGAGGAGGAAATGGGTCACAGCAGTGAAGTGAGCATCCTGCCTGAGGGCACAGAGCTTGTGACAGTACAGTTCAATTAGCAATTATTTTGAGAGCCCCTTTTGTATCATTATGGGAGCCAACCATGCTAGGGGCTTAGATAAGAATGATTTTCGCGGGCCCTGTGTCAGTTATCAGTTTACCAGTCTAATTTCTCGCAGTTCCCAGAATGGGATAGATCACCTAATAACTGAGACAGTTTCATGATGTTCTTCACTTGTTAGAAAAACTTAACTGATTTCGCATTATATTATAGGGACACTGGCATAAAATTAAAAAAAATTAATGTTGATCACTTAGAGTGCCGTATTTTCTAACATATTTCTGGCACCATTCTCAAGCTAGATAAACTAGAATTTTATACATGTTTTTGAGATTGTTGCCCAATAACAATGACTCCAAATGGAACTTACTGGCTTGATCAAATGACTTTAATTGTGAAAATTAATGATCTATATTTTTGCTGTCTGATGGAAAATCACTAAGACAGAGTATTTCAAAGTCTGATTACTTGCCATTTGCTCAAGTTGACAACTCTTGAACTGAAACATTTAGCCGAGCTATCCTTCAGCAGCCTACCATTAATGCCTCCCTTTCAAATATTGCAATATGTCCAATTCCAGTTGGCCATCTTTATTAGTCACTGTCAGTTTTCTCTAGAATTTCCCAAATGAAATTGTAAATAATTTTGTTTTTCTGAGAATGACTTGCTGACTAGCACTTTTACATTTCAAAACATTGAGTACCGAACATAGACTGAAACAAAATTATTTTAATCTCTGTAGCTTGCTTTCCCATTATAACATTCTTAGGAAGGGCTGTTTTCACAGAAATCTATTTTTTATTTAAGGAGATTACATTTTTTTACACAACTATCATGAATGTTGTAATTTTTGAATAATTAAACTTCTGTATCATCTTTAGGCTTATTCAGTATTTTGTCTTTCATTTTTTAGTCTCAGAGGAGCAACTAACTGAATTTGTTGAGAACAAAGATTATATGATATTGTTAAGTGCGTTAACAAATTTTAAAGATGAAGAGGAAATTGTGCTTCATGTACTGCATTGTTTACATTCCCTAGCAATTCCTTGTAAGTAGCATTTATATATGATTTCTTTTTCGTATCTGAAAAATCACAATATATCTCTTTCTGAGTATATTTTAACAATATTTTTATTGTTTAGAAACTTGTGGATGCTAAACCCATTCATTCATTTATCCATTTAATTAATTTACATTAATTGACACTATACTGAAGTTGGCTGTAGGCTTGGTGCTAGAGAAACAATAGTGGAAAATACAAATGTGTTCCTTACCTTTTCAGAGCTTGTAGTACAATGGGGGACACAGATAAGTACAGAGGTGATTACAATGGCAGAAGTGATGGCAGAAGTACCCAGAGTTAGGAGAACAAATAGGAAGTGAGGCAATGTCTCTTAGCCAAGATTGAATAAGTAGAGCTTCCTGTGCACAGAGGTGTGAGCTGAAGTGAGAGTGCAGGCAAAGTGGCCCAGGCAATGGGAATGGTTAGTGTAAAGATGCTGTAGCAAGAGAGAGCAGACTGCCTTCAAGAAGACAAAAGTATCTCAGTAAAGGTGTGGGGTTATGAGTGTGCATGCATGCATGCGTGTGTGCCACTGTGCATGCGCATCCCCAAATATCCTGTCCATTTGTGTTTCATTGACAGAGGCAAGGGAGACCTTGATAAGAGGCAGTGGATGAGGCCAGAGACATGGAGTGGAGAGCATAAAGGGCCTAAAAAGCTGCATGAAGGAGTTTGAATTTTATTGTGATTCTTGATTAGCATTTTGATGATGCTTTGAAATTTAGCCACCTTTTTCACCAAAAAATATTAATCAGAAGAAATTAATTTGATGTGTATGTTACCAATGATTACTAATAAGCTAAAATAATGGCTTATATTCTGTTTTGTTTTGTAAATGCCCATTAACACTTTGTATTTCATGTATTACTTGTGTGGGTTTCTATAGGATATACATATGCATTTATCTAGTGATATTTTCATCCTCACACATGTGAAGTTTTGAGGATTCAACGAGTTAAAAATGTAGAGTAATAAGTGTTCTAAAATCACTGACAGGATTATTACACAATATGTATTTTATATGTATGTTGTATACTATATGTAATTGCATTTATGGTTTCAGATATGGAAATCACTGTGTCAGTCTGAAGGTGTGAGCCTTCAGTGTAGGCAGAGTAAAAACCCAATGCCCTTGTGAAAGAATGCCTTTTTTTTGGTGATGTTTATAAAATCACAACGTTTTCTTATCCACAGGAAATTAAACACTAGAAAGTGGGTGAGGGCTGAACAATAATAGAGAAAGGCCATGCTTTTACATTTCTCTGAGTCATCATTGCCAACAAACTGAATATATTTTTCATTATACTTTTCCTTGGCTATATTTATTCATTTATTTATTTATTTTGGGCTGGCAGTTTTTGGAATCCATTGTTTTCCACCCACATCTGACATAACTCCAGTAAAAATGTGTTGATTCATAATACAAAAGTCAAAGAAAGTGGCAGCTAAAAATTAAGAATCAAGAGTTTTTAAAGCACTGATTCTAACTGAAAAACATTTGCTTTTCAGTCTTTAAGTCTATTGTTCTGAATCAAAGCAGGTAACTCCTTTAACAGACCATTTCCATACATTATTAACTTTTTTTCTATGTTTAAGCATTATAAGACACTTTTTGTGAAAACAGTTGATTAGTTTTGGCTGTGCCAAAACAGATACTAAAATGTTTTGCAAACAGCCCTTTTTTTTTAAAAAAAAAAAGAACAGTTAACATTTGATGCAGAAATAGACATACTTTCTCCATGTAGGTTCACACTTCACTCCCTTTATTGATTAATTGCTTTTTCTGGTAGAGTCTTTCCTTCCTTTCTATTTCACCTGTGTTTGTCCCTTAGACTTATATTTTAATATTGTGCCTCCCCTTTTTCCTTCTCCCATCTTTTCTTCCACCTATTTTGGAGCCTTCAGGACACTTTATTTTGCTGCCTTGTACACTGGTTGCTCTCCTGGAATGGAGGAGGAAACAGATCATAACTGATTTTAACTCTTCTATCTGGTGACATATTCTTGATTTTCTTTCTTTTGGTTGGGGAAAAAAAAATGCAAAAGTCATTATCCAGTGAGGTTGAGCCTCGTTAAGAAAGAGACCCTCCAATTTATTTTTTGAAAACTTAGACCAATACATTACATTTCTAGACTTTCATTTTTAGTACTTTTCATTTCGTTTTCAGTACTAAAAGTACTCTGAATTTTTCCTTTTTTTTGATCTTAAGGCTTTAAGCCAAGAAACAGGAAAGAAGTAAATTTTTCTTAATGCTAAAGATGAGTCCTACATTCCATTATGTTATCAATGAACAGCCTAGAATTTTTTACAGCTGCTTAACGGAACATGATGTTTAAATTTGGAAATGCAGTCATTATGCTGCCATCTATTTACAATCTATATAAGACATCTTTGTATGCATATTTGAAAGGGGAAAATGGTTACCTTATTGATAATTATGATCTCTTCAAATTCAGGCAATAATGTGGAAGTCCTCATGAGTGGCAATGTCAGGTGTTATAATATTGTGGTGGAAGCTATGAAAGCATTCCCTATCAGTGAAAAAATTCAAGAAGTGAGTTGCTGTTTGCTCCATAGGCTTACCTTAGGTGAGTTTCTTAGTTAATATATCATCACAATCTGTATGATATACGTATATATAATATATATATGTTGCATAATGATGGATAAGTAGCATATTGACATACTTTGAATGAAAATATTGTAAAGTCCCAGAAAAAATAAATTAAAAAAAAAAGAAAATACTGTAAATTACCAAACTGTTTTGCTATGTTTAGATGGACTTTTAAAAGGAGTGTCAAAAATAGGTGTGTAGAATGTGAAAGAAGTATTATCTTAATCTTATTTTTATAGAGATAGTTCTATAGATGAGTTTTTTTATTGTTGAGGCTATATTTAAAATATAATTATGTAAGAATTGATATATACAAAAAATATGCATAACATATACAATGTAAAGCATAATGCAAAGAACTCACCATCCAACTTAAATGTTGTATATTCCCAATGAGGGAAGCTACCCTGGGCTGCTTCTTGCCCTTGCTTTCTCTATAGAGGTTAACACTATCCAGAATTTTGTGTTTACAAATCTTTTGCTTTATAAATATGATTTACTACATTTTCATGTTTCTTTAAGTAAATTGTTAACACTTGCCTGCTTTTGCTTCATCACAATGTAATTATATTGTATGTTGTCTTCTGCAATTTTCAGATATCTATACTATGATTATAAGAATCAGAAATATTTTTGCATGTGGTTGCTAGTAGTAGTCTATTATTTGGAAATACCACAATTTATTTTTCCATTTTTCTATCAATGGACATTTGGGTTCTTTCTTGTTTTATGCTACTACTCTCTGTGTTGTTAGGAAAATATAAATAAGGGTTAATATTTTAAAAAATATTTACTTGCCATTTGGTAGGTCCTTCTTTGTGAAATACACAATCTGTCATTTATCAATATTTTTCATAGGATAGTCTGTCTTTTTAAAACTGATTCATAGATTCTCGATAATAATATTTTGATGGTAGGTTATATATATTGAAAATACCTTCCCTTGACTTGTAGCACGTCTTTTCACCATCTTTATGGTGGCTTTTGTGATATAGTTAAATTTAATAATCAGTTCCTTTGTGATTTACTCTTTTTTAATGTATCTTGTTTAAGAAATCTTTCCTTTCCCGAGATAATAAATATATTGTATATTTTATTCCAAATCTTTCTCATTTATTAAACTGTTGCAGTTTGTTTCTGTAAAGAACCCGATTCCCCCTCTTTTTTTCAGTGTGGAGAGCTAGTTACCATCATAGCACAATTTATTAGAGGTTCACCTGTTTCCCAGTTGTGTGGTACACCGACTATATATATTTATGTTTCTGTCCCTGCTGTTCGGTTGCATTAATCTGATTTGTCTGAATCAATATAACACTATTTAAATTAATAGTTCTGTAAGTCCTGATACCTGAAAAGCTAGTAGGTCAAGTCACTATACATTCTTTTTTAGCACAGCTTGCCTTTTTTCTTGGGCCTTTACTATTCCATACATATTTTAGAATTAACTTGTCCAGTTCCTTGGAAAACACTGTTGAGATTTTGACTGGAATTGCACAAAATATGTGATCATTTTAAGAAGAACTGATGTCTTTACATTATAATTTCTTCTATACGTGTCTTGCACATCTTTGTTAGTTATTGCTACATATCTTATTTTTATTATTATTGTAAATGGTATTTCTTTTTACATCGTATTTTTGAATTGTGTTTTCATAAAGAAATGCAAATGATTTTTTTTGTATATTGAGCTAACCTACCTTTCTAAACTCTTCTGTTAATTCTGACAATTTGTTTCCAAATGCTCTTAAGTTTTCTACATAGCAATTATATAATTTGTAAATAATGACAATCTGAGTTCTTCCTTTCTGCTTCTTATATTCTTTATTTCATTTCCTTGTCTTTTTACATGACCCAGAATTATTAATACAGTGTTAAATAGAATCAGTGATAGTAGACATCCTTGTCTTGCTCTTTTTCCTGATTTTAAACAGAATATTTTTAATATTCTCCCATCCAAAATAATGCATCTTACAAGGTTCTACATTTTTAAAAAAAGTTTTAAGAAATTTTATTTTATTTCTTCTTTGCTTTTATTTTTACAATGTGGGCTTTAAAAAATCACAGGTGAATATTTAATTTTATCAAATATACTTAAAATGTAAGTCTTTTTTTTTTCTTTTCATTTTGTTAATATGGAGAAATACATCTACAGGTTTTCTAATACTAAGCTACTTTGCACTTCCTGATAAATTTAACTTGGTCATTTATTAGATTTTTAAAAACACTTCTAAAAAATCTTCTCTGTTTATTTTCGCGTATACCAGGTGAGTTTTGGCAGCCTCTTGTTTTTTTCTTTTTCACCCTTTCTTTTTTTTTAAAAAATCCTTCTATTTCTTTAATGATTAATACATGGCTATTTTGTGTTTTGTATCTGATAACTATATGTAAAGTTCTGGGGACTCTAAACCAACTGCTTCTAGGCTGACTGCCCATCAGTTACGGAGCCTTGTTTTCTTGTATGCTTGTGAGTTTCTCTTTGATTGAGCTTAATATTTGAACATCCTGAGGACTTAAATTAAAGATGCTCTTTCAGAGGTGTTTGCCAGAAGTCAGAGCACAGGACTGACCTGGGGGCAGTTTAGGATCTTAAGATCTAGGCTTAATATGGGAGACTCTGGTTGAATTACCTTACCTTGCAGAGTCTGAAACTAGATTGTTGAATGCAGCGCCGGAATTCATGCTTTCCCTCGAGACTACTCTGGCGTTCAACTCACAGCTCTTGTTTCAGCTTCTTTTTGAACTCCCTGTGCCCCTCAACACACACCTTGGAAACTTCCTTGATATTTTTGTGAGGACAACAATGCGTGTAAAAGGGAGTGGTTGGTGACTAATAAGGAATGATGGCTAACTGTTGGAAATTGATTCTGATGACACTTTCCCAAAAGGATAACCAGGAATATTTTGTGCAAAATTAGGATTATTATAATAGGCATTTAGTTTTTCATCATTACAAATTTTGGGGAAAATCATTAATCATTTGAAAAAACTAATTGACACATCTCCATTGTAGCAACTTGTATTTTCACTTCTAGTATCATGATTATATCCCCTGTATAATTTGGAAATTGATTTTAGCATTAGGAATGTTCCTAGTTTCAGTTAAAATGAATTTTTTGTAAGTTGAATTCTATTTTAAATGCACAACTTTAGTTTGTTATTTCTTTCCTTGATAAGCTTTTATTGAATGTTGTTATATGACTAAGACTGTAAGATGATCATGTTTAATATTTTCACATTTCTTTCATAGTTTCCAAAGTGTATATATATACTTATATATTTGATATGTATGAATCTACTTATGTACTGTATATATAAATATAATAACATTGTATATAAATGTATATAAATATATATACATGTATAGAAATATACATACAAATGTATATACATATATTTATATACAAATGTCTATAAATATAAATACATTTATATATACAATTATAAATACTGTGCATATATATATACACACAGTATATATTTGTATATATAAATGTGTATACACACACACACACACACACACACAGTATTTTTTGATCCATGCAACAATCTTGGGAGATGGGATATTGTTATTATTTGTACATTTACAGATGAGGTCCTGTGGTTCACCAATCTTTGTGTTTTATTCAAGATTATGTAAGCAGTAAGGGGTGAAATCAGGCTGAGAACCCAGATTTCTTCATCCCTAAACAAAGTATTTCTTCTAAAATTTGGTAGCTATTTACTAGTTTATCTCTATCAGGTTACCCTTTATTCATTATTTTTCGTGAGAAGGTTGTAGTTGTACAAACTGGCTGGTATCTGATAATGTTTTAATCTAATTCAAAGTTGATTTCTTAAATCCAGGTGTTAGAGTAGCACACTACTGTACAACTCTCTGTTTCATGTTTTACACAGTCAAGTTACAACTTGCACATGTTACATTAAAATGTGAGTTCGCCTTCATTTCTTGAAATGAGCCAGAGGAAGAAGTGATTTTGTTTTTGTGATTAGGGAAATGCTACTTGACTGCCAAATTGGTCTAGAAGAGCACATTAAAGGTGCTTGATTTTATACTGTTAAAATTAAATAAACCATGGCAACTGTCATGTCATATGCAACTTTTGTATTATTCTGTAAGATTTTTTAAAAATAAAAAGAGATCAAACTGATCTTCAGGTAAAGATGCTTTTTTCTCTTGTTTATCTCTTAGTGAATGATTATTAGTTCCATTTAATGGGTAGAGAATTTATTGTTGCTGTTATTGTTTCAAAAGTAGCTGAATAAAATGCTTAACTTTTTCTTCATAGTTAAAATTAAAACCTCAAGTAAGTAAATATTTAATGTTTTGCCAAATTATGTAATCTAATTATGGGCTTAATGCATTTAAGGACTCTGTACAGTTTGCTATGTATTTTCACACAAGTTGTCTGAACATAGGTCCAGTCTTCCTGCCGTTTTCTGAGTCACACAGTGAGTCAGTGACAGAACAGCTGTAGGCAGTGGTGTGGGTATAATAGGGAAAAGAGAGTGATGGGGACCACCCAAGTTTAGACAAGCTGGTAAAAGTAGAAGAAAATCTTTTTGAAAACACTAGTGATCTTTAAGGGCTGTGGAGAATGTTTGCTTGGTGGGTGAATGTGAAAGAGGCAACAGCATGGGAAGGTGTTGGTAAAGGAGCTCTATAGTTGCTTAAACTGCCTTTTGATTGTGAGGCCGTTGATGAATATTTGGGCTTTAGGTTTTTTATGATACAGGATCTTTTCCATTTCTGGCTTTGTATCTCAGAGATCACTTAGTTACGCTTATAGATGAATAGGAGTTTTAATTTTTTGTTTTAGAAAGAAGCTTGGCGACTGTTAGTGAGTTACAAATAAGCCAAATGGAAAAAGGTACATATTTCTGGAATATCATGTAAAGGTTTTCCTCATAAGGATTTAGACTCTTGGGTGTCATATTAATTCTCAGAAGAATGGGTATAAAAAGATATGGGACTTCTCCCCAGGGTGGGTTGGAGGTGGTGAAATATCTCATTTATTTTAGTTTTTATTTTTTTTTCTGAGATCATCATAGACAAGATCAAATAATGGTAAGCATGCCAATGAATTTTCTGAACACTATTCCTTTAAGTGAAAGAAGAGGGTTTCAGCAAAACTATTTAATATTGGATCTTCTAAAAGACAGATTTAAGAGTTTCATCTTTAAAAGTCAGAAAAATTAAGTTATTTTATACAATGAATATTGCCGTGCCATGTGTAACAGACGTGACATGAGAGGGAATCAGAGAACATGCATTTAATACAACCCAAACTAGTATCATTATTTTTGCTCAGTCACTTCCATTGTCTAAGTAAGATAAATAAATGACAGCATAAAATAAAATTTCAAAACTTTACTCAATCATATTAAGCTATTTTAATTACAGTAAATGTTTTAATGCCGTTAAATATTCATCACCATCCAAAATTATTGATGTAAATAGTGTTATATGTTAAAGGTAATTTAACTTCCATGGATGAGAATTCAGCTAATGTTTCACTTAACTTTTAGGTAATTTTTTTAATATCCTGGTATTAAACGAAGTCCATGAATTTGTGGTGAAAGCTGTGCAGCGGTACCCAGAGAACGCAGCATTACAGATCTCAGCGCTCAGCTGTTTGGCCCTCCTCAGTAAGTAACTTCACTAAAAAGGAGATTCTTCCAGAGGCATTTGACATCAAATATGAACATTGTAACAAGAGAATCATATGTACAGATGGGAGTTCTGTCCTGTGTAGCTCATTTTCTAGTAGAGAATACTTTCAAGGAAACTAACAGTTATGACAAGCATACACATCTCCATGTAGAGTTTTGCTTTACATCATTCTTGATTTAGCTTTGTCACTAAGCAGCTAATCTTTTTTTAAAGAATTTTTACTTGTGGCCGGGCATGGTGGCTCACGCTTGTAATCTCAGCACTTTGGGAGGCCAAGGCGGGTAGATCACAAGGTCAGGAGTTCAAGACCAGCCTGGCCAACATGGTGAAACCTCGTCTCTACTAAAAATATAAAAATTAGCCAGGTGTGGTGGCGGGCGCCTGTAATCCCAGCTACTCGGGAGGCTGAGGCAGGAGAACCGCTTGAAACCAGAGGGTAGAGGTTGCAGTGAGCTGAGATCGTGCCACTGCACTCCAGCCTGGGCAACAAGAATGAAACTCAGTCTCAAAAAAAAAAAAAAAATATTTGTATTTTAAATTCTGGTGTACACGTGCAGGATGTGCAGGTTTTTTACATAGGTAAACGTGTGCCTTGGTGGTTTGCTATACCTATTAACCCATCACCTAGGTATTAAGCCCAGCATGGTTTAGCTATTTTTCCTAATGCTCTCCCTCCCCCAGTCCCATCCCCCAATGGGCCCTAGTATGTATTGTTCCTCTCCCTGTGTTCATGTGTTCTCATTGTTCAGCTCCCACTTATAAGTGAGAACATGCAGTGTTTGGTTTTCTCTTCATGTGTTAGTTTATTTGAGGATAATGGTTTCCAGCTCCATCCGTGTCCCTGCAAAGGACATTATATCATTGCTTTCTATTATTCCATGGTGTATATGTACCACATTTTCTTTATCCGGTCTATGATTGATGGGCATTTGGGTTGATTCCATGTCTTTGCTATTGTGAATAGTGCCGTGATGAACTAATCTTTTCAAATAATCCTTCTCTAGTCTATTAGGTTTTTTTTTTTTTTTTTTGGTACCCTCTTCCTCATTTTATTATTTATCTGTATAGGATGGTAGTATTATGAGGTGTGTAATATATCAAAAATTATCTTTATAATTGACCAAGGCTTCTACTAAAGCACACCTCATTCTGTTGGTAATATTTCAAAATATTGAATTAGAGTTGGTCAAACTGTTAAGTAAATCATATATATAATGTTTTTATTTATTTTTTAATTTTTTTCAAGCTGAGACCATTTTCTTAAATCAAGATTTAGAGGAAAAGAATGAGAATCAAGAGAATGATGATGAGGGAGAAGAAGTTAAATTGTTTTGGCTGGAAGCCTGTTACAAAGCGTTAACGTGGCATAGAAAGAACAAGCACGTGCAGGTTGGACTCTCATAAATATTAGAGTTAACTCAAAATTGTGTTTTCTAATCATTTATATTTTGACAGATTTCTTTTTTCTCCCCTAATCCAGGAGGCTGCATGCTGGGCACTAAATAATCTCCTTATGTACCAAAACAGTTTACATGAGAAGATTGGAGATGAAGATGGCCAGTCAGTAGTTTTGATTTTATATGATAGAAAATTTCAGTTATATTTTAAATCAATACCTACAAAATACTTTAACCATAACTTTTATTGTTAGAAATATTTTTGATACAGCCTTTTAGTTTTAGATGTTGCTGCCAAATAGTAGTATGTATGTAGCATTTTGATCTCATTACCTCCAGGAGTTAGAAAAGGTAGCATGTTTGAGAGTTATTATTGAGAGATTTGGAATCAAGAGTCATTTGGTAATTCACAAATCATGGAGAAAGAATCTGTTTCCTGGCTGATCGTTTTAAAATGCCATATTAATTCTTCTTGAGTGATAGAAATTGCAGAGCCATCTGTGATCATTTCTTCTGTGGTGACTAGCCAGCAGGTTGTCAATATCAGGAATTAGATTTGGTTAGAGAGCTCCCTATGATGAGTTCCCATCTGATGTGACAGAGTTGACCTGTCTTCTTTTGAGAGGGTTATTTGAAGCTGTCATCTCCAGATAACTCTTTCACTAGGAGTGCCATTCAAACATCATAAGACTGGCACTCTCTCCCAAAGATACAAACTGTAGCAAGGAGTTTTGTGCATATCAGGTTTGTTTCATATCTGTGAGCCTTTGTGTTTTATGGCAACTGATTATGCTTGTGCTATTTGCAATGGATATCCTCTGGGTTTTAAATTGTGAATGACTTATTTTGGAAACAAATAGTAGTATTCTACATCTGAAATCTTGACAGTCTATTTGTTTAATTATCTATTGCTGATAAGAGGGGAATTAATAACACAGATGCTACTTAATTAAACATTTTCATTTTGACAAGAAACAGTCGTTCTTTTGAAAACTATGCTAAATTGGCATCTTCATAATCTCGTGTTGAGCAAGGCTTCTGGAGATTAGGGTAAGGGAGAGTCATGTTGCAGTTTATAAATTTTAGTTCATAGGATACCTGTTTCTCAATATCCGTAAGAGAACTTTAAAATAAATATATTATTAAAACAAAGAAAATAAATTTATGTTGTGCATCTTTAAAACCTATCTTGCTTCTTGACAGTTTTTTATTGTTCTTTTCTTTTTACCATTATCTTCTTTTCCTCACTTTACGTTTTTCCTCAACATCTCTTTACATATCTGCTAAGCTTCTTTATTTCTCTCTGCTGCTTATTGGTTTTTGAAAAAGCATAAAAATACTAATTTATTAGTATTTAATTAATTTGAGTCTTAAAAATGAACTATAATTAACTCTTGTAAGGGGAGGTGGCATAAAATATTGTTTACATGCTCTTAATTGTTGTTAGAGATATTTGATAATGGTAAGTGAGAATTTGAGATAATTATTTAAAAGATTACTGCTAACATTTTCGTTGAATTTTTGAAAGTTTCCCAGCTCATAGGGAAGTGATGCTGTCCATGCTGATGCATTCGTCATCAAAGGAAGTTTTCCAGGCATCTGCTAATGCATTGTCAACTCTTTTAGAACAAAATGGTAAGCAGTGTGCCATATTTTCAAATAAAGGGAAACACATTTTTGTGGTAGTTTTAATTATAAAAGCTATATATTGTGAGAAACTTACATAATTTATAAAGCTATATATTGTGAAAGATATCTCTGTGTGTAGAGATATATTGGCATGTGGATTATGAACATATAGGTAAAAGGATGAAGAATAAAATAAACATTTATTGTGTATTTTTCTGGACTTCTATGTGTAAACACACACAACATATACAAAATTTTACATATTTTGTAGAAATATTATACTCTTTCATAACAAAATTTTATTTTCTTTTTTATGTTGATACATGTGTATTCTCACATTATCATTTTTTATTTTTAATTTTTAAAATTAATTTTTGTTTTTAGATATGGTCTCACTCTGTCACCTAGGCTGGAGTGCAGTGGCATGATCATGGCTCACTACAACCTCAAACTTTTAGACTCAGGTGATCCTCCCACCTCAGCCTCTTGAGTAGCTGGGACTACAGGTGTGCACTGCCATGCCTGGCTAATTTTTTGCAGAGATGGTGTTTTGCCATGTTGCCCAGGCTGGTCTCGAATTCCTGGGCTCAAGCAATCGATCTGCCTTGGCCTCCCAAGTGCTGGGATTACAGGCTTGAGGCACTGTGCCCAGCCCAAATTATCATTTTTAAAAGCTATGTAGTTTTTCATTGCATGCCTGTATTCTATTTTATGAACCAATTTCTTATTAATGAAGTTTTAGTTTGTGTCTAGTGGGATGTTTCTGAAACCCATAATACATACCAATGATCACTTTCCTCCTCTGTTTTCCTTTATACATGGTTCCTATTATTTTCTTGGGAAAATTTCATAGAAATGCAACTGGGCAGAAAGCTATTCACCATTTTAAAATCTGGTAAAATTGTCTATTATAAATTTTCACACTATACTTTTTAAAAAAATGGTTCTTTACATATAATTCTTATAAGTCTTATAGCTTTGTATAATTAGGAAGAGAAAATGGCTTGTATACCTTCAGAAAGACGTGAGTTTTAAGCTTATGGTTCAGGCTGCTCAAATTTCTTCCCCAGTAAACAGGAATACTGACAGAAATCCTTAGGTGAAAACTCATCATAAAGGCATTGGGACTTGGCAGCTTTTGTAGGATATTTTTATAGGGCGAAAAATAGAGAAAAGCACTGAAAGCCAGAGACAGAGACCAGTGTAAGCACCAGCTTTTAATAGAGAACCTGGGTAGGGTGGAAAAAAAAAAATAAAGCCACCACCTCATGCATGTTTCTTTATATTATTATTGAAGCTAAATAAAGAGGAAAATCATTTCTTCTTCCTCTTCCTCCTTTTTCATCTCACCTCTCTGATGGCACTTTAATAAAACGCTTGGAGTGGCAAGGGCACTGACAGACAGACAGGGGCTGCTCTCAAGGATAATGAGTCCGAGTAACAGGGGAAGGAGAGGAAATCGCTGTTCTCGAATCTCTCATATTCTACTGTGCAGTTAAAGAGGTCTGGACAGGGATTTCACTCCCAAAAATGAGGACTGGACTTTGTGGCTTCTGTTGAGGCACCTTGGAGTGGAGGTAGACTTTTACTATGTACAGACAACATTGCGTTGGTGACGTCATTCATAACCACCTGGAAATCTCCTTTGATATGCAAATTAAACAACCAAAACTTTGTGAAATTTCGACTGCTTCCTATTATGATGTCTGAGGACTGGTTACATTCACAGTACACCCTGATGTCTTCGTTCAGTTCTCTGCTCTTTCTAGTTCCCTACTTCTTTGTTCCTGACCACCTGTCAGGTAAAATGTCTTCAGATCCTTTTGTATTGTCTTTGGAGTTCTGCCTTAATAAAGCACGAAGAACTTGAGTAGCTCATTCATCACCTTTCTTGGGCAATTTCTCATTGAAAGACACTTGAGAACCTTTGGGTGTACAGAGCTGGGCATGGCTTTTTTAGAAAAATGGCTACACTGGCAGGCAGAAGAACTGGGTCCTTGGAACCATGGAGGTCCCAAGGTTGCACACATCTTGTGTGACATTTTCCATTCAATTAATTAACTAATATTCATTGAGCTCCCAAGTGTCTAGTGTCTGTAGGCACTTGGGATACATTCATTAAGTAAAAATCCCAGGCTCATGGAATTTAAACTGTAGTGGGGAAGATAATAAGACTAACTAAAATATGTAATATTTGAGGCAGTTAACAATAAAAAATGAAGCAAGGAAGGAGAATATGATACGTTAGAAATCAGAGGAGATGAAGTTGTGAATAGGCAGCCAGGAAAGAAGGTGTCTATTGAGTAAGACCTGCAGGGCGTTGCATATTGTTTTTTGCCTCTTAAAGCAGTTAATTTCCTGTTAAAATGGAGTGGATGAGATCAGGAGTATTATGTAGATAGCTGGTAGATGCGATAGCATGTAAAATGTTCTATAAAGTCTGACGTGACTTTATGATGAAATTTCTTCTCCTAGGTTTATTGCTTGCAATTTTCAAGTCACACATTGGGTTACTGTCTAGGATAGTGATTCTTAAAGTGTGGTTCCTGGACCAGCAGCATTTGCTGGGGAAACTTGATAAACAATGTAAATTCAAGGGCCCCATACAGACCTTCTGAATCATAAACCCTGGAGTTGAGACCCAGCAATCCATGTTTTAACAAGCTCTCTAGGTGATTCTGATGCACGCTACAGTTTGAGAACCACTGATCTAGTGTTGTTTTTGTCTTTTAAAGCGTCGTCTTGGCTAGAAGCTAGCCACTTTGGGAAAGGTTGTTACAACTTCTGATGTGATCGAGCAAAGTAACCAACTGTTTATTGTATATTAACGTGTGCTATTCTGAATGTGTTTAAAAGATACGAGTTTTTCAGGTTCTGGCAGTATTGTAGAATGTGTATGTGATTTCTATTTGTTTCCATGTTTTGTCCTATCTTCTTGAGATAGACTACTTATTTTATTTATTTTTTATTTATTTATTGTTATTTATTTTTTTATTATTATACTTTAAGTTCTGGGGTACATGTGCATAACGTGCAGGTTTGTTACATATGTATACTTGTGCCATCTTGGCGTGCTGCACCCATCAACTCGTCAGCACCCATCAACTCGTCATTTACATCAGGTATAACTCCCAATGCAATCCCTCCCCCATCCCCCTCCCCCCTCCCCATGATAGGCCCTGGTGTATGATGTTCCCCTTCCCGAGTCCAAGTGATCTCATTGTTCAGTTCCCACCTATGAGTGAGAACATACGGTGTTTGGTTTTCTGTTCTCGTGATAGTTTGCTGAGAATGATGATTTCCAGCTGCATCCATGTCCCTACAAAGGACACAAACTCATCCTTTTTTATGGCTGCATAGTATTCCATGGTGTATATGTGCCACATTTTCTTAATCCAGTCTGTCACTGATGGACATTTGGGTTGATTCCGAGTCTTTGCTATTGTGAATAGTGCCGCAATAAACATACGTGTGTATGTGTCTTTATAGCAGCATGATTTATAATCCTTTGGGTATATACCCAGTAATGGGATGGCTGGGTCATATACTTATTTTAAAAGCAGTACTTAAGTTAAAACTTTTTATGTTTCTTTTTCTGCCACTTTCAAAGTGTTGAATCACAGTGTGTAATGTTGGAATTGATATTTTTATAGAGGCTTCAAGACAATTGATGTTTATGTGGAAACTTGAAGACAACAGATTTATGTTTAGTGAAGGAAGTTTATTGCAAAGAGGAAAATTGGCCTGTTGTGATGGCTCATGCCTGTAATCTCAGCACTTTGGGAGGCCAAGGCAGGAGGATTGCCTGAGCTCAGGAGTTCAAGACCAGGCTGGGCAACATAGTGAGATCCCCTCTCTACAAAATATTAACAAAAATTAGCCAGGCATGGTGGCACACTTGTAGTTCCTGCTACTTGGAAGCTGAGACAGGAGGATCACTTGAGGCCAGGAAGTTAAGGCTGCAGTAAGCTATGATCTTGCTACTGCACCCCAGCCTTGGCAACAGCGAGCGATGCTGTTACAGAAAGCAACAACAGCAAAAAAAGAGGAAAATTATTGCTTAATCATTATTGCTGGAATATAGTTACTTTTCACAAATAAATGAAATACCAGTTGTAAAGCATATCTCTATGTTTCCTAGAGTTTGGCATTACTTTGTGAAAATAACCATAATTACTTATATTCTGTGTAAATGCTTTCCATTTCTTTGTATATGATGGACTATATTCTAAATCTTATGGTAAAATTATGAAAATATGCTTTCATATCCATAAGTGACACTTTAAAAAATCTCAGTTAATTTCAGAAAAATCCTGTTGTCAAAAGGAATATACCTGAATGTTTTGGAGTTAATGCAGAAGCATCTACATTCTCCTGAAGTGGCTGAAAGTGGCTGTAAAATGCTAAATCATCTTTTTGAAGGAAGGTAATATAGATTCATTAACTTGTACAGAATATATCATATTAGGCCAGGTAGAATATCAATATTTCAAGCATATTTCTAACAATGAAAAGAAAAAGAAAAACGTAAGACACTTGAAAATTGAAGCATTTTGCAATGTAATCTCGTGTCACTAGTACCATAGACTTACTTTATCTGAACACTGAAAGGAATGGCAAGATTGTGGAAACATGTTGAAGGTTTGGTTTTGAACCTGATGCTTGATGTTGACTATATTTTGAAAAGTGGTAATTGTATAGCACATAGCATACAGCAGTTTTTCTAATATTGTGTGTGTGAAAGTTATAAAAGATAAAATCAGGATATAGCTTCCTAATTGTTGTTCTTTCACAACGAATATATTATTCCTTCATTTGAATGAACTTTGGCTTCTCTTCCTGCTCTCAATCTTTAGTTAGGGAAGATTTTAACTACATCTAGTCCAAGTGCAGAGATGTTAAGATTATACAGCTGCTGGTTAGTGGCACAACAGAGACCAGATCCTTTGATCTATGTATGGATGGTGGTGGGATAGAGTGGGATGAGGTGGGGGTGAGGGGTGGTAGGTGTGGGCAGAACTTGTGGCTTAAAAAAAAAAACCTGTTTAAAAGACGAAAAATGAATAATATGCAGAAGGTACCTACTGTAGAATAGGCTCAGTGCCTTTTTGCATTTCGTTAAGCCAAAAAATATGATGTAAATTTGGCATTGTCTGAGTAAATTTCAAACAAAAAGAGGCTATATAGAAAACTCTCATGTGTAGACAAAATAATTGGCACAGAAGTTGCAGTAAAAACTAATTTTGTTCCTGGCTTTGCCACTAATTTGAGCCAACTGTTTCATCTCTAAAACTTCATGTTCCTCATTGGTAAAGAAGAATGGTAATAACAGCCTTGAAAGTTGTAAGCTTAGAATGTAAGGATTAAATAAATTAATTTTTACAAAGGGATTAGGATAATGCCTGCTACATTTTAAGCACTCAACAAATTATATCTATTGTTATACTGTTATTAAGTGTGAATAGATGAAGTGCATGTAGCATGAAATGTAACATAACTGCAGACTTGTAAGAAGTAGGGTTACACTGTTTTTAACATCAGTCTAGCTAATCTATGTTTATGTATCTCTTTAAGTGGTATTTCTCTTATTTAAATGTTGTTTTTGAACACTGAGATGAAAAGTTTATCTTAAATGTTGATTTTAATGGCGCTGAAAGTGTGCAAACCTTTATAAATGAGGCACAAAAACAGTGGAATAAACTCCAGTCTAGGATTCTGTAGATTCTGGGCAAGCGATTTGATGTTTCTGGCTGCATGCTCTTAAGTAAAATGTGTACAGTTGCAGTCCTGGAGATTCCACATTGGCTCTGGCAATGTGTCTGCCCCTAGAGAACTCATGTTAGTTGAGAGACTGATATGTAAACAGGTTATTATAATACAGTCTCAGAATGCAGTAGCAGTAGTGTGTAAAATACACAATGGTAAGAGTAGAGTGGACCCAGCTGGGGTTACCTAAGGAGGGCAGGCTCCAACAGAGGGATGTGTTTAAACTGGGACTTTAAGTTGGAAAAGAAGGAGTGTATCTCAGTGTCCACAGAACCATGCAAAGTGAGAACATGGTTCTGATATGCACAAGTTTCAGTTAGCAAGTAAAGCAAGGATTGACTGTATTAAAGTTCATAGTACCTACCGCATTCTAGTCAAGTGACATTTGCTCATATGTAAAAGAAAGAATAGCTAAAATACCTTAGAGAAAACAAGACTGTAAAACAAATTAAAAATAATTAAGGATACTATATAAGAAGTCCAGTGATGTTAATCTGGAAGAGGAAGGTTCATGTGCTGTAAGGAGGCCTTATCTTGGGGTCAGACAAGTTTGGGTACCAGCCTTGTCTCTGTCACTTTCTAGTGACAAAACCTGAATATTTAACCTCTATCTGCCTAAGTTCTTCATGTAGAAAATGGGGATAATAACACCTACCTCCTGGGATTGTTGTCATTGACCCATCCTAGGTCAGAAGAATGTTGTTAGTTTTATGAAATGAAATAATTCCCAGGTTACTATGAATTCTATCTTATGAGTTCAAAGTTTAGACAATTAAAATTATGTATGCTTATACTGCTGATTTCAAATGCATTTTCATATAGTCTTTCCTGATAAAATATATTGGTTCTGTCCTCCTGTACTTACTTCAATTTGGTGTTTATACCATTGAATCAGATCGGTCTTCCAATAAACATGCCAATTTTATATCCCCAGCAACACTTCCCTGGATACAATGGCAGCAGTGCTCCCCAAAATAGTAACAGTTATGAAAAGTCATGAGACATCATTACCAGTGCAGCTGGAGGCGCTTCGAGCTATTTTACATTTTATAGTGCCAGGTAAGTTACATAGTTGATTGTGAGAAGAGATAACAATTTAAAGGGATTTTTGACTTTTCATGAAATAGCAATTTTCTAGGCAAATATTAAAAGACTAGTTTCTGTTGACTAAATGTAAATCTTTCTGTTACACCAAAAACAAAAATAGGGGTTAAATATGATGCAGAATTGGCATTTAGATTAATTTTTATAAAACATATGAAATTCAGTAATTTATTTATTTTAAATAACTACAATGTAAGATGTGGAGATTTTATTTTTAAGGCGAGTGTTCATCTCTGATAATTGTTTTCTATTTTTGTTGCTGTGACCTGAGTTCAAGCTTTTTTTCACTTGTTTGAATTGTACTATTAGCTAATTTTCATGCCTATTCTCTTCCTTCATTTCCATCCTTTTCTTACTCTGTGATTGAATTAATCTTTCTCCAATATGGCGTGTACTCATTTACCTCAATGGCTTCCACCCACCACCCACCTTTAATTCCTACTTACATCTGTTATCACCTTATTTGTTCTCAAAAGCCCCTTTAAAATACCCATGTCTCTATTCATTCAGCACATTTATTAGGTGCTTCTTATGGTCTAAGCACTGTGATGCTGTTAAGCTTTGAAAGATGAATTGGAAAAAAAGCACAACTGTACTATTATAGGAGCTTAGAGGTAGATGGACGTGTAAATAGTTAATTAACAGGCAGTGTGAGAGGGGCCATGATAGATGCATGTATAAAAGGCTTTGAGAATATTGATTGAGGCACAAATAATTTCTTCAGAGGAGTAGGACAGAGATTATAATATTTGAGGTGGAAGGGTAAATAGAGCTGACCTGGCAGAAAGACGAAGGAGGACATTTCAAGCAGAAGAACATGCACATGGTCAGGGGTGAGTGAGGCACAGAGGATGAGGAGAGTAGTGCATGGGGATGAGTGTGGAAGGACAGGCTGAGGCCCAAAGAAAAGGGGCTTGAATGCAGTGTTGAAAAATCTATGCCTTGTAACAATGGAAGTTAATCCAAGTTTATGAAAAGTGTTTACAGATTGTAGTGTCACACCGAATTTTGCAACTAAAGACAATAGCATTGTGGTGTAGAGGATGATAGACAGGGAGAGAGACTATATGAAAGGAGATTGGGTTGGAGGTCTGTGGTAGTCAAGTGAGACCCGGTGAAGGAACCCTGCAGGGGGAAACACAGATGAGAGGGCAGATTGGACAGATGGTTGGGAGATCTGTTTGATGTGACATCGTGGTCCCTAAGTATGAGGGATGATGCTTTGTTCTGTGAAGTTCCCAATCTTTTGCAGTCATTTTTGCTTTGTTCTTTTAAAATGAAATCTTCCTAAATCTATCATTTTCTCTAGTTATATAGACATTTTATGTTTCTCTGTATAAGAGTATTATTCAATATAAAAGTTTTTTAAGGACAGAGCTTTCTTCAGTCATGTTTTTCCAGTCCTCTGGTAGCTATTCAATCAGTGTTTTAAAAATTGAATCATGGTGTCCTATTCATAGTTTCAGCTTAATTTTGAGACATAATTTAACAGATGTAATTTTACTTGCAAATATTATTGCAGGTTTTATTGAATTTTATTTTTAGATTGTAATTAAAAACAATAAAAATGCCTTTTGATTATCCTTAAAGTTGACAGCCTTATTCTTTTGAGAGAGGTTTTGAGTTTTAAAGATAACCAGAGGACACTCAAAAACCGTATCTGTTAATGAAATAATATTCTTTTAGTCCAAAAGTAAGTTTGGAATACAGTGTTTCTTTTATTTTATTGTTCTTAAACTGACCCTGAAGCAAAATTGTTAGTCAGCAATCAATCAGATGTATTATGGGTGCCCTTGAAAATAATCACTTGAGGACTGTACTTCATGTACAAAAATACATTTTATAAACATATCAGTATGTGTACATTCTTCTGGTAGGTAAAGGCTTAATCATTTACTCTATGCTAACATATTATACTACCACATTACACCATACTGTATTGTACCCTACCATCATGTACCATGCCGTGCAGTACCATATCATTCTAGGTATCAACAAGGAACTATGGTAGCAATACTCTGGTAGTTTCTAGGTTGAATATGATTCTGTTTTGAACATGCTAAGTTGAGGTTCTTATAAGATACCTAGGTGTACATGTATTCATTTATTAACTAGATTATATTCAGGTTTTTTAGTGGCAAAGATGTACGTTATGGCAAATGTGTATAATTTAGTGTCCAATTAAGGATAGCATATTGCATCTAGTGTATGTATCTTAAGTTTCTTCCAATTTATTACTGTACATTTTCTCTTTTACTTTATAACAACTTGTTGAAGACATTGAACTGGTTGCTTTAAGAAAATAATAATAAAGACCCAGTTACTTCAATAAAATATCATTTGACTTGTTGTTTCTTGAGTTACTGCTAGTTTTAGAGGAAATAATGTGAAGTTCTTTAAGAAGGGATATAGGCGAATAGGGAAGTATACAGAGGAGAGTGATTAGGGAGATAAAAGCACATCAAAAAGAGCAATAAAAGGAACTGAGATTGTTTTATTTGAAGAAGAGATGACTCAAGGGGATATGAAACTTTGTTAAAATCTACTCACTTACAACCAGTAACAGTAATAATACTAAACGAACATGGAGAACTTAAAAAGTGTTAGTCATTGTTTGAAGTGTTTTAAGTATATTAACTCTTTCAATTCTCACAATACTCCATGAGGCAGATATTATTATTAGTATTATTATTATTTTGGTATTGTATGGACAACAAAACTGAGGCATAGAATTGTAGAGATTTTTAAGGTCAGGCCTCATATAACAGCACCAGATTTTCAGCGTATGCAGGCTGATTCCAGAGTAGGCATTTTAAAATAAATGTTTGTGCAACAAGTTTGTCCTGAACAACTGTTGTGTTTAAAGCACTATGTCTAGAATCCTTAAGGTCTGGGGAGATGATGAGGTTATGGACACTGCTCTCAAAAAAATGTACCATCTGCACAACTTAAAGGACTGTTATGTAGAAAGGAGATTATATCCATTTGAATAGTAGGACCTCAAGTGATAGAACAAAGACTGGAGAAGAAATTTACAGGAATGTTCATTTGGTCTTAATATAAGGAAGATGTTTAGTAAAACCCATTACATGTAGCATGATGTTTTTACTACTCAAACAGGCCAGTTTTAGTGGTCACATTTTCTTAAGGCATAATAGGCAGCCTCAGAAGTTAGTGTGGTCTTGGTCACTGGAAATGATACACAGAGAGTTTAAGGGACTTGCCCCAGACCACACGACTGCAGTGAATGTCAGAAGCTCTTTGAATACATTTTAAAATAAGGACTGAAAGTTGGAGTAGGGTGGTTATCAAGGCTGCCTTCTTTACCATAGTATTCCCAGCATTTAACAAAATCCTTGGCATGTAATTGGAATTCAAATTCTTCTTAAATAAATGAAAAACCTGCTGTAGCCAGCTTATAGTTTGTATTAATGTAGATTATTAAAGTGGAAGATTATAAATGATTGTTAACAATTATGTCTATAATCTTAGGTTTGGAAAACATTATTCATTCATAATATTTTTACTTACATGTTATATTACATTTTTGACTTGTAGTGTTTTTAGCATAGTTCAGCTATAGTGTAGCTTAATAAGGAATATGATATTTTAAAAATAACAATGCTATTCTATAGCCTTTACAGGACTTCTAAAAAACGACATGTTCTCTACCACTTTAATACTGAAACTCAAATCTTATTTTTTGCCACGATTATTCCAGCTACTCTTTTTTGCCTACTTTTCATTTCTGACCTTTTTATGTTGTAGTCCAAATAACTTTGAACTTTTCTCAAGTTGTCCATTGTTGCATACAAATCTTCCAGCATCTTAAAGCACAGCCTACTCACACAAAAAAGTGATTGCTTGCCGCAGAAAATTGCTTCACCATCATAATTTTTTGCTACTTCAAATTCAGTAAGCATTCTTACACATTATATTTATTTTATATTCAGTGATGAACTATCTTTATAGATTCCTTAAAATTTCTGGTTATTTCTTTGATAAGGAAATATGTAGTAGAAAAAAGTACGACACATATATTGTAAGATTAATTATGACAATTTCTAGAAAGTAACAGTCTGTTCAACTCAAATGTTTATAAGAAAAGTCTTTCTTTATTTATTTATCTGTGCATTTAGGCATGTCAGAAGAATCCAGAGAGGATGCAGAATCTTATCATAAGCTAAATATGGTTAAAAAACACTGTTTCAAGAATGATATTCACAAACTGGTCCTAGCAGCTTTGAACAGGGTATGTTGAATATAAGTTTTCTGTCTTTACACTGTTAACTAAAGTATTAAATTTGGAGAACTAGGGGGCTTTTTCAGTCGAAGTTTTCTATTCTCCGTTTACTATGATAGCAGGAAGTCATATGGTTAGAGACATAAGATGTGGGAAGTGAAAAGATATGTACTAAGCTAAGTCCAGCTAAGTGTATTATCAATTGCAAATGTAGGCAAGATTCTTTTGATTGCCAGTAATATAAATCCACTCTAGTTTGCTCAACCAAAAAGAGAACCAAAGAGCCAGATATGCAGCTAGACCTTATGAGTCATGCTGGGTGCTATGGCTGCTGTTTTCTCTGTCTGTCCTCTCCGGCTACTTATCTTTCTTTTCTGGTCTCATGGTATATGATTTAGCCCATGAAGACATACCAGGGTTAAAAGTAAAGTCTTCGGCTGGGCACGGTGGCTCAGGTCTGTAATGCTAGCACTATGGTGAGGCCGAGGCGGGTGGATCACGAGGTCAGGAGTTCGAGACCTACCTGGCCAACATGGTGAAACCCTGTCTCTACTAAAAATACAGAAATTAACTGGGCATAGTGATGCACGCCTGTAATCCCAGCTACTCGGGAGGCTGAAGCAGGAGAATCGCTTGAACCCAGGAGGCAGAGGTTGCTGTGAGCTGAGATGGCGCCACTGCACTCCAGCTTGGGCGACAGAGTAAGACTTCGTCTCAAAACCAAAACAGAAACAGAAACAAAAACAAACAAACAAAAACAGTAAAGTCTTCTTTGATTCCCTGTGCTCCTTTTCATTGCTCTCCTAAGAGATAACCTCTGAAATGATTTGGTATACATTGTTTCCATTTATTAGCATTTATATATCTATGTTCCTACATTATAATTAAAGTATCAATAAATCATACTGAATATGAAAAAGAGAAAAAGGGAATTAAATTTAAATTGTGTAATGCAAAAAGTTTTGGTGGAATTAAGTTTTGGAAATTTTGCATAAAATGCATTGGTTCTTTATTAAAGATGTTAAGAATAAAGACATGATTAGTGTGAATGTTTTTATAAAAGGAGGAGCCTATTTAAAGTAATTAATGGAAATGATTCCATGTGTTTGATATACTTTGATAAATGTCATAAATTAATTAAAGTAGCTTCCAAAGAGATCTCCCTTAAAAATTCATTTTAAATTGAATTTTATAATGTCACTCACTGCCTATGATATGTTTGAGTCATTTATACTCAAACTTTAATACAGTCCTTTGTATTAAATTCTTTAATACGGCCGGGCGCGGTGGCTCAAGCCTGTAATCCCAGCACTTTGGGAGGCCGAGACGGGCGGATCACGAGGTCAGGAGATCGAGACCATCCTGGCTAACACGGTGAAACCCCGTCTCTATTAAGAAATACAAAAAACTAGCCGGGCGAGGTGGCGGGCGCCTGTAGTCCCAGCTACTCGGGAGGCTGAGGCCGGAGAATGGCGTGAACCCGGGAGGCGGAGCTTGCAGTGAGCTGAGATCCGGCCACTGCACTCCAGCCTGGGCGACAGAGCGAGACTCCGTCTCAAAAAAAAAAAAAAAAAAAAAAAAAAAAAAAAATTCTTTAATACAAAGAGTTTATGTTGTAATGGGTTAAATTTAACTTGAGAAATATTTGTTGAAAATAAGTATATGGAAGGAAGCGGTTAGGCATTTAGAAGATAAATAAAAATGCTTTGTACCCTTCTCTCCTGAATCTCATAATCCGGTTATTGATGTCTGTTGTGAAACCTTGGTTCTTTTCTGTAAACAAGAGACACACAGCAGAGGAGATGCAGCATCGAGTAATTTATTGCAAAAGAAAGAATATTTTGCAGGTTAAGTGAGGAATAGACACTTTTACCCTGACAGAATTCAGGGCGGGCTTGCTAGTAAGGAGGAGACTGCATAGACTGGCACTAGGAAGACTCCATTTGTGGGAGTCATACATGACTTTTCATAAGCAGGTGGGAAGGCGTGTTACTAGTAAGCATATTCTAGGTTGTCCTCTGGGTGCACATGTGCAGTAGCTGTACATGCTTGTTCATATATCCCATGTCTCGTAACTCTCTGAAATCTCCACCCAGCGGTGTGTGTTTTACTATTATAATGAGCAAAGGGTCAGTCTGAGGACAGGGAAAATCAAAATGTGCATGCTCCCTGCAGGGGCAATTCTCTACTGGAGATAGCTTTGCTTGAATGAGCTGGACTACAATGCGAATGCTGAAACTTACTATGTTGACAGTAAGATTGCCACAGTTGCCGCGTCCTGAAGACATGGTTACTTCCTTTTAATACCTATCCTGCCTCATTGTTAGAGGAATAACAACTGTGCATAAAATCAGTTGTTCTACACGAGCACTTAGGAGGGATACCAGCATTGTGAACATAGTCTAAGTACATAGAGGAGGGAACAGTTAATTTTATTCATGGTGGGTGTTGGTGAAAAGTGGAAGAGGTACCAAAAAGCCATATATATAACTGGTTCCAGTTAGCCAATATTCTCTAAAGTTATTAGGGAAGCCTAAGTGAGATGTAACCTCAGCAGTCGGGAGCCAAGAGAGCAGGTAAGTACTGTGATGTGGAGAAAATCGCTTTGTTCCATCTGAGAAGAAATGGTTGAACGCTGCTTTTCCCCCCATGCCAGTACTTCAGTAATGATGCACAGCCTTTCACTCAGCACTGATTATCGTTAGAGGTGGGGAGTTAAGGTCATGGAGAAACACAAGTAACAATATTTTATTTCAAAGACCTCTCCAGTGTAATTCCCCTAATCCTTCACCATGGTTGAGAAAAATGGCTCTAAGAGATGAGAGTGATTACTGTAGCTCCAAAATTCTGTGATTGCATGTCTTACTCTGAATAGTAATTACAAAGCATCAGAGGTTTTAGGTCCAAATATTGCAGACATGATAAAATGAATTACATTTTAATACATCTAAACTTGGAGAGCAGAGTTCCAAATAAGGTAGAACTTGAGATTCAACTCTGATTTATAAAGCAGAGACTAAGAAGAGTATTTATGAAAGTGAATCCATGTTTGGATACATAAAAATGCAATAAAATTCAAGCTGAAGTTAAAATCTCTGTCTAGAACAGCGATGTTCCATTTATGCCTGATCCTTTTAGCTTTTCCACAGATGAAGACTTTGTCACCTGTTCCAGAGAGATATATTTGTCCATTATTGTTTCCAGAGAGCAAAGCTGAAAATAGACTCTACACATTTTGGCTGCATCTGTGTTTTATATGTGGTGACACTCCTGTGTTCTTCAGTGAGGAAATCCAGTAAAGTAAAACAAATCTTCAGATGAAATGGGCACAAATCGGAGAACTTGTGAGCTTCACAAAAACCTTGAAGCAAAATATACTCAGCTTAAATATTGAATATATTTATTTCAGTAGTCAAAAAAAGAGCTTATCTGCAAAAGCAACACCAATAACAATAACAACAAATTGCATATAAGTAAAATTTATAAAAGGTTTACAGGATGGATATACAGAAAACTACGAAGCTTAGGGGTAGAGAGGAGTAGCTGAATATATGAAAAGATACATCTTCTATTTTGATAAAAGGACTAAATTTTTAAAAATGAAAATTGATCTATGTTTATGAACCCTTAGTAAAAATAACAATAGTATTTTCTGGAACTAAGTAAGCTAGTGTAAAATTTGCATGAAAAAATTAATACATATGAGCAATCAGGAGAATTTTAAACAAGAGTGTTAATTCATATGGCCTAACTCCAAAAGATAATCAAATGTATTATACAATTTTAGTAACTATAATGGTGTGATACTGGCACTAGAGGAGACAGATCAGTGCCACATAAGGGTGGCTCAGGAAATAGACTTAAATAAAAATTTGTAATGTTATGATATTCCTCGACTGTTGGGAGGAAAATAGATTACTCAGTTACTTGTGTTGGAACAACTAACTCTTCAGCCATTTGGGAAAAGCAAAGGAAGCTGAATATCTTACTCCTTTTGCCAAAACAAATTACAATGGATGAGATTATGGTCTATAATGACGTTGGTATATGTACACATTAAAAGTTTCAACTATAATTGTTATTAACGTAAATGATAACGAAACAGCCTGTTGGAGAGAAATTTGGTAATATTTATCAAAATTAAAATGCCATATTTTCTGATCAGCAATTTCATTCTAAGAATTTTTAATGCAGATATACTTGCTCATGTACAGAAAGATTATTAGACATGAATGTTCACTGTGGCATGATTTGTAATTAAAAATGTGGCAACAAACTAAAAGCTTACATGGTAATCATTCATGCTGTTTGCCAAATATTTTTAGTTCTCCACCTTCTGGTGATTCTGGCATAGGATTTAGTAGTTAGGTTGAAGCATGTGACTAAGTTTGGTCAGGGAGTTGTAAATGGAGGGAGCACTGTCTCAGGTATGTTGACCTGCAGTGTTTGAGATAGTAGTTGCTCTGTCAGTGGAGGTCCCTGAGGGACTACAACAAGCAGAGTCCCCTCCTGACCTGCAACACATATGTAGCATGAGCAATAATGGAGCTTATTATTTTTGCACCCCATAAAATTTTGAGACTTGTTACTGCAGCTTAATTTAATCTTTCCTGACAATGCAGTACCCATCAATAGAGACTAATCAGATAAATTATACCATTTCCAAATTATATCATCCTACGTAAATATTAAAAAACAATGAGGTGACATTCCTAATGTGCTGCTTTGGAAAAATCTTCAATTTTCTATGTGTATGAATGTATTCCCCAGGTATTCGTTTTTTCCTTCCTGTGTGTTGACACCTTATGCACACTTTTGGCTGAAATTAGTATATTTCCACTGCTTTATGTTCTCTCCTTCGCTTTTATCACCCAATTGTAGCAAATTATATGTTCGCTTTTATAGCTTTAGCTATGTAAAATTTTCTAATAGCTAAGTTTGTGGTTTCTGGAATTAAGATATCTGAATTTAAGTCTGACACCACTACCTACAGACTATGCACCCTGGACAAGTACTTAATGTCTTGATTTTATTATGTATAAAATGGAGATAATAACTGATTTTTCAGCTAGAGTTGTTGAAGATTTTATAAGACAATTCATGCAGAAGTGTCAGTATAATGATTGGCACATAGTACGCACTCAATAAATGTTAATGTTATTGCTATTAGATTTAAAAGTATCTTTTGACTCCTGGCTATATAAGATGAGAGTATTTGCACTTCTGATATCTCCTGTTTTCCCACCTACTTTTTTTCAATAAACTAACTCCACATTGGCAGAGTAGATAATATTTATATTCAGCTTTCTAATTATGCTTTCTAAGTTTGTGTTTACCTTATTCCTACAGTTATTTGGAAGCAGTCTTCATCTCAAGTCCTTTTGTTATTGTTTTTCCATTCATCTTTTAGTTGTCTGAATTTCTTTAGAAAAGTTTAATTCCTTGAATATCTAATGTTTATATTTCATTGTTGCTGTTTTTGCCTTTATAAATTTTGCACTCTTTTTTTTTTTTTTTTTTTTTGAGACGGAGTTTTTCTTTTTGCCCCAGGCCGGAGTGCAGTGGCGCGATCTCGGCTCACTGCAAGCTCCGCTCCCCCGGGTTCACGCCATTCTCCTGCCTCAGCCTCCCAAGTAGCTGGGACTACAGGTGCCCACCACCTCGCCCGGCTAATTTTCTTGTATTTTTAGTAGAGACGGGGTTTCACCGTGATAGCCAGGATGGTCTCGATCTCCTGACCTCGTGATCCGCCCGTCTCGGCCTCCCAAAGTGCTGGGATTACAGGCTTGAGCCACCGCGCCCGGCCAAATTTTGCACTCTTAAAAAAAGTTATGTTGGTTGTAAAATATTGTGTTTTTTTTTTTTTTCCCTGAAGTGTTTGTAGGCATTTCACTGTGTTCTAGTACTGAATGTTTTAGTGGAGAAGTCTGAGATCAGCTTCATTTGTTTCTTACTGTTAAGTGCTTGGATTCTTTGCCTGGTGCTGAAAGAATTTTTTCTCTTGAAATCTATCCACTTTAGTAGGATATATCTCAATGTTAGTCCTGGGATATGGTATTCTCATTCTAGCTATACATTCAACTTTTTTTCCTGGAAAGTTTTATTGAGTTGCATCTTTATATACATGTATATTACATATACATATACATGGTAAAGATATTAAGGATAAAGATAGATGCTTTATAAATATCAATTCGATATAATTTTGGCATGAAAATAAGCCTGTGGTGCATTTTGAGTTTGGAAGTAGAACTGGATATACTTACTTATTATTATTTTTAATACAAAAGTGGAGACAGGGTCTCACTATGTTGCCCAGGCTGGTCTCAAACTCCTTGACTCAAGCAATCCTGCCTCGACCTCCCAAAGTGCTGAGATTACAAGTGTGAGCCACCGTGACCAGCCTAAATATCTGTATTTTTCTCTTTCATTATTTTAGCTCTCTTCTTTGAGGCTATCAGTCATATGATGTTGGATCTCTTTTGCCTTAATCTTTTAATTTTTCAAAGACTAATCCAGCGACACTATCACCATGCCACTTACTTGTAGACAAGGGAGATGATTCCAAACATTTAGCTTATTTATCAAAATCAGAGATGGGATTTATAAGAAAAAAAGGATAAAGGGAGAAAACAAAACACAAATTATCTGGGAACGTGAGTCTGTTTTCCTTTCTTTGGCTAATATACTTACCTAGTAGCTAGGAAAGAGGCCAGCGTGAGTATTTTTCCATTGAAGTGGCAAGCTCACTCATTAGAGAAACCATTTCAATATTTATGGATTCTCTGAAAAAAACTTGGAGAGTAGTAAAGCATAGGTGGTAGGATGCTGCCATCCTTCTGTTGGCATCTCCAGAGTTTCACTTGAAAAACACCTCCTAAGTAGACACTAGTAAATTGATTTTAATCCCTATTTGAGCACCAGTGCAATACGTTACTATTGCAAGATGGAGCATTAGATAACTGAAGGAAATTCTATTGTGGGTTTGTAAATATCACGATAGTCATACCTATATAATACATATATGTATATATAAATATTAATTTTTAAACATTTACTTAGCTATTAAAAATCAAATGCTCATATTTAAAATTATGAGTTTATACTCTGAATTCTCTTTTTGCATAGACAAATCAGAGATTATCTGTTACAAGTCATTAGTCATCATTGACCTGGACTGAAATGGTTAGAGCCTAGGGGAGTTCCAGGTAAAAGGACCAGTAAAAGAGTAGAAACTCGTTAGATGTAGAGCTATTAAGGACAAAGGTAGGTGCTTTATAAATATCAATTTGATATAATTTTAACATAAAAAGAAGCTTATGATACGCTTTGAGCTTGGGAGCAGAAGTGGATATGTAATTGTGTAATAAAATGGAAATGCACTCTCCTTGTTTGAAAATTATTAAGGATTTTACAAGGGTGATGACAGAGCATTGAGGCAAGTGCTCTCTGAGCATGAAGCTGTATATGATTGTACAAATACACACCTGTGAAGCTGGCTTTGCCTGTCAAACAGGAATGTTGGTCCTATTAATCAAACAGAAAGTTCAGAATGACAATCTGACTTTGTTTTGTAGAAGATACTAAGTTTTGGCCTTGAATATTTGAGTTTAAGATACTGGTATCAAGCAAAAATAAATTTGGGCTTAGAACTTTAGAGAGTTTAAACTTGTGCTTTGACTTGTGTGCTCACATGTCTCTGTGTCACAATTTTTTTCATCCGTACATCAGGACAACAATAGTGTGTCTACATCACAAAGGTTTTGGGAGGATTAAGAAGGTGAATACATATGAAGTACTTAAAAGAATGTCTGACACAGAGCAAGTGCTACATAGGTTTTGGCATTGTTATTGTGGTCATTGCTATTGTTATTACGACCTGAAGTCATCTTAGTGTATGAAATCCCACCCATGAATAGAAAATAGAAAGAACTTTGGGCAAGGTTTGGAGGTGAAAGAAGAGATCATAAAGAAGATGGGTAAAGGAATGGTTTTAAAGATTGAGAATAATTAGGGGGGTACTGTGTCATGGAAATTAAGGGGTGAAAAGCACCAATTAAGTTGTTATTAGACTTTTTTCTTTGGTTTATGTTCAGAATGGCTAGGAAAGAAGTCTGATTATAGGAAATTAAAGGGTAAGGCGAATGTGGAGGTAGTGGGAGTCGACTTTTCTATTAATAAGTTTAGAAATAAAGAAAAAGTGGTAACTTGAGGAAAGAGAGGACCGATTAAGGGAAAGTCTCTCATTAACTCTGAAGTTTTTCATCTCTGAGGACAGCGCTTAGCCCCAGGCCTGACCTGTGATGATTGCTCTCTCCAGGTCTGTTCCATGGACAGAGCCATCTCATCTCCTCCCCATCACAGCCTGCATTAGGAGAATTTTTTTAGAGATGAGGGAGCTGAGACACAGCAAACCAGCCTTCCAATTTCACTTCGCACGACTCTGAATTTCTTTATATTTCTTGAATAGAAGTTTCACTTTTTACTTACCACTTCTTAGTAGTCATTGTCTGAGTAATTGTTACTTCATTCATTTAATGGTTCTCAGATTTATTTAATGGTTCTCAGATTCACAGAATTTAAACCCAAATTTAATTGGCCTCCAAGCCGATGTGCTTATGGAAACAGTGACAGGAAACAAAAACGTCACGGGAGACAATGTCTTATTAAGATGATACATGAAATGATGTCCAAGCTGAGCAATTAAAGTGTGAAGTAGAAGGACACAGGGTGAGAAACTGATACTTCTCAGCCTCTGTAAAGAAGATAATGAGTAAGGATAATTGAGAGGCATTAGGGGACTAGACTGAGAAAGGGATAGAAATCTGTTCACTGAGAGTACAGAAATGAGGAAGCTTGGAAGGCAGAAGATTTCGGTCAAAGACATCCGGCTTGAAGCTATTTCAGCTCTTTGGATTATCTGTGGTGGAGGCCATCACGTCTTTGGAGTGGAGGTACCATGAAACGAGTGTCTGCAAAACATCATCTTAATGAAAGCAAAATTCCTGGGAAGGATGGCATTATAATTTTTGAAAGAAAAGCTATGAGTTGAGCATTCACACCAAGGTAGATGTTTGGAGCGTATTGCTTGTGTGTGAAAAGGCAGAGATGACCAGAATAAGAGTTAGATGTATGTTGCATTTTCTTCTTGGTTGATGAGTAGGATGGTCTGGACAAAGAAGTGACCTGTATTAAAATACCTTTATAATGTCAAAGCATCTGGAGGAAATTCAGATTAAAGAGGTTGGATGATGTTGTAATTAAGATCCTGGGCTTTTAAGGTGAAAACATTTATATTCAAGTCCCAGGCCCAGTGCGTATTAGTTCTGTGACTTGAGCTCTTACTTCTGCATCTTCAAAGTTTGGCAAACCTATTACATGAAGCTGTCGAGGAGATAAATGAAATAAGGCATGCAAAGAACTTGCAGTGAAGAGTAATTATCAATATTTTCTTTGTTGAGAGGCAGCATTGCGTTTTACTGGTCATTACATTTTACTAACTATTAAGTTAGTGTGGACTTTGAGAATAGTTCTCAACCATTCTAACCCTCAGTGAATTCTTCTTCTAATGGGAATGATATCAGTATGGATTTCATGAGATTATGAAAAGAAAATGCCTACAAAGTATTTATTACAATGCCTGGCACAGAGCAAGCTCTCATTAATTGTAAAAATGCTAACTCTTATTCTTCATAATGCATAAACATAATTAATATTATAGAAAACAAAATCAAGGATACTAATTTGTGTTTGTATTAATTGATTTATATTTCGTCAGTCTATAACTGGTCTTAACTAAGGTAAGTATTAAGATCTCATTTTTAAGAGCAAGTATTCTTTTGATTTCAGTTCATTGGAAATCCTGGGATTCAGAAATGTGGATTAAAAGTAATTTCTTCTATTGCACATTTTACTGATACATTAGGGGTGTTATCCCTGGAAGGTGCTGTGGATTCAGTGCTTCACACACTGCAGATGTATCCAGATGACCAAGGTCAGTACAATTTGAATTCTGGATTTAGAATAGATTTTTGTAGGCCATTAGCTGGCGACTGGATGTCTGTAAATATTTTTCTTCAGTTTTGAGATTTAAAACAATTCTTTTTTTTTTTTTTCTTCTAGAAATTCAGTGTCTGGGTTTAAGTCTTATAGGATGCTTGATTACAAAGAAGAATTTATGCATAGGAACTGGACATCTGCTGGCAAAAATTCTGGCTTCCAGCTTATACCGATTTAAGGATGTTGCTGAAGTACAGACTGAAGTATGTGCATGATCTTGGAAAGAACTTGGGAACTTGTGCAAATTTCACTTTTGGAGCAGTTTGTGTAATTCCCACTTTGCATGAATGGGGTATTCTAGTTAATGGAAAACCATTTATCATTTTGTAGTTATTTTAATTATACAAGCAAAGAAAATTGGATTGAATCTCTAAAGATCCAGTGTTTCATTATTAAATCTCTAAAGTCAGCATGTTTATTCACCATTTATCTTGCCCATAAAAGTTCAGAGACTGTGCTTAGAAATCTCAGCTAGAGCTGAATTTATTCACTTAGATTTTAGATAAATAGAATTTATAAATATTCCAAAGTTTGTCACTCTCCGGGTTTTATTGTAGGTTGCTTACCTCTAATAATTTGACTTGTTAATTTTTTTCCTTGCAGTGAAAAAATGTTTTTAACATTTTTCATCAAGCAAAATTTAAAACATGATATATAATAACTATCTTTATAAGGAATTCAAGATATTGGCCTAGAGTGAGTTCAGGGGAGATTAAGAAATAATTTTTTTTTTTTAATTTTAGCAAAACAAATAGCTTTTCTTCAAGAGTTTCTGTCTTAGTTGTGGAGTTTGCAACTTTCATAAACTACACTAAGGAATTTTTTTTTTTTTTTTTGGAGACAGGGTCTCACTCTGTCACCCAGGCTGGAGTGCAGTGGCAGATTTCAGCTCACTACAACCTTACAACCTCTGCCTCCTGAGCTCAAATGATTCTTGTGCCTCAGCCTCCTGAGTAGCTTGGGCTACAGGCATGCACTCCCATTCCTGGCTAACTTTTGTATTTTTTGTAGAGATGGGGTTTCACCGTATTTCCCAGGCTGGTCTCAAACTCCCCGGTCTCAAGCAATCTGTCCTGCTCAGCCTCCCAAAGTGCTGAGATTATAGGCGTGAGCCAAGGTACCCAGCCGACTCAGGAAATATTTTTTGTAACTGGCAGCATTGACCAGGAATAAAAATACTTGGTCTCTAATCTTTGCACAGACACCGTCAGTAAATGAGAGAATGTGTGTAAAGTGTTTTAAAAAATTATGAAGTTAAGAACATACAAAATTCTTACATTAATAACAACAATGTGTTTTATAACTGCTTTTCGTAATATGCCTCAGGATAGGCTGATTAGAGCAAGATAGGATTGATTAAAAGTAATCTTAGGGAAAGGAAAGGATTTTATGCAGGTATGGAACTCTCAGTCACTCTGGATTAATTCATCTAGGCATAAATTTTAGAATCTCTACAGTAGAGGTTATGAACTAAATCTGTCCTGCCAACATATTTTATTTGTCCAGTTCAGTGTTTTATTTTATTTTTTGAGGCAGGGTCTCACTCTGTTGCCCAGGCTGTAGTGCAGTGGTACAATCTCAGTGCACAGCGCCATCCGCCTCCCGGGTTCAAGCGATTCTCTTGCCTCAGCCTCTCTAGTAGCTAGGACTACAAGTGTGCACCACCACGCTCGGCTGATGCTTGTATTTTTAGCTGAGAGGGGTTTTGCCGTGTTGACCAGGCTGGTCTCAAACTCCTGACCTCAAGTGGTTCGCCCACCTCGGCCTCCCAAAGTGTTGGGATTACAGGCATGAGCCACTGCACCCAGCCTTCAGTTCAGTGTTTAAAAGTTTTTAATTTGATTGATGTACTTTCTGCACATTTGCATGACCTGCTCTGCTGCAGCATTCACTAGTTTTCAGGGACCTCTGGCTCTAGAGGCAGGTAGACCACCTGTCCCTCAGACATACATAAATTAAGGCTACTTTGCTTATCAAATATTAGTATTTGTAGAAACTCAGTATCATAAGAGTTTGAAGTAATAATTTTAATATTTAGATGATTTAACTTAATTTAAATTTTTTTGAGATGGGATCTCTGTGGCCCAGGCTAGAGTGCAGTGGCACAATCTCGGTTCACTGCAACCTCTGCCTCCTGGGCCCACCCTCCTGGGTGGGCTCAAGTGATCCATCTCATTCTCCTGAGTAGCTGGGACTACAGGTGCACGCACGGCTAATTTTTAAATATTTTTCATAGAGACAAGATTTTGCCATGTTGTGCAGGCTGGTCTCAAATTCCTGGGCTCAAGCAATCCCAGAGCGCTGGGATTATAGGTGTTAGCCACGGTGCCTGGCAAATTTTATTAATATGTAATTTTAGAGGTAATAAAATGTTAAAAAGTTAAGGTGATCTTTGGGTTTACCCAAACTAAATAATACTAAAGTCAAATCCCAATCTTTCATTAAAACATCACATGGGTGAAGAGGACAGACTCTGGGGATGTGCTTAAGGTGGTTCTGAAAAAGTAATGGTGTTCTTTATAAATAACTTATTATTATAATGTAATCCTCAGAGTGCCCTCAGTGCTTCTCTGTTACACTCAACATAAATGAAACCTAAGAGTCCACGCTAGCCTTTTTGAGGTAAACATTTTAGAAGACAGCACAGAAAGTTGGGGGATATGCTAGGCTCTCTAGAGAACCTACTATTCATATTATAATAAAAATTTTTACTCTATTTTCCTATTTGGATGTGTAGCTCTGCTGATCCAACTGTTTTAATCCTGTTTAATATCTGGGTTTCATCCTACAACTATGGCTTTAGACAAGCATCTTTGAAAACCAAATTTGAGGGGATTAGTTCTTTTTTCTGCTTTGCTACTGGATGGTTAACTAGCATTTTATTCTTTGTACCTGCTATATTTCTTAGTCATGAGAGAGAGAGGGAGTATTTATTTACAGGATAAATACTTTCAAGCACCAACCCAGTATATCTATAGTTAAATGAACATCCTAGGTATTGTTTCATATACAAACTCTCTGCTTTATACTGTTTATTCTTTTTGCCTATAATTGCTTAGTTAATTATTTTTTTCTTATACTTTTAGGGATTTCAGACAATCTTAGCAATCCTCAAATTGTCAGCATCTTTTTCTAAGCTGCTGGTGCATCATTCGTTTGACTTAGTAATATTCCATCAAATGTCTTCCAGTATCATGGAACAAAAGGATCAACAGGTACAATGTTTTCCACTTGCATCCTAAATGTTATGTATTTATCTGACTCTAATTCTCATTTCCACTCTTTTTAGTTTCTAAACCTCTGTTGCAAGTGTTTTGCAAAAGTAGCTATGGATGATGACTTAAAAAATGTGATGCTAGAGAGAGCATGTGATCAGAATAACAGCATCATGGTTGAATGCTTGCTTCTATTAGGAGCAGATGCCAATCAAGCAAAGGAGGGAACTTCTTTAATTTGTCAGGTAAATATTAAAGGCCTCACTTGTGTCTTTGCTCATTATTCTTATCAAATGTAAGAGCCCTGCCGCTGTGTATCTCTTACTTACATCATATTATTCTTCACTACGGAAATTTACCAGTTTATTGTAATTGCTTGTATCTTGTAGTAGGGATTTAGATTTATAGAATTCCAGAAGTAATAGGGTCCTTTAGGTGTTATCCAGTCTAATCTTTCATTTCATTTGTTGGCTTATGTTGTTAAGTTGATAAATAACTTTTCAAATGGGTCCCTTAGTAGGCATCTCTACAACTTGTTCTCCAGATACACTCCACATAACACATAGTTCTAATATTTTGATAATTTTTTAACCATTTTTTTCCATGGTTTTAGTTTCTTTGCCTACAAAGTTCTCCTCTGAGGGCTACCACACATGGCTATGCAGGCTGTGAATGTCACACTTTTGTGGGTGCCATTCACACTGACATGAGTTGCTGTTGGCCAAAGTTGTGTAATGGTGTGGTCTTTCTTTCCTTCTCTCTTCCCACCTGAACCATGCAAACATATATCTGTCTGATTGTTTTGCTCTTCCTTCAAAATATAATTCAAATTGCCTTTCTTTAATAAAGCCCTCCCCATACCTCCAAACAAAATTAAGATTTACTTCTTCTGTCAGTTCATGAAAATATATACATATCTCTTGTGTACTTGGTGAGTTGTGTGAAAATAACCATGTATAGTGTTCATCTTTGTATGATTCAGACTATCTAGCTGATTACTTTACATATAGTGTGTATTCAATAAATACTAAGTTCATTGCTTGTATTTCAGATTTGTATTATTTGTATAAGTGTTAGAGTTTATACTAGCATTCAGGTAGCACTATGTCTATTTTCTAGAAATTTAACATTTCTAACAAATATTAAATTTCAGTATTTTTAATCAGTATTATTATCAGTAAATAATCAGTAAAGTACTATGTTTGCCAATAATTTACTTTTTAAGCCTTACTGTATTTAATATCCCACTTGCCTATGAATTGAAGTCAATTTGTTGACTGTTAAGATTAAGTTAATACTAATTAGTAATCAACATAAAAAGAAACAGAACGTGGAACCCATTTTCATGCACCATTATGTTTATGCATTAAAATCACATAAACAATCTAATTATTTAAATTTAGTCAAATTTCTTTTAAGCAAGCAAAAATTAAAATAGTAGTTCTACTTTATTAAAGATAATTAAATTTTTCCATCAATAATTTAATACATTTTTATGGTGCATCTTTTGCATGCAGATTATTGCATTAATGTTAATTGAAAATAGCAAAGAACTAAAAAGAAACTTCCCCTTCTAAGTCCACATTAAGGAAACAACATACCTAAAAGCACCTGATACAACTTTACTGCATTCCCCACAGGAAATAATTTCTGCTCTTCTTTCCATTTATCCAAATCTTCCTGTACAACAGGATTTTTACTTTATTTCTCTTTCCATATTCTTTTGGCCTTCATATGCTTATTTTTATCTTTTCAAAACAAAATCTTAAATCCAAGGATTATGTATTAGACTTAAAGAATTTATCCCAGTTGTCAGAAGTTATTTATACCTAGCAAATAATAACTGCTGATTAAATCTTGTGGATGAATTTATTGTATGTACCTTATTTGTGCCAGAGCAAAATAAGGTAATGAAGATTATTCATTTACCAAGAGGTTGCATGTTGAAGGAGTATCTAGTGCACGGGTGGAGTTGTGTTAGGCTTTCTGCAGAAAATTTAATAATGGAATGTACATGACTGGTGGAGAATAATATGAAAGGTTAATACTGGATATGCAAATGCATGGATAAAAACCTCAAGGTAAAACTTATCAAATCACAGTGGAAAAAGTATAGTGAAGTCTGAATAAAAATAATAAGAGGCTGGGCATGGTGGTTCACATCCGTAATCCCAACACTTTGGGATGTTGAGGTGGGAGGATCACTTGAGCCAGGAGTTAGAGACCAACTTGGGAAACATAGTGAGACTCCATTTCTACAAAACAAAACAACAAGCAAAAACCCATGTATGATGGCACACACATGTAGTCCTAGCTTCATGCAGAGTGGCTCATGCCTGTAATCCCAGTGCTTTGGGAAGTCAAGGTGGGAGGATCATTTGAGCCCAGGAGTTTAAGACCAGCCTGGGCAACGTAGTTACACCCCCATGTCTACAAAAAGTCAAAAAATTATCTGGGTATGGTGGTACCTGCTTATTGTCCCAGCTACTTGGGAGTCTGAGGTGGGAGGATGACTTGAGCCTGGGAGGTTGAGGTTACAGTTAGCTGAGATTGCACCACTGCACTCCAGCCTAGGCAACAGAGCCAGACCCTGTCTCAACATAACGTAACATAACATAACATAACATAACATAACATAACATAACATAACATAAGAATGCTGAGACGGGAGGATCACTTGAGCCTAGGAGGTCAAGGCTGCAGTGAGCTATGATTGCACCGCTGTACTCCAACCTTGATGACAAAAGCAACCAACTAACCAACAAACAAAAAAACAATAAAACCAAACACCTCCATCATATGCATTACCAGCTGGGCACTGCTCCAAATACTTTACACAATTTAATCCTAACGACAACCTATGAATAGGTCCAGTAGTTTCTAATGTTATTCCCATTGTACAAGTGAGAAGTTGAGGCACTGAGGGATTAAATAACTTGCCTAAGAACAAGCTCCTGGTAAATAGTGCAAAATCTGCCTCCACAGTGCCTGCTTTGATTTCTTGGCTACACAGCAGATTCATGGTAGTGGTGGTAGTGATGTTCATTTACTCTAAAATAACAGTTTAAATAATTTGATTTTGATAATGTGCTGCATTTATTATAAATTAGATGATCAGAGAAAGATTGCAGGGATAAGAAATTATGCTTTTGATAATCTTTAGTTATTATATTCTGAATTTTCTTCATTATTATTTAAATGTGAAAATAAATATCTGTAAGCAGTAGTATTTTCCTGTCATGAAGTTGAAATTACTTTCATAAATGTGTGAATATTCTAAAGAGAATGACTCTGTAGGATTTAAAGAAATTAATTCTTATTTTTGCTGGCATTTATTTCTTTTCTCAGATTTCCTTTCTTATATATCTCTCTCTTCATGGCACCCATATGCCTAAAGTCAGCTTGGATAGTTTGGATCCTCCAAGGAAAATTCCTTCCACAAACATGTGCAGAGCACAGTGCTAGATAATTAATAGAGAATATATAAGGGGTTTCCTGTTTCAAGAAGTTTATAGGTCTGTATGTGTTGGGACATTGACAAGAGAATAAAACATAAATCACCTTAGTACAAAGTAAGGAGTGAGTGGCTTATCCTAGAGAAAAGAAGTTACTGGGCTACAGGAGAAGGCATTTGTGAGTTTTTCCCTTCCCTCCCCTCCCCACCCTCCTTCCTTCTTTCCTTCCTTCCTTCCTTCCTTCCTTCCTTCCTTCCTTCCTTCCTTCCTTCCTTCCTTCCTTCCTTCCTTCCTTCCTTCCTTCCTTCCTTCCTTCCTTCCTTCATCTTTCACCTTCCTTCCTTTTAATTTTGCTGTGAGCCCTTAAAGAGGATTTTAGTAATTTACTACTTAAATTAAATATACGTCCTAGGTGTTGTGCTAGGCTTCAGGAATACAAGTTGAATTGCAGTAATGTACAGGCCTTTGCATTCTAGCAAGAAAACAGATGGGTGTGTATGTTTGTTTGCTCAGTGCTACATTAAATGAAATGGATGGGAGCCAGGAGGGGAAATAGTGTGTTTGGCCTGAGAGGTTAGTAGCAAGGACTTCTCCACAAGAAATTTTGAACCCAATTCTTCAAGAATGAACACCTTTTTGCTGGGTGAAGAGTAGAGGAAGGCATTTGGGGTAATAGAAATAGCACAAAAGATAATGAGGTTTGAAAAATTACATGCTGTGTTTGGAAGAATGTCCGGAGCAGTGGCATTTTAGGTTTTTAAAGAGGACAGTGACTTGATCAGAGCTCTGTAGTGCTTTGAGTATGGGTTGAAGGTGAGTGTACTTGGAGACTGGTGGGCATTTAATTGGTGCCTTCCAACCGCATGAATGAATGTCCCCTTAAATCCCTTGGAAGCACTTTGATCCTAGAAAATTCAAGAATTGTCCCCAACATCTTTTTCCTCTGAGTTGGTACCCTGGATCTTTGGGTCTTCTTTTCTTTCCTTTTTTAATGTTTAATTTTGGGTAATGAAAGTCGCACAGGTTTTGAAGCCAGCAGATTTGGCTTCAAATCCAAGTTTCAGTTGCTTGCCAGCTTTACGGGACAAATTATATATCTTTTCTAAATACTCATCTATTAGGTGGGAGAAATAATTGCTATGGCATAAGATTTTTTTTTTTTTAAAGATTAGAAATCACATGTGTACAGAATTTGGCACAGTAACTGATGGATATTATTTCTATTACCTGTTATTTTTGCCTTCTAGTTGATAGCTCCTTGCTAACGTCTAGCTCCTTTCCAAAGCGCTTCCTGAGTAGGGCCAGTGTGTAGTGCTGCAGGTTGCTAAGGCTTCTCCTGGCTTGCTGAGTTGTTCTAGTTTTTGTAGCACCTCGCGTGCTAACCCACCCTGAGCACATGCTCTGAAAACATAACATTCAGAGGAAGGTTGAGGACTGAGAGACAAGGTATATCTTTGAGGAAATTCAGATGCTTGTCCTGAGGAGATCAGGAAAACCAGACACGAGTAATGATTGTCGTTTGCGTGTGGCATTAATAAATTTTACAATAGCTAAGTCCTCATTTAGTTATTCTATGTCACAGATAAAGACAGGACAGTAGTATTTACTGTGTTAAGGTACTGGTTTCCCAGATATCTTACAGTGAGAAGACAGAAGCTCAGAAAGTGTAAGCAATGTGCATACTTGTTGGAGTCTGGATGTAAACAGAGATCTTGATGCCAAGCCTATGGAACTTTGTCTCCATATAATATTGTCTCTTTCATGGATAACTGACTGCCATGTGGCAGATTATTCATGCTATTCTGACAGTTATGGCATTAATATCATCTTATTTTCCCAATCTATTCAAGGATCAGTTTTGTCTTATTTTATTTTGTTTAATTCCAAATTGGAGATGTAGAGAAAAATCACATGACGTTTGATTTACCAGTCTCTTAAAAAGAAGAAAACTATAGATTTTTAATATACTTAATTTTTTTTCTTTAACAGGTATGTGAGAAAGAGAGCAGTCCCAAATTGGTGGAACTCTTATTGAATAGTGGATCTCGTGAACAAGATGTACGAAAAGCGCTGACAATAAGCATTGGGAAAGGCGACAGCCAGATCATCAGCTTGCTCTTAAGGAGGCTGGCCCTGGACATGGCCAACAATAGCATTTGCCTTGGAGGGTTTTGTATAGGAAAAGTTGAACCTTCCTGGCTTGGTCCTTTATTTCCAGATAAGACTTCTAATTTAAGGAAACAAACAAGTAAGTAACAAGGAGAATATTTTTGACAGTTCTTATTTTTAATAGTATTTTTTTAAGTCACTAGTCTTTTAGTGGTTATTCATGCCAGTTTGAAGGACCTTAAGTCAAAAATATTGCAAAGGTTTGGATTTTTTTGGCTATGAAATACTTCAAAATGATGTATTTAAGTTCTTTATGAGATAGCAAATAGGTACTTATAAAATTAGAGCAAAATAGCGGAAGCTTTTTGAAGAGCTACTTTTTAATATAGTCCTTTTTTATTTTTAAAGTAAAGCATCCTTGTTTTTTTAAAAAAATATAAAATTATAAAAAAGAAAATAAAAATAACTTATTTTTTCCCTTTTAAGTAATTAAAACGGATATTTTTCCTTTTTGTATGCTTACATGTACCTATGCATTCAAATGTATGTAAAAGCATACACACATATTCACTTGGCATTTTTAACTTAGCATATATATATTTCAATTGATAATGCATTTTCTTTATACATTCAAGCTCATATGTATTTTGTACATATTATGTGTATTGATGGTAAGTTGCCATCCTCTGACACTGTTTTTGTCTTTTGAGCTCTTTCATTTGTTCACACTAAATGTGTTTTTAGCGTGTGAGCTCCCAGCTTTTCCTATGTTAATTTAGTCTCATGCCCATCTCCTTCCCCATGGTCATGATACTCCATGACTCAACACCTTTAGGACCATCTTGCAAATAGCATGTTTGCTTCTCTCATTTTTATGATGCACTCAATAGCAAAACACCAGTTTTGGTCAGTCTACCAGTCTACTTTTTCCCTCACTTTCACCAAGATAACTGAGTGCTGCTAGAGAAAAGTACCCGTCCATGCAATTTGGTGCCTTTATACATCAAGGTTTCCAACCTCTCAGTAGGCTCCAAAAGTTCCAGTCAGGCTGAATTTTCCTCGGTTTCTCAAACACTTCATGTACCCTTACTTCCAGTCTTTTTCCATTGTTACTCTCTCTACCTAACTCTAAATTCTGTCTTCACCTGGCTGTCTCTTCATTCTTCCTGTCTCAGCACCATCATCAGTCTGGAAGGTCCTCTTACATGACCCTGTAGCACCTTATTTCTCACCTATACTACCATTCACCACATTATATAATTTAATTTTTCATTTTTATTATCTACTTTTTGGTAGATTGTTAGTACCATGAAGTCAATGTCAGTTTTGTTCATGGTTGTAACCTTACCATTGATACGAGTGCTTTGCACATAGTAGATTATCATTTAGAATTAAACATTTAATATTGGCAAAAATAAAAATTATGTAATACATTATGTTGCTAAGCATATGTGGAAACATGCTTCATACATTGATATGAATTTAAATTGTCCTCTTTTGAGGACAATTTGGCAATATCCACTAATATTTTTTAATATACAAACATACTTTTTTGACCTAGCAGTGTACTGTTAGGAATCTATGATACAGACATTCTCAATGTGCACAAAAAATTATGTACAAAAATGCACATTAAAACATTGTTTATAATAGCAAAAGAGTAGGGAAAAACCTAAGTATTCCCCAAAAGGAACTATTCAAATAAATAATGGTACATTCATGTAGTGGAATGCTTTGCAATCATTGAGGAAAAAAAAAATATAGCAAATTTAATGTCCTGATAAAGATTACATTACTCCATGGCAAAAAACAGGCACAGAACAGTGTTTTTACTATACTAATGTTGATGGAAATGCAATTGGAATATGATAGTTATAAAAGTTTGAATATGAAATAAAGCCCTCCAGAAATGGGGTCCCTGATTGTCTCTGGGGTCTTTGGAAATTACTGAGACATGGTTAGATCCCATGTTTCATTACTTAAACTAGTCTCATGCCAAAAATCTGCTTACTTTAATCTTCGCTGTCTGATAGAGAGGAATTGTGGGCCCATTGGAGAAGGATGGAGGAGATTTATCATTCACTATATTCCCTTTGCTGTGTATGAAGTTTTTACCATTGACACATCTTACCCAATTAAAAGAATACAGTAATGTCATTTGATTAATTGGAGGGTATAACCATGATTTCATTGGCAGCTGGTCTGAGTAAAGAACACTTTGGGTCATAGCTTTCAAACATTTTTCAGGTAGTATTTGCCTGAGTGACATATATGTGTGTGAACTCATCCTGCTGGGCTTCGGGATAATTTCCCATATCATAACATATTACTCTGGAAAAAAAGAACTATTTGGGTATATGGGTATAGTGTAAGCCACAGTATCAAATGTCTTCTTGGGGTTTATCATATGGGCTTACCACATATTTACAGTAGGAATAGATGTAGATACATGAGCGTACTTCACCTCTGCTACTATAATGATTGCTATTCCTACTGGCGTCAATGTCTTTTAGCTGATGAGCTACACTTCACGGCAGTAATATCAAATGATCCCCCACCACGCTCTGAGCCCCAGGGTTTATTTTCCTTTTTACAGTAGGAGGCCTAACCAGCATTGCATTAACCAACTCATCACTGGATATTGTACTACATGTTACAGTGGTATCCTTAACTTTGTTAAAGGTAGTAATGTTAATAAGATGTTTGGTAAAAATGGAGTGAGGGACTTTTTTGTTAATATAGTATGATTGAAAACATTGGTTGATAGAATAAGGATATTTGAGAGGGCAAAAAATGAGAGTTGTTCCAAGATATTGTGTCTCAAGTCAAACCATTTTTAAAAATCAAGTGTAGTGATTTATATACATATATAATTTATATAAAATAAAATGCATTCACTTTAAGTGTATATTTTCATGTGCTTTGAAAATTACCACTGTATCATGTAGTAATATTTGAAGTAATTACAGTAGTAATATTTGAAGAAATCTTCCTGGCTGTGTGTAGGACAATGAGGACTCTGTCAACTTATTTTTCATAGTAGAGCTGATATATAATGTAATGAAGTTGTGAGAAGAATGTTAATTTTGAAATTCCATCAAATTTCCCAATAGTCATAATGAATCACTCAGCAAACTTTATAAAAATAACAACATCCTTTATTTAGTATTTTATGTGTTCTATGCATTGTGCTAAACATTTTATATGCATGGTTTCATTTACTCTTTTCCATTACCATATGCTGTGTATGTTATCATCTTCATTTTCCAGGTGAGGACACTGACACCCAGGGAGCTTATATAACTCACAAATGGCATTTCTATGACTTGAACACAGGCCTGTCTGGCTTCAAAGCCTAGGCCTTTTCCTGAATAAATTTCCATAGAGGTTCAATTTTGCTATCTATACCAAAGCATTGTATACATGGTTATGTTTTTTTAAAAAAATATGATCTGCCACCTGCTAATTATTCAGGATCACTAGTGTAAGGTGACTTTGGAAGGAAAAATAGAAATTTTCTCTGGAAGCATAGGAATACATAAGAACTTTGGTCCTATATATGTTTATTTTTGCATAATTGTTGATTTCTAAGTTCCTGGTGCATCTCTTTATTTTCAGATATAGCATCTACACTAGCAAGAATGGTGATCAGATATCAGATGAAAAGTGCCGTGGAAGAAGGAGCAGCCTCAGGCAGTGATGGAAATTTTTCTGAAGATGTGCTGTCTAAATTTGATGAATGGACCTTTATTCCTGACTCTTCTATGGACAGTGTCTTTGCTCAAAGTGATGATCTAGATAGTGAAGGTATTTATTATAAAAAGAAATCCCTTTATGTTTTATATTTACATACTGACATTGAACGATAGGACCCGAGACAAAAACCTGACTTAAATCATTTGGAAAAACTTAAGTAGAAATGTGTTTATTATCACAAACGGTTAGGTTTACTAATATTGGTCAAAGTGATGTTTCAAGGAAGTGTGTCTCTGTGCTTCTAAATGTTATTCTGACTAATTGGTTAATGGTTAATATTCCAGGAAATAAACTCTGACTAGACTGGAACGAGATTCTACACTCTGACACTGACTAAATCCTTTTGTGGCTTGTGTAAGCTCCTTAACTTTGTTAAAGGTAGTAATGTTAATAAGATGTTTGGTAAAAATGGAGTGAGGGACTTTTTTGTTAATATAGTATGATTGAAAACATTGGGTAATAGAATAAGGATATTTGAGAGGGCAAAAAATGAGAGTTGTTCCAAGATATTGTGTCTCAAGTCAAACCATTTTTAAAAATCAAGTGTAGTGATTTATATACATATATAATTTATATAAAATAAAATGCATTCACTTTAAGTATATATTTTCATGTGCTTTGAAAATTAACATATTCATGTAGTCATCATTTCTATTAAGTTATGCAATATTTTCATCATCCAAAAAAGTTTCTTCGTGCCTCTTCACTGAAACCGTCCCCTTCCCCTGCCCCTGCCCCTTAGCAATCATTTGCTTCCTGACACTGTAGATTAATGTTTTCTCTAATTTTATGTACATAGAATCATACAGTAAGTACTCTTTTGTGTCTATTTTCCAAAGTGGTTGTACTATGTTCTACCTCCACCGGTGATACATGAGCATTCTGGTTGCTCTACATCCTTGTCAGTACTTGGTATTTTCAAGTTAATTTTAGCTCTTCTAGTGGAGATTTAATTCATTTGGATGTAATTTTCATTTCCCTAATGACTAATTACATAGAGGACATTTTCATGTTCTTATTGGCCATTCTTATTTTTGTGTGAAGTGTTGAAGTATTTTGCTTTTAATTGGGTTGTCTTACAATTACATAAAAGTTCTTTGTATATTCTAGATAGAAGTTGTGACAGGTGTATATATTGCATATATTTTTTTCCCAGTCATAGCTTGTCTTCTCATTTTACTAATTCTATTATTTTTAAAAAACAGAAGTTTTAAATTTTGGTGAAATGCAGTTTTCCAGTTTTTTTCTTTTATGGTTTGTCCTTTTTCTATCCCACTTAAGAAACCTTTTCTTAGCCTAAATTTGTGAATATTTTCTTCTATATTTTCTCTTAGAAGTTTTAAAATCTCAGCTTTAACATTTAGGTCTAAAACATTTTAAGCTGATTTTTGTGTGTGACGTGTCAATGAAGGGTTGACACTTATTTCTTTCTATGTGGATATCCAGTTGTTCCAACATTACTTGTTGAAAATACTGTATAATTCCTCATTGAATTAATGGAAGCTTTGTTCTCTTTAATTGACTATTTAGGTATGGTTCTACTTTAGCATTATTTATTCTGTGCCACTGATTTATACCTTATTCTTATGCCGAAACCACACTGTCTTGATTACTCTGGCTTACTAGCAGGTCTTGAAATCAGGTAATCCAAGTCCTCTGGTGTTCTTTTAAAAAAATTGTTCTTATTAATCTAGATTCTTTGCATTTCCATATAAATTTTGAATCAACTAACTTTATGCTGGGATTTTTATTGTAATTAAGTCCATATTTAGATTTTATATAGAATTAATTTATAAATTAAATCATATTACCTGTAATGTTAATATAATCTATACCATATAATTAATACATAAATAATTTCTATAGATTATATCTGTAAATCAATTTGAGGGAACTAATATATTAATAAAGAGTCTTTTGACATATTAATGTGATATATAGTTCAATTAGTCTTTTAAAATTTCTAACAGTGTGTTGTATTGGATGTTTTCTGATGCTGTTATAGATGGTATTGTATTTGAATTCTAATTTCCAGGAGTTCACTGCTGATATATAGAAATACAATTCATTTATTAGTACATGAATTTTTTATCCTGTAAACTTGCTAAGCTCACTTATGAGTTTTCTAGTACCTTATTATAGATTCCACAGGATTTTCTTTGTTCGTAATTATACCATTTAGTAGTAAAGACAGATTTGCTTTTTCTTTTCTAATATTTATGTCTCCTTTTTTTTTCTTGTCATATTCCACTGGCTAGGACCTCCAGTACTATGTTGAATAGAATTGGTCAGACTGGGCACCATTCCCTGGTTTCCAAACTTAGAGCAAAAACATTCAGTCTCTAATCACTAATTATGACATTATTTGTTATTTTTCATAGATGCCCTTCATCAAATTGAAGGAGCTTCTTCCTAGTCATTTTTGGAGAGCCTTTTTTTTTTTTTTTAATCATTAATAGGTGTTGAAAAATGCTGTTCAGCATCTGCTGAGGTATTCATATTTTTTACCTATATTTTGTTAATATAGTCAAATACACTGACTGATTTTCTAATGTTAAACCAACTTGCATTCCTGGAGTAAATCTCACTTGGTTATGGTACATTATCCTTTTTATATAGTATTAAATTTTATTTTCTAAAATTTTGTTAAGAATTTTGCATCTGGCTGGGCACAGTGACTCACGTCTGTAATCCCAGCACTTTGGGAGGCCGAGGCAGGCAGATCATGAGGTCACGAGATCAAGACCATCCTGGCTAACAGTGAAACCCCATCTCTACTAAAAATACAAAAAATTAGCTGGGCATGGTGGCGGGCACCTGTAGACTCAGCTACTCTGGAGGCTGAGTTAGGGGAATGGCATGAACCTGGAGGTGGAGCTTGCAGTGAGCCGAGGTCATGCTACTGCACTCCAGCCTGGGCCACAGTGTGAGACTCTGTCTCAAGGAAAAAAAAAAAAAAAGGGATTTTGCATCTGTGAGAGATATTAGTCTGTAGTTTTATACTTCCTTGTAATTATGGGAGTAATGCTGGCCTCTTGAAATGAATTGGGAAGTGTTTCCCATTCCACAATTTTCTAGAAGAGTTTGTGTAAAGGTGTTTTCTTCTTAAATGTATGATAGACTTCACCAGCAAAGGCCATCTAGGTTTTAAATTTTTGTGGGGAGGAGATTTAAACTTATGAATTTAATAACCTTGATAGATGTATGATTATTTTAATTTTCTTTTACTTCTTAAGTCAGTTTTAGTAATTTGTAACTTTCAAGGAATATGTCCATTTCATATAAGTTGCCAAATTTATTTGTTTAATGTTACTTATAGTAATTATTTAATTATCCTGTTAGTGATTTAATTATCCTATTAATAATCTCTTCAAAGAATCAGATTTTTGTTTTATTGATTTTCTCTATTGTTTGTGTTACTTTCTCACTGACTTTTGTTCTTATCTTTATTGTTCCCTTTCCTTACTTATTTTCATTTTAATTGACTTTTTTTAATAGATTCTTAATTTGGAAGCTTAGAACTCTGGTTTTTAGAACCTTCTTATTTTGTAACAGAAACATTTATTTAAGGCTATATATGTCCTTATAAATATCACTTTCACTGCATCCCAGTATTTTGATGTGTCATCTTTCCATTCATTTAAAAAATTTTTAATTTCCTTTGTGACTTCTTTGATTCATGAGTTATTTAGAAGGCTGTCGTTTATTTTCCAAATATTTGGAGATTTTTCTGGATAACTTTTTGGTTATTGGTTTCAATTTAATTTTGTTGTGGTCAGACAGCCTACTCTGATGATTTCTATCCTTTTATATTTATTGAAACATGCTTTATGGATTATTATATGATCTGTCTTGGTGGTGTGCCATGTGCAACTGAAAAGAAAGTATATTCATCTGTTATTGGGTCAAATCAATAGGCCAAATTGTTTGGTAAAATTTCTCAAGTTTTCTGTGACTTTACTGATTTTTCTTTCTATTTATTGTATTTGAAAGAGAACTATTGAAGTTGTAATTGAGGATTTGTTGGTCGTCTTTTCAGTTTTATCTGTTTATGCTTTGTATATTTTGAAGCTCTGCTGTTTGTTGTGCAAATGTTAAGGATTATATATAAAAAATAATTTTTTAAGTGAAGTAACCACTTTATGTTAATCTAAGTTTGCAGTTAGTATCATTTTCTTCTTCTGGAAGAATTCCCTTTTACATTTCTAGTGTAGATCTTCCAGAAACCCATATGCAGATTACTGGAGCTATTTTTCTGTAACTGCCCCAGAACTCCCAGCTATTGTAGTCTCCATAAATGTTGATGTCTATCTCCTCATCTCAGGAAAGCCGTGAGACTGTTTAAATTTCTTCTTATGTGTATGCCCCTTAATTTGTCTCCAAGCAGAAGACCAGAGTGATCATAGGGCTCACATAATTTGTTACCCTTCTTTCAGTTATTACATAGTCCTGTGCTGTCTGTCGCCCAGTGTCTATATCCAGTCATTTAATGTATTTGTCCAGTTTTCTTGTTGTTTATGTAAGTAGGTTAAGTTCATTCACATTTGTTGCTCTATCATGCCTGAAAGAACTCTCTTCAAGTATTTTTAAAGAAAACATTAGAAATTTTAACATAAAATAATTATAAAATGCACTATGCTGCTTGTACAAATAATGTGCTAATAGACATTTCACAAACATATAAAGTGGGATAATTATGATAATTTAATAATCTTTATAATTATGTAATTGTTACTAAATTATAAATTCTATTTTATTAAAATTCTTAAGCGTTAAAATAATTTAAATTATAGAATTAATTGAACTTCAGTAATGAACCAGGTGGGAACTGTTTATATCAGGATTTATACTGAATATTATAAAGGGGATATTTGGATATACAGATTTTATAATTTGGTTTTGAAGTAAAATGAATTCTTTGTTTTTCTAAGATAAAGAGTAGGGGAATTAAAAATCATAATTTTCACAAATGCATTCACATTATTTATCTTTAATATGATTTATTTATTGATCTTTTTTTGTAAATTTATTATTTTGAAAGTACTGCCTTTTCCTTATTTTATAAAATAATTATTGCCAGCCAAATTTATTGTGTTTATTTTAATACCATTCCATAAAAGAAACCATGAAACATGAAATTCAGATAGGAATATATTCAAAATTGCTGTTAAATAATTTGTGTGATTACAACATTTAAAGCAAGATTTGAAAAATTTATAAGAAAAATTCAGGGAGTTAATCCACTCTCTTTCCTATGCTGCTAGATCCTATTACAGTGGTCTCTATAAAAAAATTCAGAGAAACAGAAAGCAGTAACATTGATCAGATTGCATACAAACTTTCTGCACACACACACATTTGTTATAGCTTATGTAACCATTGATTGATTTTGCTTTTTCCTGCTGGACTATGAGCTCCTCTGAGGGACAGATTTATTTTTTTCCTGCATATCATTATCCAGTGCTTACCCAGTGTCTAGTCTGTAACAGCCATTCCATAAATATTTATGGGTGAAGAAAAATGTTGTTGAATTTTTAAAGTGAAAAACCAACATGGCTTATCATTTCTATTTTAAAGATTTTACAAAGGAAATGGACTGTGAAATTTCCATTAATAAAAATAGGTTTAATCTTCCATGACTGAACAAGGATCTTATGATTGAGTAAGCTTTTCATACTCACTTTCATGTTACTTTATCATTTTCAAAATAGGAAGTGAAGGCTCATTTCTTGTGAAAAAGAAATCAAATTCAATTAGTGTAGGAGAATTTTACCGAGATGCCGTATTACAACGTTGCTCACCAAATTTGCAAAGGCATTCCAGTTCCTTGGTAAGTTGAATTGTGATTATGTTGTGTTTTGCTACTGACATTCTCTTGATAACTAAAATTTATGCCAAAGCTAGGAACAATTGGTAGGGATTTCCCTGATGTATGAAAACTATAATTTTGAGATGTTTTATATATGTATATATATGAAAACACAGTAGATGTAAATTATGCTAAATTCACATTTGTAGTCTTTTGAGTATGCAGGGTAGGAATTTGTTTGGGGCATATATATGTATACTTGCAGTACACTTCAAGATGGTTTTCTTCTTCTTTACTTTTCAGAACTTCATGTCTGAAAAGAGCCCAGGCTAGACCTGTACCTAATGGTGTGGGTTGGTTCCATGAACACTTTAGCTAGAAATCTTATAGTGATTTCTAAGAAACCAGACAGAAGTCTGAAGGACACTGAACAAGATGGAGTAGCATAATATAATTCATTACTTATCTTTGTCTATATCTATATCTATATCTATAGGTGTATTGAAAGTTATTTAATTTTTTAGACACCATTATTATTATTTCAACCTCCTGTCTGTTTTGGAACTATAGAAGGACTATTGCATATTTGCATGAGGAGTTTGATCATTCTAGTTGAGGAAATTGGGAGCCACTTTATTCTCAGGTTCACTTTGAAGGATCTATTCTAACCTATGCTCTAATTTTGATTATAGCTGAGTACTAAAAATATCAGTGTTGTTATATGTTAATTCTAGACCTTAAGATGGGTGAAATGAATGACTATAGTTGAATCGGTTAAATTAGCTCTCAGCTTTATATATGCTCTTTCGAATTTATATATAAATTTAGTTATAAAAAGTAGTTTGGTTAATGAGAGAAATTATATAGATATAGCTTTTTGACTCAACCTTTCTGTTTTTCAGTTTCCTTATATTTAAAACAAAAGAGAAAGAGTAGATACTAAGGTCATTTGAGCACAAAACTGAATTGTTTTCTTTTATCTTCATAATTGGGTTCTTAGTTTTTACTTGCCTATTTTTTCCCATAATTATAAATACCATTTAACCCTATTAAAATTTCATGGTTCTTTCCTTATAAAAATGTCCTCTTATCCAACAAGTGACAGCAATTTTATTATAAATATCATTTTTTTAATAGGGGCCCATTTTTGATCATGAAGATTTACTGAGGAGAAAAAGAAAAATATTATCTTCAGATGATTCACTCAGTAAGTATTTGGATGTAATCATAAGTGAATAGATACTTTGGGCAGAATACAGTGTTTGGTTGAATTTCCTCCAATTATTCAAATATTCTTGGGGCCAGTTTCATCTTACATAATTTCCCATAAGCTATAGAAAAATGAAGTATACATTTAAAATTTACCTTTCTTGAATATTATAGAACACGTTAGTCTTTATTTTTACAAGTTTTCTGAAATGTAAATAACACCTCCCACCAGTGCCACTCTTCATCCTCTCTTCCAGTTTTCTTTTTCTTTTTCCCACACCATTTATACCACCTGATTAAACACTTTTTATCTACTGTTCATCTCTGCCACTGGAATGTAAACTCCATAGTTTGGTTTTCTACTGAATCTTCAGTGCCCTGAAGAAAGCCTGATTGCTAGGAGGTGCTCAGTAAACTTTCACTACATGAATTTGAATTATTTGCTTATATTTCCATTGTCTGTCTGTTTTTGACAAAAGGGTCATCAAAACTTCAATCCCATATGAGGCATTCAGACAGCATTTCTTCTCTGGCTTCTGAGAGAGAATATATTACATCACTAGACCTTTCAGCAAATGAACTAAGAGATATTGATGCCCTAAGCCAGAAATCCTGTATAAGTGGTCATTTGGAGCATCTTGAAAAGCTGGAGCTTCACCAGAATGCACTCACGAGCTTTCCACAACAGCTATGTGAAGTAAATTTAATTTATCCTTGTAACTTTTAAGACGTTTGAAGAGCTTTTGTATTTATATCTAGTTTGCCTGATTAAGTCTTTTAAAAGAACATTCTGCTTTTGTGTCACTGGGCAATAAGTCCCCCGTTCTTCTGGTTTTTGCACACATATCTTAGTCTGTGTGATGTTCAGGAGCATCTTTGAGGGCAGGCCGTGGAAACAGATCTGATTAGAAAGAAATTCTAGGTTTTGTACAGAGTACATGTTAAAGTCTATCAAGTGTATATTGATTAAACTTTAATCATTTAATTCAAGTAAGACAACGTCAACTATTTAAATTAGATTAGGTAAACTAGAATTAGACCTGGTTTGGTAGTACTGGCTCTGACTCAGCTACAACTGTGTGACAATACGAACATGTCACTCCTCCTGCTCTAATCCTTCATTTTCTCATCTGTAAAATAGATTCAACTAAATGATTATTGTGGCTTATTTTTTTTTCCAGTTTAAAATAATGTGTAACTTAAAAGATTTTTATTTTTGGTCAAAGTCCCTGTCTTATAAGAATTAAAGTATAATATAGTTTGTTGATAGGATAGCTCTCTGAAAATTGACTTTGCTCAACATTTGTATGTACTACAGATCAAAATAGTTTTGAAAGCCAAAGAAGATATGAAAATTAAAATTATTTTAATGCAAATGTTTAAATTGTTAAATTAAATTCTCAAGGCTGGGCATGGTGACTCATGCCTATAATCCCAGCACTTTGGAGGCTGAGGCAGGCGGATTTGTCTGAGTTCAAGAGTTCAAGACCAGCGTAAACAACAGCAAAATCTTGTCTCTACCAAAAATACAAAAAATTAGCCATGTGTGGTGGGGTGCACCTGTGGTCCCAGCTACTGGGTGCTGAGGTAGGAGAATTGCCTGATCCTGGGAGGCAGAGGTTGCAGTGAGCCAAGATTGCACCACTGTACTTCAGCCTGGGCAACAGAGTGAGACCCTATCTCAAAAAAAAAAAAAAAAAAAAAGTCTTGTTGCAAATGCATTTCCCCCTTTTTAAGTCTAAAAAATTACCATAATTTTGAGATGTTTTAAAGGCAATATTACATAAATTTTAAGTATATTTAAGGGGTGTTTTTCTCTGTAAAGTTTTTATATCTGGAGACAGAGAGAAGAAAGAAAGGTGACCCACTCCTCCAGCCATGCTGTAATGTCTAAAATGTGTCTTTCTCTCTTCACCTCTTTGCCTTGCTAAATACTTCAAGTCACCCAGGGCTCAATTTAAATGTCACTTCATCACTCTCTGCTTCTCTTCCTTTTTCCTTCTACCCTCCAGCCAACCTGGCCACCTAACCTCCATTTCCATAACACATGATGCTTTCCCTCTAATTCTCATTCAGTCATCCAATTTGATTTAAAGTACCTTTGCCCTCACTAAACTGTGAACTCCTTGAGGACAGGACTTGTTTCAGGCTTGTTTCTGTCTATTCCCAGTGCCTAGTGAGACCTGACATATGGTAGAAGTTTAGTAGATACTTACTGAATTGATTTGTGGAGGCATTAATGCCTGAAACTTGGTAATACTTCAATTAATATTTGTTAAATGAGCAAGTGAAATAATTCTGAGATTTAGTCTAGTTAAAACAAAGAGAATTGGAAGAGATGGTGATAAGGTGAGACATGCTGGCATTCAATGACTGGACAAGCTCAGAACCTTCTCTTAGGGAAATTTCAAAATGACACCATTAGATGGTACTTTGTTTGTTTGTTTGTTATTGTCAAAGAGTCTCAACTATGTTCCTTTTTATAAGAAAATTTCCTGATTAAACCCTGGGAATAATTTTAAAATCTTTACTTTGGAATAAGTTAATAAGGGTCTGAAACAAAGGCAGGAATTTTGAAACAACTTCTGAGGCAAAGAGTCATTAATAAGCCTCTATAATCATATCAAAGTCTAGAATTTCTTGTGTGGATAAATATACTGATATATAAAGAAGAACATAGAGAAGTGATTGTTTTTGGCATTTGAGCTCTTTAAGAGTATTACATAACAAAGTTGTAAAAAGTCGACGTAATATGTAAGTAGGGGTTTGCTGTTATCATTGTAAAATTATAAACTGCTTAAAAATGGAAAGTAGAAATTTGAAACAAAAAGTTTCATAAAAAAGAAGAGGTTCTAAAATGAAACACATATTGTATGTAACTATTTTTATGGTTAAATCTTATATATATCAAAATATGTAACAATTTCTGACAGCATTTAAAACATATTCCCAGGATTATGTTGTGCTTTTTCTTAAATCATTAATTCAAATATTTGTTGAGGCCTATTCTGCTTCCATTTTGCTCTTTCTGGAAATAATTTACAAAAAAGCTGAAGGAAGCTTTCAACTCTATTTTCATGAACCTGCTTTTTACAGTCTACCGTTGTAATTTTGCTGGTTTTACCCATGCTATAAGCAGAGGTGATTGGGCTAATCAGTATACTGAAATTCTGTTGTGGATTGTGTTTTCAACTTTTTGAAAATTCTTGATGGTTCTAGTTACCAGAGGTGTGTAAGGCAGAAATATTAGCTAGACTTAAGTTCCTCAGATGGTTCACTTTAGAATTTTAAACTCTTGTCTTTTCAGACTCTGAAGAGTTTGACACATTTGGACTTGCACAGTAATAAATTTACATCATTTCCTTCTTACTTGTTGAAAATGAGTTGTGTTGCTAACCTTGATGTCTCTCGAAATGACATTGGACCCTCAGTGGTTTTAGATCCTGCAGTGAAATGTCCAACTCTGAAACAGTTTAACCTGTCATATAACCAGCTGTCTTCTGTTCCTGAGAACCTTGCTGATGTGATAGAGAAACTGGAGCAGCTCATTTTAGAAGGGTAAGAAAGAGCTCATTAAAAATAAAAGGACTGCCTAAATATGCTGATGTTAACAAAATATGCTGACATTTGTATAGTCATGAGTTTTGACAACATGGTGAAACTCCATCTCTACTAAAAATACAAAAATTATCCGGGGTTGGTGGTGCGTGCCTGTAATCCCAGCTACTCAGAGGCTGAGGCATGAGAATCGCTTGAACCCAAGAGGCGGAGGTCGCAGTGAGCCGAGATCGCGCCATTGCACTCCAGCCTGGGTGACAGAGGCGAGACTCTGTCTCAAAAAAAAAAATATAATAATATATATATTTATTATAATGTATAAGTATTATTATATATAATAAAAAACTGAGACAATGAATATTACAACTTTTATCAATGACTTACATTTTCACAACTAATTTTTAAATTAATGAGTCCTCTTCGATGCTATTCTTTGAAAGCAAATTGTTTTTGGTATTTTTTCTTTAAAGCATATGAATTTATGCAATTTAATCATTATCTTGTCTCTTGTGACTAGAAATAAAATATCAGGGATATGCTCCCCCTTGAGACTGAAGGAACTGAAGATTTTAAACCTTAGTAAAAACCACATTTCATCCCTATCAGAGAACTTTCTTGAGGCTTGTCCTAAAGTGGAGAGTTTCAGTGCCAGAATGAATTTTCTTGGTAAGTGTTCTGTGTGGGTCTCCTCCTTTCCAGGCCCTCTAAGTTGTACAAGATGAGTCACATATGGACCCTTTAGGTGGGGATTGAAAGGTGGCATTTCAGTTTAAATATTATGCTGAATTTAAAAAATAAAATTAGCAGGTTGGCAATAAAAGAAAATGCTATCAAACTATGAAAATAAATGAAAGAAATGTAAATGCATATTGCTAAGTGAAAGAAGCCAATCTGAAAAGGCTACATACTATTCGTTCCCAACTATAAGACATTCTGGAAGAGACACAATTATGAGGACATTAAAAAGATCAATGGTTGTCAGGGGTTAGGGGAGGGAGAGATGAATAGGTAAAGCACAGAGGATTTTTAGGGCAGTGAAACTGTTTTGTATACTACAGTGGGGGATACGTGCCATTGTATACTTGTCAAAACCCATAGAATGTACAGTACAAAGAATGAACCCTGATGTAAACTATGGACTTTGAGTGATAATGATGTGTCAAATATTGGCTCATCGATTGGAACAACTGTGCCAAACTAATGCAAATTGTTAATAACAGGGGAAAATATATGTGGGGTAGTGGTGGTGAGAGAAGGGATGTATTGAAAGTCTTTGGACTGTCTGCTCAATTTTTCTGTATATCTAAACTGCTCTAAAAATAGTCTATAATTTAAACAAAGTTATCACATTTTTATTGTCAGAGGTTAAAATGATGGTTACTTGGCCTACTGTGTAGTACACTGTGGTTCCTTTTAGTCTTCAACTAAACATGACTGCCTGAGCTGGGTAAGGCATCCTTATACTGAAATACTGTTTTTCATACTGAAGTTTCTTCAGCAATTTTTTGTATGATAAATATGATTACTCTTAATGCTGTTGTTAGAAACAAAATTAATCATTTAATAGTTTTCAATTTAGTGAAGTTAATGTATATTCAATCAGCTCTTGTGCTTCGCAAGACATTACAATAATGCAAATTATTATCATCACTTTTATTAAAAGTTGTAGAATCCCCTGCATTCTCTTAGCTTATGAAATAATAGAGGAAATTATGTTCATTTGTATCCTAAATGAACATTTTAATATTAAGGAACAAAATACTTTTATGATAATAAACAGGAATTCCCCATATTTTATCTTCCTTCATAGAGAATACTCACTTCTTGCCACCTATGTGATTATTCTATACCTGACTCAGTAAAATAATTTTTAATTCTATTTAATAGCAGAATATGGCTTGACTGCTTATTAATGGTATTTTAATTTGTCAGAGCTTTCAGAAACTAATAATGATCAAAGCCATCTTAATTTGGATAGTATTTTCCTCATTTATCCCTCCCCCCCTTCCTCCTCCTCTCATGAATATTGGCCACATTCTAACTATGATCCTGAAACTGGAGATAGAGTGATTCACTCACTCACTAGTAAGCAAAGCAAACTCGGTCTCTGTCCTTAAGGAACTTGTGATTAAGTTCAGAGGACAGACAAACATTAAGTAATGATGGCACAAATAAATGTAATTTTATATTGTGGTACCTTCTGTGGAAAAGTTTCAGGATACTCTGTGGTACCTCAGGGGAATCTGATTCAGACTGTGGAGTCAGGGAAGCCTTTCTGTTCCTGTGACATTTAAGTTGGGTCTGGAAAGAGGAGCATCCAAAATGACCCCGAAGCCTGTGTATGGTCAGTGTGTCATCTCAGCTGAATCTCACAATGATCCTAATGGTCGTCGTACCTAGGACAGGTATGACCTCTGCCCAGTTGAGGAAATTGAAGCAGCGAGATTTTTTTGTGTGATGTTTACAGGTGCATGTAATTAATTATCTTGTGAAAGTTTGAATGGGCCCCAGTTCAAAATCTGTTTGCTTTGCACTACACAAGCTTAATAGTTTGAAAAGTGGTCTTACATTTGAGAAGATGCCCCACGGAGGTGACATCTGAGCAAGACCACTAACCATTAAAAAATAATCCCATGTAAATGGTGAAACCTTGTCTCTACTAAAAACACAAAAATTTTTAGTTTTTTTTAGTAGGCGTGGTGGCATGTGACTGTAATCCCAGCTACTCGAGAGGCTGAGGCAGGAGAATCGCTTGAACCAGGGAGTCGGAAGTTGCAGTGAGTGGAGATCATGCCACTGCACTCCAGCCTGGCGACAGAGCAAGACTCTGTAAAAAAATAAAATAAAATAAAAAAATAAATAAATAAATAAATAAATCCCATGTAAAATATAGTTTTAGTTTTGTGGCCTTATGAATGTTTTCCATACAACATATGAAACTCAAGACTCTGAAGTCTTAAGTGGAGAATCATTTCTACTCATTTATTTTGCCAATAGGTGAGGTATAATATGTATCATTCTGCTTCTCAGGAAGACAGCTTCTGGGAGTGTCCTGGAACATTTTGACCCTTGAAGATTGTCTAGATAAATCATAACCCATATTTTTTAACCTTGAAAATGCTAATAACTAATTCCTCAAGCCATTTTCACAGAACCGTAGATTTGTAGATATTTCACGTATCTCAGCGTTCATCTGATCTAGCTGCACTCTTTTACAGATAAGAAAACAGGCTGTGTGATTTTCTATTTCCCAAATTGTGTTTCACAGAATTTTATTCCTTGGAGGTACCTCATACTGCATTTCCTTCTTAAGAATTCACAAAATAGGCCAGGCGCAGTGGCTCACGCCTGTAATCCTAGCACTTTGGGAGGCCGAGGCGGGCGGTTCACGAGGTCAGATGATCGAGACCATCCTGGCTAACATGGTGAAAACCCATCTCTACTAAAAATACAAAAAATTAGCTGGACATGGTGGCCCGCACCTGTAATCCCAGCTACTCAGGATGCTGAGGCAGGAGAATCTCTTGAACCTGGGAGGCAGAGATTGCATTAAGATGAGATCGTGCCACTGCACTCCAGCCTGGGCAACAGAGAGAGACTCTGTCTCAAATAATAATAATAATAATAATAATAATAATAATAATGTAAAAAATAAAAAAGTAAAAAATAAAAAAATTCATAAAATACACCAGAGTTTTGAGAACTCAGATATTTTACTTTATTTTACCGAATGTTTCCCAATCTCTTAAGATTATATGGTCAAAGAATACTTTCATTAAATAACACCCATTATTATTCCATAGAACACTCTTTATGAGCTAGTACCATAAATAATTTTTGTCCTTATAATATGCTGTATATTAGTAAAGTGTTCAAAGTTGTTTTGCTATAGTTAAGAGTAATTTTAGTTAATCTATATGATATATAATAACATCACACATAATTTGAAATGAATATTCTAATAATTTTTACTTTGTACAAATGTTGGGTAGTTAAATTTATATTTAAATAGCTGTTTAGCTTCCAGGTTAAAAGATTCTGGTAAGTATGGCATTTTGTTTTATTGTTTAGTGGAAGTATTAAGGCTATTACTTTATTTTTAAAAGTGGATTTTTAAAAATTGTCAGTGTGAGAATAGAAATTAAATTAAATTAAACACCATTGGTAGCTGTTCCTATTTTTGAATTTAATGGAAATCTGGGTAAAATGATTAAAATGTTTATCTCATTTTTTTTCTTTTAGCTGCTATGCCTTTCTTGCCTCCTTCCATGACAAGCCTAAAATTATCTCAAAACAAATTTACATGTATTCCAGAAGCAATTTTAAATCTTCCACAGTAAGTTTATTGTTTTTTTAATTTTAAAAGCACATCAGCTGGAACAGAACCTTTAGAAACATGATTTCGATTCAGTCATATGGAGGTAATTGCTTTCTAAACCTACTTAGCTTAATGTTTTTGTATGTATGAATGATTTTCACTAGATAAAAGACCCAACTCATTACTTAAAATGGAAACTTTTATATTAATTTAGTGGATCATTGTGTAAAAACAACTTAGGATTGTTTAATTAATTGCTGTATTAGTATAATGAAATGAGATTATACTGGCTATCACTTTAACTTTTAAAATGTTAGTGGAACTTGATATGTTGCCAGAATACCCTTAACTTTGACATTATGCTTAAGTTGTGTTTGAGTGAAATTTTGGGTGAAGATTAGGCAAGTTTATGTAGTTCCAGGTTTTTGAGGTATTTTGGTTAATTTCATGAAACCAGAAGTTTCCTGTTAACTTTAAATTGAGGCATTAATTCGATCTTGATTGTGTTGTAATCTTAAATTCTATTCTAATTATATCATACATGATAAACCAAATTCATAAAATATATGTGTAAATCTATCTTTTCCTTTGTTTTCTTGCTGTCAGCTATTCCTTCAAACACTGTGGCTTTTTAGAATTAAGACTAAAATGCTGCTTGCATGATGCTACAAGAACTCTTCTGTGAGCTCATATTTAGGGAAATAATAATTATAATTTAGCCATAGTGAGTGTTACACAAACCTATAATAGCTAACTTACATCTAGCTTTAGAATGTGTCGAACTATTCTAACTACTCTACAGTGGTTCGCCTCTTTAATCTTCCTAATAATCCCCTACAATAGCCACTGTTATTATCTCCACTTCATAAGAGATGAAGTAACTTGCCCAGCTCATGGTTCTTAAACTCTGGTGGTTCAACTTCAGGCTGTCAAATCACATGCATACTCATATGTCAATAATGCTGGTTTGGCATTACACCTTATTCTCACCCTGAGGAAAATTATTTGTGATGTTATTTCATGTATTTTGGAAATACTCATATGATTTACATCTTTCCATTGTATTGTTATAGCTTGCGGTCTTTAGATATGAGCAGCAATGATATTCAATGTCTACCAGGTCCTGCACACTGGAAATCTTTGAACTTAAGGGAACTCTTATTTAGCCATAATCAGATCAGCATCTTGGACTTGAGTGAAAAAGCGTATTTATGGTCTAGAGTAGAGAAACTGCATCTTTCTCACAATAAACTGAAAGAGGTAAGATGTCACTTTTAAAATTATTGCCACTTAAAAAATACACTTTATGATTTGCATCATCACAAATTATCATTTTAAGTGATATTTAGCTTCTAAATACCAATTTCATGAAACTAGAAGCATCCTGTTAACTATAAATTCCTGTCAACTATAAATTCAGATTTCCACTAAATTCAAAAATAAGAACAACTACTAATGGTGTGTCACTTAATTTAATTTCTATTCTCACACTGACAATTTAAAAAAATCTGCTTTTGACAATATTTAAAAGTAGTAGCTGTAATATTTCCACTAAACAATAAAACAATATACAATACTTATCAGAACCTTTTAATCTGAAAGATAAACAGCTAGATATAAATTTGTCTACCCAACATTTGTACAAAGTAAAAATTATTAGAATATTCATTTCAAATTATGTGTGATGTTATCATATAACATATTATAGATTAACTCAAGTTACTCTTAACTGTTACTTAACTATGACAAAAAAACTTAGAATGTTTTACTAATACACAGTTCTTTATAGTACTACCTCATAAAGAGTGTTCTATGGAATAGTAGTTGATGTCATTTAATAATTATAAATTCAAAATAAGCATTGTAAATATCAATACTATTCAATTTTTTTGGTTTTTAAATAAGTTGTAAGCCTACCCTATGGTAAATGGATATGGTAACACAGCATAATTTCCTTAAAAAATACTTTTGTGCTATATTTTTTAAGGATTATATGAATTATACATAATTATAGATTGATGTTATGCTATGTGTCATTGTATCACTAAATCTCTGTCCAATCTGTTAACAGACTCTTAGATGCTCCATTTTTCTCAAGTTGTTGCTGGCCTGTGTACTATATTACTTGTTTTTCAGCTTTCTTTGGTACATTCTTAAATTTCTGCATTCCTGCACCATGCTACGTGTCACCCTAATGGATCAATCTTTTTTGTTTTGCTCCATTCTCTCTGTTATAAATCTGAAATTGATCATCTATTTGTCTCAGAAAATATTTTTTTTTCAAGTTCTAGCGTATTGCCTACAAAACCAAAAGAATTAAGTGTCTGACACTGTGAGGTTCAGAAAAACTGTGCATATATTTTGCTACCTGATTTTTTGCCAGCAAATGAGTGTTTTCTATTATAAATACAGTATATATTACTTAAAAATTTGAAACAGAAGAGAAATCACTCCAATTAGGATGCCGCCTAAAATATAAGCATGTTGCTTTACTTTGAGAATACTAAATTGCATGCAGGTTTGTAGTGACTCTAGGTCTTCTTTCCTTTACTGAAGGAGCAGAATGAAGCCACAGATAATGGATTTGGATAACCAAATCCATTTTGTGGTAAGAACTTCCTTACTTTCAATGTCTTGAAGAGATGAAGTATGTTACCAAAGGAGATGGGGTTTTTTAAGATTACAGATGAGTGACATAGATTGTTTGGGAGTAAGTTTTTATATGTAAGTTTTCATGTTTTTAAACACATACTGACAACTTATGACAAACCTTTGGAAAGTTTTAGAACTCTGTTGAAAGATTGTGCAAGCTGCTGATGGAATCTGTGAGCCTTTCTTGTTTCTTATCATCTTGTTTTTTGGCAGAACACATTTCTTCCTTCCCACCAACAGCTTTTGCCCCTTTTTTTCCATTTAGATTCCTCCTGAGATTGGCTGTCTTGAAAATCTGACATCTCTGGATGTCAGTTACAACTTGGAACTAAGATCCTTTCCCAATGAAATGGGGAAATTAAGCAAAATATGGGATCTTCCTTTGGATGAACTGCGTCTTAACTTTGATTTTAAACATATAGGATGTAAAGCCAAAGACATCATAAGGTTAGATAATTTTTTTTCTATTTGTTTTTATTAAATTTATTTCAGATTTTCTACTTTCTGTGACTTTGATGGACGTACATTGTTACAATTTAGGGAAAAATGAATAGTAATATTTGGCATTAATATGCTGTGTCATTTGCCTTTCATTTAATGAATGCGTTTCTGTGGTGCCACTGTAGAGATTTTTCATTCTTCTTAGCCAGGCTAATGTTGAGAGCAGCTTCTCCTCCTTCTGTGTCTTTTCACTGGAGTAGACTCTAAAAGAAAATAAGTATTGTGATTTGGTCTCTCGATTACACAATCTAAAGAAATATAGCACAGTTTAATAACTTCTCACACTGAATTTCATATAGCAACTAGGTAACATATGCCTCTTACATCTTAAAGCATTATCATTACTGACATCATATGAAATTACTAACTTCTATTTTGCCCGTTAGGATGAGTAATCTACTCACCTTGATCAGTTTTGAAAGCACCAAAACTTCTCAAGTATCACTGTTTCTGGTCTTTACACTTTAAGCACTTTAAGTATCTTTGATAATGGATTTTATCCCCCTTTTTATTCCCTTTCAGCACATTGGTCTTATTACTTTCTCATAAAATCCTTTGCTCCCTTTTCCACAGTTACTGTATGAACATTGCAGACCTCATTTCTGTCATCACCTCTCAACTTGACTGTAATATCCCCCAAGGCAGAGACCATAGCTGTGTTCAGTCACTATTCAAATCTTGGCATCCAACACAGTGCCTGGCATACAATTAGTAATTGTTTAATTACCAGTGATTTATACTTACTCATTCTCTTCTGCCTAAAATCTCTTAAATTTGTATTTAACTTCATCTCTTTTTATGAGGAAGGATTTTGTTTTCTGAACTCCTCCTGAGCTTGATTTCATTTTAAAGGAAAGAATTTGTTAACTTTTGTGCTAATTGTGACTACCCTTCATCCTACACAATTATTTTTCTCTCTTGAAACTGGAAAAGATGGTTATATAAAAATTGGTTCAATTCTTACTAAACATTTAGTAGAACTAGCTTTCAGTGTATTATACTGTATTATCAAAATATATATCTAAATATTTTTAAACATGTTTAACATTTTCAGAGAAGACAGAAAGACCTGGAGCAAGTTAGAAATTGTAAGCATCATTTGCTTTTTGAAGAAAGCCATTTTTCGAATAGTGGTGCATTCTTAAGAAATAAATAAATCAAGAAAAGTAATCTTTTTTGGTCATATCATCAGGAATGTTGGTGAGATTCTTATTAGTAATAGGAATGAATTGGTCACTACTCCGATGTAGTGACTTATGATTTAGTCTTTTTCTCTAATTTGAGACTGTGGCAACATTTTAACATATTTCAAAATGTATCTTTATCTATCCATTATATTTTTGATAACACTTTAAATCTATTAGTTTAAAGGTAGTTTTTAAGCTACCTAAACACTTCTATTTAGTTCAGTTTTTGCATTAAGATCATTAGGGATGAAAGCTTGTTAACAGTTGCTGATAGTATAATAGTTTATATTTATTTATTTATGAAGTAAGGTGATCTCACTATACATATATACTATTATATGCATATGTGATATATATGAATACATATCTATACATCATATATACCATATATGTGTATATATACACATATATATAATGTAACTAATATGACCTTATTATCAAGCTTTATTATAACAGTATACATATATGTATACCTTGTTTCTATGTCATATGGACTTTGTGAAATTTTATACTTTATAATTTATAGGGTTTTTCTTTTCTTCTTTACTTTTCTTTTTGAGATTGAGTTTCACTGTTATTGCCCAGGCTGGAGTGCAATGGACTGATCTCGGCTCACTGCAACCTCCGCCTCTTGGCTTCAAGCGATTCTCCTGCCTCAGTCTCCCAAGTAGCTGGAATTATAGGCGCCTGCCACCATGCCCTGCTAATTTTGAGTATTTTTAATAGAGATGGGGTTTCACTATATTGGCCAGGCTGGTCTTGAGCTACTGACCTCGTGATCCACCCGCCTCAGCCTCCCAAAGTGCTGGGATGACAGACATGAGCTACCACACCTGGCCTGTAATTTACAGGGCTTTTCATACTATTTAAAGAAATTCAAATATGTATACATGTATGTATGTATATGTGTGTATATATAGATGTATATATATTGCATATCGTATTCTAATTAGTCTTGCAAATGTATTTTGGCCTTTTGATTATTTCTGGCGATAGTGTAACATTTTTTCTTTGATGATTTTACCAAATATTATCAACCACACTAAAATCTCTAGCAAAATATGTGCGTTAACAGTACTCTGAAAGACATGTACATTATTAGTTATATGAGCTATGCAGTCTTTTGGATATTATATTTTAGAATAGTGTGACATGCAAAAGAACTCACCTAAATCTTAAGTGTACTTTTCAACAGTTTATTATTTTATTTTTATATTTCAAATACTAGGTTTCTTCAGCAGCGGTTAAAAAAGGCTGTGCCCTATAACCGAATGAAACTTATGGTTGTTGGAAATACTGGGAGTGGTAAAACCACCTTGTTGCAGCAATTAATGAAAACCAAGAAATCAGATCTTGGAATGCAAAGTGCCACAGTTGGCATAGATGTGAAAGACTGGCCTATCCAAATAAGAGGCAAAAGAAAGAGAGATCTCGTTCTGAATGTGTGGGATTTTGCAGGTATTTCTTTCTATAGAATTTTAAAATTCACTTTTACCATTTGTTTTGAACAGGGATTCAAAAACTGAACTTTCTGTTCTAATATCCAGAAACCTGGTAGACTGTATAGAATTATTCCAAAGCCCTTTACTTCTCCTAATTTTACCCTTGCCTCCAGAATGGAGGAGAACATGGAGGGATATGTTGGTAACAATATGGTGCTAGGTATTTTGATCGGTTGGTGCCATATATGCTAAAAGTGGTCAATCCCTTGTAAAAACCCAGAATAGTTCTCTAAACATTACTGTTGTTTTTCTCTTATTAGTATGCTAAATAAAAAATAGTATTATTCCCCCAGATATTTTTTTAAAAAGAGTTCTTGCCTGTTGTTTGAAAGATTTAAAAAATTTGTCTCTAATCTTTATTTAGGTCGTGAGGAATTCTATAGTACTCATCCTCATTTTATGACGCAGCGAGCATTGTACCTTGCTGTCTATGACCTTAGCAAAGGACAGGCTGAAGTTGATGCCATGAAGCCTTGGCTCTTCAATATAAAGGTGATTTATTCTGATCTTTTGAAAATAGAAAATAGAAAATAATGTGTGTGTGTGTGTGTGTGTGTGTGTGTACGTTAATTTATTTTGGGCAAACAGTTGCTTCAGTCTCTTTAAATACTTTCTTAAAAGAAGCACTAAAGTTTTGAGTTGGGAAACTTTCAGAGTAATTAAATCATAACATGAAAATGGTATGTTCCATATTGGTGAATGTTATTGGTAACCCGAAATTCTTTTATGCTGTAAAACTTGAAAATATATATGTTCAACTGTTTTTTTAATCATATTATTTCTTAAATGAAATCTAAATTTTTCTAATTTAAAATAAGCTATATTAAAGAAAAGCAATCTATATATATCATCAACTTGGTACTCAGGGGCCATTTAGGGTGAAATCCTTCAGATTGTATCCTTTAAGTGGTCTCAGATTATTATGCTGTTATATCTGGAATCTCCCTTTTGTTGCTTTTGTATCTTTTCCTTTGTTGTCTTGTTGTCAGCTATGCCTTCAAACACTGTGGCTTTTAAGAATTGAGACTAAAATGCTGCTTGCATGATGCTGCAATGAGCTCTTCTGTGAGCAAAGTCCTTAAAAAGGCTTGTGTCAGGATATTTAACCATGTCATTTGGCTGCATACATGCTTGTTTTGTAATTTGGGTGTTTTTTAATGTTTCTTTTATTAACTTTTTTACAGCTAGCCAACATGAGCAAATATTACAGTGGCAGTCATACTTGTTTGAATGGCTTTTATTCTTTCATTGTAGACTCCAAATTCAATGACTTTAAAATGAATTTAGAAGATTAAATTCACAGATAAGGAAGAGAAAATATACATGATATGACGTTAATTTGATATAATTTGTGGGTTTATGAAATGCTTATTTTATTTAGGAGTGGATAACTCATCTTAAGGCATGAAGATGAGAAAGGAAAACTATGCTACTACCATTATATAGGCTACCTAAAAGGGATAAAAATTGGATTAAGGAAGGCCTAAAAATGATTTTTTAAAATGTCTAGGTTACGTTGTTTTCTTAGGTTTAAGGAAAAAAGGACAGTTGTTCTTTTCTTCTTCTGAAGTCTGTTAGTTTCTCTTTTCCACTCAAGTGAATGTCACGGAAAGCAAATATCAACAGGAATGTGAGCAGGCCCAATTTGAAAGCAAACACAAGAGGGTTTTGCGTCTTTCCCTCCAGGCTCGCGCTTCTTCTTCCCCTGTGATTCTCGTTGGCACACATTTGGATGTTTCTGATGAGAGGCAGCGCAAAGCCTGCATAGGTAAAATCACCAAGGAACTCCTGAATAAGCGAGGGTTCCCTGCCATACGAGATTACCACTTTGTGAATGCCACCGAGGAATCTGATGCTTTGGCAAAACTTCGGAAAACCATCATAAACGAGAGCCTTAATTTCAAGGTAACGTGGTAGGCTGGTAGAGAAATGTAATTTATTAATTCTCATGTTATGCAACTGCCTAGAAATGTCAGAAATTTTGAGAAGTGAACAACTCACTTAAAATTGTGGGGTTTCTTTCCCCATTGCCGTTAGCATTGTTAACGTCTTTTCCATTTTAAAATTATTTATACCGGACTTCATTTCTAATTCATAGAAATGGGAATAAAAAATAATTAGAGGACCCGGAGAGAAACTAAGAGAACATTTCTGGGATACTGAGAAAATGTTTCTGAGAGAGAATCTGAGAAAATGTTTTTGATGTCTTTTCTCATCCAACTTCTTGTAGTGGTGGTTCAGTCCAAGGGTAAAGGTGAATACTGAGGTCTTGGGATCATCTTTCTTCTATTATTCTTTGACTGTTATTTTTCCATTTGCTCCTTTCATTTGGAATTCCTATTTTATGGACATCTTGATCCTTTGTGCCACTCCTTCATGTATTTTGTCACGGTGATTCCCATTCCAATTTTTTTTCCCCTCTGTATTGTGAGGCAGCTGTTTTATTTAGTCATGAAGACCACTGACTTGGTTTTCGGCAGTATCTCACTAATTACTTAGTTCATACAAAATGGACTTTTTATTTTGGGAATTATGTTTTAAATGTTTAAAATTATCTTCTGGTAAGCCAAATCTTTATAAAGCATAAATAAATCAGTTATCAGAGACAACAGTCTTTTTTTAATACTTGCAGGAAAAAGAAATATTCACTGGGATCTACAGGGAGTGTGGTGTAAACTGTACTGAAAAATACCCTTGATAGTTCCATATGACAAATATAATGATGAATTTCACTTAGTCCCTCTTGGCTTAGCTCATTAGCACTAATGATCAAGATCCTGGCTGATAAATAGAGTCCTATTTCGCCTGGGCAGTCCCAGCATAATTATTAATAGTGTCCCAGTATATTCTCAAAAGCATTCCAATTTGGATGATAAATTATATGGTCACCTTGGTTATAACTCCGCGTTGGCCAGTTAGCTTACATAATCCATTTATATAGATTATGTGTGCTTCTCTGCAAAACCTAATGAGCCATTTGTAAAAGTGATGGCTTTTGCGGTGTCCGGGGAGAGAATTTGTATGTTCGTGTCCTTCAGCACACATTTATTATAGTTATTAAAAGATTTTATTGATGATAGACGGTACTGTCATGTAAAAATGACGTTATTTATTTGTAGATTTTCCTATTCTCTTGTTGGACATGTAATTAGAAAGTAATATGACTTAAAGAAAAACAAATACACAAAATTTATTCATCCAGTTAATCTCTTAATCGAGGTTTTTTTTTTTTTTCTGAGACTATACCCATACTTCAAAAACTTTGTTGTTACTGAGAATATTTTGATAGTTTCCCTTTTCGTCATTGCTGTCAGAGAATGTATCATATCTTTCAAAAGACTTGTTGGAGGACGAGTTTGTTTTGAAAAGGCCTGAATTTAGTTGATGCAAAGTCACAGATAAGATGGCTCATTAAGCTGTATTAATACTGCTTTTGTCTGATAGATATCATTACCAATAAATCAGACCAGTTTTCCTTTTGGCACTTGTAAATCAACTTTGAAGACAACTTTTTACAAGGAAGTAAAACAGATGCTTTGAGAAATACCAGTATTAGTGAAAGAAAAGTATATATTGCTAATGGATGCAGCATTCTGGCATAATGGTTTGAAAACTCATTTGATTGCTTTGTAGAAGAGTGACTCTTTCGGAGGACCCAGGGCCTGTGGGCCTGCCAGAACTTGAAAATTCTTTCTTCCCTGAGGTGCTTCAACCTGAATTCACAGAGCAGCTTTTAATCTATTAGAGATCTTTTTTTGTCCTCTCATTTATTTTTCATCTTTCCCTTTGATCTTAGCTCTTCTCTAATCTTTTTCTGTCTCAACCTTATTAACATGTGTCTGTGCAGACACTTTAAGTTTTATTTTTTTGACTCAGCCTGTCAGTGAACTGATTATCATGCTGAAAGGAGAAGCAGGACAATACAGAGTTGAATGCCGACAATACTCCTTTTAATCTTGTTCAGCCCATTAGCAGAGCAGGCATCCCTTTAGGCTTTGAGACCTAGTCCCCTAAAACTCATCCCGTTTCTACTTGATTTGCTTTCTTTGAGAACTCTTGTTTACTTTTATATGGAGGTTTCCCTCCTTGGATTAAAACATAAACCTCAATCTGAAGTTCCATTTCATCTTAATTTATGAACAACTCTGAGAGGGAACATGAAAACTGGAGATTAGTGAAATTATCTCCAATTCTCTGGGTCAAAAAATACACGAAAACAGTCTCTTGAGTAACCATTTACAGGTAAATACAGAAGTAATGGTTATGGTTGTCTCCTTAAGGTTTTAGTCACAAATGAAAAAGACCAAGTTAATTTTTTGTCTCTGTGTGCTGAATTTCTGTTTGTAGTAAGTGTAAGAATTTAAGCAGAAATGCTGTTTCTTATCAGGTGAAAAGAATATGTAATTTCCATAGGTCCAGAAATAGGGAGAGTTTGCCATCTGGTGGTTCTTAAAGGCATTGCGGATGTTATTAAGAGTTGCTTTTCTATTTAAAATTATATTTTAAAAAATGTTTGGAAGATACTTTTATTATAGAAACTATCCTCTTAAGCCTATTCTTTAAAAAACTTCTTTTATGTATTTCTCATTTTGTAGACAGTGATTAGATTCCAAAAGCAACAGAACAATGATCATCCTCTCCTAGCAGAATCACTGGTGTTTAGATGATTTCTCATTTTCCCAAATTCAAGGTTCCATGAAAAACACAGCTTGAGTGGGATTTTATGTCTCCAGGTTTCACTGTTGATATATACATCCCATCAATGTAACATTTTACAGATAACAAGCACAAAATTTAATGTTTTACCTTGAATATTTAAAATATAATATCCAAAAGCTCTTGTAATTTGTACTGATATCTTATGCTAGCTTGTCTGTTTCACGTTAAGTTTAATGTCTTAAGATATAAAAAATCTTTCTTATGGTTAGTGATTTATCTTGTTTTTTGCCATGGAATTTCTGTATAGCAAGATAAACATTTCCATACTATTTTATTTGATATTTCCTAATTTGCCTCTGGATCAACAGTTTTCCTATTTTAATTTCATTGTACTTATTCCTTACAATCTAAATAGCTTTTTATTATATTTTGATTTTATTTAAAAATGTACTTCTGAATAACATATCTGTTTCTGTAAAAACTGTTAGCACTGAATTTGCCAACCATTTGACACATACACGAATAAAATAGATTTTTATGGCTTGTCATTTGTAATTTCATAGATCCGAGATCAGCCTGTTGTTGGACAGCTGATTCCAGACTGCTATGTAGAACTTGAGAAAATCATTTTATCGGAGCGTAAAAATGTGCCAATTGAATTTCCTGTAATTGACCAGAAACGATTATTACAACTAGTGAGAGAAAATCAGTTGCAGTTAGATGAAAATGAGCTTCCTCACGCAGTTCACTTTCTAAATGAATCAGGTTTGTGTGTTTCTTTCCTTATTTTCAAAGCTCAGCTGTAATAACTTATAAAAGTGTTTCTGAATCTTGTATAGAATTTACATTCAAAGCTGAGAGAATATCCATACAGTTCTTTAATAGGCCACTGATTTTTTTCTTTTTGGAGGATCATCATGTGTGTGGATGACAAATCATGTATCATGTTGTAAGAAAACAAATTTAGAAATCACCTAGGAGTAAAGTAGTGGAAAGATTCCCTGAGTGGGAGTTAAAATATTTGGGTTCTAGACCTTACTTGTACTATTCAGGAGCTGTGGAACCCCAAGCACAACCATATCCTTCGATAATGTCAAATGAGTTTAGTGCATGTGAAACTTATTTTTATATTGCAAAGGGGAATTATTGTTGGAATGGTCTAACTGGGACGCTTTGAGAATCAATGGCTCCCTGAGATGATGCAGCTGCTGAGTGGAAGATCTAGCTCTCTTTCATCAAATATTGGTCTCAAAGATGAAAATTCTCAAACCAACTTCAGTGCTAATTGTGTACTTGATCATATTACTTTGCCAGAAATGTGTGAGTTGTTTGATAGTACTAGAGTAAGTGACTGGGAAGCTGCTTTTGATCCCTAGATTCTGTTGTGTGAAAAATAGCTTCCTGTGGTTTATGATCTGTTCCTTTTCCCCATTGTTCTTAAGGTATGCTGAAATATGCTGTGTTTCTTATCTGTATTTGCAAATAAAACATGTCTTTGTCGTGTTTATTCAGCAAGCAAAACAGAAAATTATGAATTTCTATGTATGCATGAAATATGCTTTGTAATGCATGTCAGTGTCTCAAATATGTTTATATATGATTGTTTTATGTAGTTTAAAAATACTCCATTATAATATTGGGACTTTAGACCATAGGATGCACAGCTTCTAGTCCCAGCTCTGCCACTAGGTATGCTGAAATTTCTTTACCTGTAAAATGAGGAAGTTGGACTAGATTCTTTCTAAAGCCCCTTGATATTTGTTCTACATTCCATGTTTCACTGTTTGATGAATTTTTACTACAGGAGTCCTTCTTCATTTTCAAGACCCAGCACTGCAGTTAAGTGACTTATATTTTGTGGAACCCAAGTGGCTTTGTAAAATCATGGCACAGGTTGGTGTCTTTTATTTTTGTGGCACGGGGGTTATGGTCAAAGCATAGAACAGATGGCGCCCAGAGCATTGAGCATTTTAGAGTTTGGGTTTAGTTAAGGCAGAAACTTTTGTGAATTTAGAAGACTGTGGAACATTTCACATAGAAGACTACTTGAAGAACTTCATGGAAGAAGGAAAGATGTCTTGAGTTCACTTCCATGACTTGGTTTTCAAGCCACATACAGATGTTTGTATCACTCTGTCCCATGCTGCTTTACTAGATCCTGATGATGTCATCGATTTGGTTACTGAATTAGTCAATTGAACGAAGGCTTTGTGGAAATCCTTGGGGTAAACACATAGAAGTTTTGAAAACTTTGGATGGCGTTGGTTATAGCTGTTTTTTTCTTATATTTCACATGGAAAATGTTTTTTTCTCCGAATGATAATCCATTACCAGTGAGTTTAATTAGTTACAATAAACCATCTCTGTAGCTTTGACATAAAAGACCATTTGAGCAAAGCATACTACCTCAGGGCTTTTCAACCCCAGCATGATGACATTTTGGGCCAGATAATTCTTTGTTGCACATTGTAGCATGTTGGCAGCATTTTTGGCCTTTATATTCTAGATGTAAGTAATATCCTTTAGCTGTGACAAGCAAAAATGTATCCAGACATTGCTAAATATTGCTTGGAGAATGTGAAAATGACCCTAGTTGAGAAACATTAAGCTTCTGATTTGTTGATGAGTAAAATTTATAGTTTTGCATGTGGCTGCCCGAGTCCCTAAAATTATTATATATTTTTATATTAGAGATATCTCTTCCAATTAAACCATAAAGGTAATTAAATTCACTCAGACAGTCTTGAATAATTGTTCCTAAATTCCATCTAAGGAAAAAAAGGAAGGTATTGTGAAGAGAGAACTCAGTCGAGGCTAAATCCAGTACCATGGAACTCGAGAGCATATTGAAACATTGCAGTCAGTGACTATTTGCAGTATGCTAGTTATTGCTATTTTGGGAGGTATTTTTAAATTAGACTTTCAACCTTCTGCACATATTGTCATGGATCGTGTGATTTTACTCAATTATTAAACGATAATGGAGACAGTAATGTGACCCACTGCACTTACTTGAGGTAATTGATTATTAGTTCTGTGAAATTTCTTAATGCATTAAGCCTTTGTTTACTTATTTTTTAAATAAGGAAAATAACAGTTGTCCTCTATATTGCCTCCCTAGTTCAGTGTAAGTGAGGGGTAAATGTTAGCTAATTTTATATTGGATCTATTTGGCAATTTAAAGAATGTTAATTAGGAAATTTTAAAAAATTCAGAACTATAAAGAGGTACTCACGTAGTTTTGGAAAGTGTGTCATTTATGGGCACAAATAAAAAAGATGTGTAGGTAGCTGCATCCTGTACAGCAAAGGAAGTTTTAAATATACCCAGCAATTTTGTTGTCCTAGTTGGCGCATGGTAGCTATCAGGAGGTAACTCAACTCCATATAGTCAAGGAAACGCTATAGTTGCTCCCTAAAGTGATGTGTTTCCATGTCACTATGGAACACTTGAAATCGCACACATGTGAACATTAGGGTGGGCATATCTTGTACAGTAGAATAAGGAAGAGGTTTTCATCAGAATCCCCCTTTTAAAAAAATGCAGATTTTCAATATGACTGCAATAAAATTCCTAAAGATTTTGTGGAGTAATTAAGTTGAAAATCCATGAAAGTTCTTCTCATTAACATAGTTATAAATATGATAACTTAAGTAAAAATTAAGTTAATTTGAGCCACTCAAAGTTACTTTGAAAGACAGATTTAAAATGTCAATAAAATGATAATTTAAATTTCTTATTAACCTAAAAAAGAAGTACCATCATTTTTATTTATGCCAATAAATTGAAATATAATGTCATTTTCTCACTAAGGTTTAAAGGAAATGAAAGCTCTAAATAATCAAGTGAAACCAAGAGCAACTTGTCTGACAGCTATTAGCAAAAATAAATAAGAGTATTCACCTTCATGAATCAAGGCAAGGGCACGAATAATTTCATGGTGCAGAAGCTCTAATGAGCCCACCCACTCTATGTGCCCCGAGCTGTAAGGTCACTAAACTAATTTTAAAAAGGTACCATTAAGGCAGGTAGAAGCTTACAAGACTCATTTAACTGTATGATAAAAGAGATATGAAAGGGACCTATTGAATTAATCAGGTGGAACATTAAAAAGCTTATATGGCAATTTAACCTTGATAAAAATACATGGGAGAAATACAAAGGAATTTGGAAAATTCTCTTTCCTTGAATAAGGCATCAGTTAGCTATTCAGGTTATTAGGTTGAAGGAATGTTAGGAGCTCTTTTAAAGGTGATAAAGTCAAGATAATGTTGCAGATTTTATTCTTACGTAACAAACCCCCTCAAAACTTGGAGGCTTAAAATGTGAACAATTTATCATTTCTCATTCTTCTGTGGCTTGACTGGGCTCAGCTGCGTGGTTCTGCTCCACATGGTATTGGCAAGGGTCATTCACTTGGCTTCATTCATTAAACTGAGCTGGAAAGTGCAAGAAAGGTACGTGCACGTTTTTGGAGTATTGGTGCTTCTCCATGTGGCCTATCGTATGGCTAGGTTGGGCTTCCTCGTGGTGTGGTGATTACAGAGTAATTGGACATCTTTCATGGTGGCTGGTTACCAAGAGAAATGAAGCAGAATTTTTCTGTCCTCTTAAAGGCTAGGCCAAGGACTGGCAAAAGTATTAATTCTGCTACATTCTAGTAACCAGAGTAACCACAAACCTACCTCAGAATAAAGGGGAAGGGAAATAGACTCCATATGAATAGCACCTGTGTATAGCGATAGAAATGATGTGTCCATCTTTGGAAACTTCTGCTGCAAGTAGTGGTAGCATGCTATAGATCCACTAGGAAAATCAAGCACAAACTCTTTACAAAATAAATGTATCTTAGTAAAATAAATTAGAATAACTAGATAATAATGGCTAACACACATGAGGTTAATATGTGCTTTTCAAAGATTATCTCATGTAATTCTCACAGCAACACTTCCAAATGGTATTTTATTAACCCCTGTGATACAGATGAAGAAACTGATTGACAGAGAGGTTGAATAATTTACCCAATGGTACACATTCAGGAAGAGGTAGAGTTAGAATTTCAAACCAAGTTGTTTGACTCCAGGGCCTATGAGTTACGTTCATAGGGCTAATATTCAAATGAGAGAAAAGAAGTAATAAATAAACATATAATATGTTGAGTGGGTGCTACGAAGAAAATATGAAGTGTAGTTGGAGATGAGTTGTCAAAAAAAGGTCTTAGCACTTAAAAAACACTGAAAGAGCAAACAATTCTCTTTACCACCTGAATTGTAACAGCAATCTGGAATTGCTATAAAGTACACAACATGGGAGAAGTCTTAAACAACAGTTTTTATTATTTATAGGCCCATTGCACGCTGTCATTAAATACCAATATGTACAATCAATCATGCATTCATTGATTTAATAAATACTGTGCAAACAAAATAGAAATACAGAGATGGGTAAGACAAGTCCTTGGGCCTAAGGACTTTATAACCTGGTATTTCACCCAACTACATGATAGCATAAATAATGTTTGCTTCTGGTTAAGTATTCCTTGAACATTGTAGATCTACCAAAGAAAATTAAATACAAACCTCTTTTTAAAGTGAATTTGAAAAGCAAAATAAATTGGAATATATAGATAAATATGCTAAAATTTGTCATATGTACTTTGTGGGCTTTGCATGTGTTATTTCATTCTCAGGGCAATCTAAGACGATCACTTTTACTGTCTCATTTTACAGAGAAGAAAGCTGTGCATTAAAGAAATCAAATACCTTTCCCAGGGTCACACAGCTAGTAGCAGAGCCTGGATTTGAATCTGGGTTCTGATTTTTAACTGCCATGACAATGATCAAAGCTCAAAGTATGATCTCTGTGTTAGAATCATCAGGGTTGCTCGCTAAAAAAGCCGATTATCAAACCTCATCCCAGACCTACTGACCCAGACACTGCAAGTAGAATCCATCAAAATGCAGTAGTTACTTTGAGAATCATGAAACTCTACTACACCGTCTGTCTTCCTATTCATGGAAACCCTCTCCTAGTATATAAATGTGAAGAATATTTCTATTTCAAACCTGTATTGATAATTGTCTGGAAGATCATTTTCCTGGGAATATATTATTGATGAGACTGCAAAACAGAAGTAAGGTATTGGATTGATCTTTTCACTGAAGCTAGGGAAATATTGATGTTCATTGGTTCCAGAGAAGTTCAATGATTTCCAATCTGAATTAACTCCCTTAATTTAACAATTTTTTTTTTTTTTTTTGAGAGTGAATGTCCCTCTGGGCTTCTAGGCCACATAGTTGCTAGAGAAATTAGGTACTTTGTTGCACTTGAAAACATTAAAATCTTTCTGACTACTTTCACTGAGCAAAGAGACCTAAAATGCTTTAAATTTGCAACCTTTCAGAAAATAAATTCTAGTGATTATTTATGACTCAATCTTTCAGATTTTGACAGTGAAAGTGGAAGGTTGTCCAAAACACCCTAAGGGAATTATTTCACGTAGAGATGTGGAAAAATTTCTTTCGAAGAAAAGGAGATTTCCAAAGAACTACATGTCACAGTATTTTAAGCTCCTAGAAAAATTCCAGATTGCTTTGCCAATAGGAGAAGAATATTTGCTGGTTCCAAGCAGGTAAAAAAAACCTTAAAAAATAATTGCTACATGGAAATTCACTATCTATTCTTTTAATTGTCAAAGTAACTCTAGTCTATAATAGATGTATTAAATAAATAAATAAATATATTTTGCTTCCAGTGTAAACTTCCTGCTGACATATTTATTTTGGAATGGAACATTGCATCTGACGCTTTAAAGATATAGTAAAACTTATTTTATATATACAGTTACTAGTTGACTTATCACTGTTTAAATTATTTAAGAAAGGTAAATATTAGAGATAAGTGTGTGTGTGTATGTGTGGGTGTGTGCGTCCCTGTTTATGTACGTGTGTGTTCTTAAACAACACTGAGAGAGTTTATTAAGCAAGTTCTGAGAAGATAGTGAGTTTTCAACAGAATTTTAAAAGCATTTATGGCATCATAGTGGATGCCTAAGTTTTAGCCTATACTTTGGCTGTCCTACTGCTTTATAAGCAAGTGGGAAATGTTATAAAGTAATATGATGTTGAAATGTGCAAATTACATTGATTGATGGATGCAGCCAATTGTAAAAATAAATATACACTTTTTTTCTAGGACATGTATTTTTCAGGATTTATGTAAGATTGCATTTGTCTATTCATAACTAATTATAATAATTTATGTATTAGTGCACAGGGATTACCAAAAATATTTCATGCATCTACATCTGAGCATGCATTTGAATTGATTAATGACCTCTGAATTTTTGGTGTAGGAAAAACATGTGAAACAATGTTACAAAAAGACTACAGTTGCTTGGAGTGGTTACCTTCATTGATTTTAAGCAGTAAAATCATTTGCTCAACATTTTTGGGTATTCTGTGAGGCTGTATAACCATAGTGTCCTTTTGCCTTTAGTTTGTCTGACCACAGGCCTGTGATAGAGCTTCCCCATTGTGAGAACTCTGAAATTATCATCCGACTATATGAAATGCCTTATTTTCCAATGGGATTTTGGTCGAGGTTAATCAATCGATTACTTGAGATTTCACCTTACATGCTTTCAGGGAGAGGTGAGTGTTTAATGAAGACTTAATATTTAGAGAAATTAGGGAGATGGCATATGAAAAGTAATATGCCATTTTCTCAGAGTTTACTTGTTTGGAAGGCAGCTGAAGAATTAGAAAATAAGCTCATAAAACCTTGGAGTAGGCAATGTAAAGATACACAAGCACATATAACCTCATCCAATTTGTCAGGAAGAAAACTCCTTAGGTGCTCACTCAACTCTTGGCCGTGATTACATTGTAGGGAGTGTGATTATCTCTTTTCTGTTGCACAGCCACTAAGCCATTTACAAAGAAAAGAGCAAATCCGGTGTTTATAATGCTAACTCTTTCTTCTAAAATAAATAGAGACATTTTGGTACTGCAAAGGGAAAATACCATTTTGGGGATTAAAATTAGCTTTACACAGGTGTTACAGGTTTCCAAAATAAACCTTATCTTGATTGGAATTAATCAACATATAGGTAGTTACATTGCATTAAAAAGTTCAGAAAGTTTTGGGTTTAGCACAATCAATTTCTTTTTGAAAATTATGAGGATTGATTTATGATTCTCTTTCGTCATCGGTTGAGCCTATTAAACTGCTTAACAGCATCAACCTGAAATGGATCTTAATCTACAGGGGATTTAACTGGTTTTATTGTAAAGTTATGGATAAAATATTTAATAGATATGGATGAGGACTCATATCATTAACAACCCAATACTTTCTTTCAAAATGAGTAGATCTGTATTACAATCACTTGTGGTGTGTGCAGTAGATTTTTTCCCTTTAATTTAGGAAGCAGTTAATAAACAGCTCCATTTGGATCCATTTAAATTTCTTTTAGAACGAGCACTTCGCCCAAACAGAATGTATTGGCGACAAGGCATCTACTTAAATTGGTCTCCTGAAGCTTATTGTCTGGTAGGATCTGAAGTCTTAGACAATCACCCAGAGAGTTTCTTAAAAATTACAGTTCCTTCTGGTAGAAAAGGTAAGGAAATCAATTTAAATGCTTCAATTGTAACACTAAAGAAATCTAAACTTAAAAACATTTATGTATATAAACAAAAAACCTTTACTTTAAAGCTTTGTGACAGTATGAGGTTTAGACAAGACGTTGAGCTCTGTTTTCAATCATGTAGGCTGTATTCTTTTGGGCCAAGTTGTGGACCACATTGATTCTCTCATGGAGGAATGGTTTCCTGGGTTGCTGGAGATTGATATTTGTGGTGAAGGAGAAACTCTGTTGAAGAAATGGGCATTATATAGTTTTAATGATGGTGAAGAGCATCAAAAAATCTTACTTGATGACTTGATGAAGAAAGCAGAGGAAGGTATGTTTTGAAACAACTTACAAATGCGTTTAAGTGATCCTTCAATACTTACAAAATGACTTTTATTAAACGTAAATATTCTTATTCATAACGGATGAGTTGAAAAATAGTATATTCAATTATAGGGACTGTTCAGAAAACTGGATTATATTTATTATCAATAAAATCTTGTATTCTAGATTCAGAAAATGTTTTTGAGGGTTTGAATGCTGGCTCATTGAACAACATATCCTCATCTGTGAAATAGGAATACCAACCACATCTATCTCATAGAATTGTTATAAAGATTCAAATGGACAATACATGGATGTAATTTACTAACAGGTCTGCCATATAATAACAGCTTCAGCTTCATGAATGTGGCAAAAGCAGAGAATAGATAACTTTCTAGTCAGATGTCTGGTAGTCTGCAGCAGTTCAGAATTCTACAAGTGAACGTGGGAATAAATTTTTGAAATTCCAAGTAGATAGATATTAAGTGAATCTTTAAAATGTTCTCAAATTTTCTAGAGAAATCTAGGATTGGTTAGAAAGGGAGGGGTTAGAAATTATAGAAAATATTCCATTATTTTTTCATATCAAAACCACAGATTTATGTATCTCCTTAAATGTTGTTTTTATTTAAAAAATGTTTTATTACTTTTCAGGAGATCTCTTAGTAAATCCAGATCAACCAAGGCTCACCATTCCAATATCTCAGATTGCCCCTGACTTGATTTTGGCTGACCTGCCTAGAAATATTATGTTGAATAATGATGAGCTGGAATTTGAACAAGCTCCAGAGTTTCTCCTAGGTAATTCTTTTTGTTAATTTGAGAATAAAAATTAGGATGTATTTTTCTCCTTATAATTTAGAAAATAGATCTCATAATTATATTGTCATAGATTTTTACTGTCTTCATATATTTGTTATAATGTTTTTTATTTGGAATGATATATTTTAAAGGAATATCATGTTACACATCTGGAATTTGCTTTGCATATAATCATGTAGACTAGGATCAAGATGAGGATGAGATTATCATGGAAGCACAAATATTTATGAAATGTATCTTTGTATTTGCCTTAATTGCCAGGGATGTGGGAGGCAAATAAGAAGGTTTTCAGGTGAGTTAAGTGAAGCAGCCATATTTTATATTTAAAATGACAGAATAGGTAAAGGAAGCACACCTCAGTGTAGTCATAGCAGGGGTTTTATGACTGAGTGTGACAATGCTGAATTCTCATAGAAATATTCATAAAAAGCCTTGAAATTAAGAAGTCAGAAGTGTCACATGGTGATATACTCAAATTCTTTTTTTTTTTTTTTTTTGGTATGCTGAACAATTTACATTTGTTGGTTCCATGAATTCAATCAGTTATTTTCAATAGAGGATGATGGAAATCATTGAATTCATGTAGCATGTTTAGGTGTTCATTGAGAAAAGGTGAAGTCATGGTAACCATGTTCCAATATTCTCGTTTGTATCTTGACTTCCTGGACCTGTCCCATCATTGTACATGGATTTTTAGGCCTAAAAGATGTTTTTAAAAAATGCTCATACACTTCAGAAGATGAAAAATGTATGCATTATAACTACTTTGGGAAAGAAGCAGTCAACATAAGATATGTCACTGTATGTCATTCAGTAGATTACATGTGTGGCTTCTCATGTCTCTCAGAATAAAAGCTAATGTCTTTACAAGGCCTGTGATGCCATGATCTATCTGACTCCTCGGTTATTGTTTGTTTGTTTTTTTTAAATATATTTTATACAAATTTATTTTTTTAATTGACAAGTAAAAATTGTATATATTTATGGTGTACAACATGATGTTTTGATATATGTATATGTTGTGGAATGGAGAAGTTTAGCTATTTAACATATACATTATCTCAAATACATATTTTTGTGGTGAGAAGTTTTAAAATCTACTCTAATAGCAATTTACAAGTATACAGTATGTTATTATTAACATTAGGCTGATGTACTCAAGTTTTAAACATTCCAGAGAGTCATTGAGGCAACTACGAAATGCATTAGACTGATTTAATGTAAAGCATTTAAAGACAATTTTGACCTTACTTTGTTTAGTTTTTGTTGTTGTTTAGTTTAATTTTAATCAAATTACCCCAGAGATAATGCCTAAAATCTAATATTAGGCATAATATTCTTAGCAAAAAATTGTCCAAAATTTGGGACATGATATTTAAAGCTAAATAAACACCTTTATACTTTTCATATTGGCATTCATTGGGAAGTTTAGGATGAATTTAAATGCTTTGGAACTGAGGAAGTTAATATATTAGTAATAGAGGATTAACACAAAATGCTGAATCGTCAATGCTGAATCCTACATTTTAATCAACCCCAAACTTCAAGGTATACAGGAAAGTACCAGACATAGTGCATCCTTCCTCTGAAGAAATCCCAAACTGTCAGACACAGATTCCTAAAATATTTCTTTGTCCTGCATTAAAATGTGTTTCAGATGAATGGACACGTTTTGAGTAGTGTATGTGGAAACGTCATTTACAAAGTCTGTTTAGTTGGCCGGGCGTAGTAGCTTACTCCTGTAATCCCAGCACTTTGGGAGACCAAGGCAGGTGGATCACGAAGTCAGGAGTTCAAGACCAACCTGATCAAGATGGTGAAACCTCGTCTCTACTAAAAATACAAAAAAAATTAGGCGGGTGTGGTGGCGGGTGCCTGTACTCTCAGCTACTTGGGAGGCTGAGGCAGAGAATTGCTTGAACCTGGGAGGTGAAGGTTGCAGTGAGCCGAGATTGTGCCACTGCACTCCAGCCTAGGCGACAGAGTGAGACTCCGTCTCAAAAAACAAAAACAAAACAGAAACAAATAAACAAAGTCTGTTTAGTTACACAGATAAGAAAATGTTTGTGATTACTCTCCCTTCTCTAGACCTATGTCCCATAAATCCATAAATGCCATGTTCATTTACAGAAAGCAGTCTAGATAGGAGTTTCTCAGTCTTTGAGCTATTGCCATTTTGGCTGGGATGACTGTTATCGAGGTGCATCGTAGGATGTTTGGCAGCATCTCTGGCCTCTACCCACTAGATGTCAGTAGTATCTCCCCTTCTTCCCTCAGGTGTGACAATCAAAATGTCTCCGGATGTTGCCAAAGATAAGGGGCGGGGTTGAGTATCCATGATTTAACAAATTAGGTGTATCCTTCTAAAAACATTTTACAGGTAGAGACTCCAGCATCTTTATATTAGGGTAATCTGGAGAAGGTCTTGCCTTTCTCCGTTTTCCCTCTTCCCATTTTTATTGTAGGGCAGCAGTGCATTCAGGCTTTTTGAAAACTCTCTTTTTCCCAGATAGCAGTTACTATTATGCAGTGACTAATACGACCCACCTTAATAGATATGAATAGACTTGTTTTGTGAATATATTTTAAAATATAAATGTATGGGATTTTGTTCATGCATCTAAGAAGCTACAAGGTACATTTCCTCTTTGTGGAGCTATTTATTTTTCTGGAGAGCCAAGACAGGTACTTCTACTTCTGTGGTGTAATTTGAGGGGTTAGGAAAATTTCCTTGCCTTCAATTTTCCTTCCAACCTGGATATCACAAATACACAATAGTAGTCCTTAACTTTATTTTTGTTCTCAGTCACCTGAAAGACATGACAATCCATACTCTATATTAATGCAGCAGTGATTCTCAAATAGAGAAGGGCTTTAAAAATTAGAAATCCCTACTCCATCTTGAAATTTTGATGTATCTCCCTAGAGTATGTTACTTCTCTATGCTCCATTACAATTTCTCTTTATTGTTGATAGCTGTCCAGATCGAGGGGAAGCAGAGCAAGATGCATCTATTATATGTTTCCATCTCTCCGACCCATTCTCTCCCTTTCCCCTCTACTTGCTTTCTTTCTCTTTTCCCTCTTCTGTTTACCCGATTCTATTTCTGATTCCAATATATAACAGTTTCCCCTGAAACTCTCTCAATACCAACAATCCTAACTAATGGTTTTTAAAAGTCAAATATTTATTAAGTACTGGAGGGATAGAATGAGAGAATACCAAGACTGATAAGATGCAAATAATACTTTTAACATATTTACAATCTAGTAGAAAGACATGCTCAAACGAGTTAATTATTTTAATATACTCTGTCTCTGAGCATAAAATATAATTATATATGCTCATTATGGATGTATAAAAAATAAACAAATAGGTAGAAGCTTTCCATAGATGTGTAATTTCACCACTTGGAAATTACAAGTTGTTATAGACTGTTTTGCGTGTATTCACTTATATCCATCAAGTGACTACATTCCAAGGCACTACATGAGAACCATAAATATTGTACAAACAGGATTTGCTGAATGTCGTTGGAGAGTAACAGTCCATGGGGCTGATTGTGATCAGTTTCTGAGGCAGGCCTCTATTTCTTGGTATGTGTTGGTCCCTGTAGGCTTGATAAACTCCCTGGAGGTGGAGATGATGGAGTAGCAGAGCTCATCAAGGGTATGGAGGCTTGAAGGTACAAAGCATGCTCAGGAAATTTTGGCTATTCCGGTTTGTCTAGAGCACTTGTTCTCAACCTTACCTGCTCGTTACTAATTCTACTAAATATAGAATTAAAAGAAGAAAAAATCTGATAACTATTTTCTCCTGGGACTAATTAGATCAAAATCTTTGAACCCAGACATTAGTGTTTTAAAAAGCTCCTCAGATGTATTGTTTAGCCAGGACTGGGGCAGGGAAAGCTACTGAACTCATCAAGCCTTGAGAATGAGAAGAACAAGAAGAGAACTTTAAAAGGATTTAGGGGCCACAATATGACTGTGGAGCTGAATTTAGATTTGGTTTCGTAGGCAACATGGAATAATTTGTGTGTGACCAGGAGAATGACACAATCAAAGTGGAATGATAGGAAAATTAATTTTACGAGAGAGAGAGAATGAGTTGGAAGTAAGGAACTCAGGAGGCCTCTTGGGACTCAGCAGAAGGCTCTGAGGCCACCAAATGGGTGTGGTGGTAGTGGAAATGGAGAGGAAGGGAATGTGAATGAGGCTGCACAGTGAACTGCCAGTGTTAGCCGTGGGGTTAGACCGGAGCAAGACTTAAAATGGTTCGTCAGTTTTAACTCCAGAAAGACCTCAAAAAGAGTTTTGTCTTGTTATCATCAGCTATGTGGAAGGTAGAATAAAAACTTGTTAGGAGAAAAGATAATAAATGTGGCTTTTGATAGGCTGTGATTGAGTTGGAAGGGCATACCAGTGAAATATCCAACACAAAGTTAGAAGTGTAGAAGAGCACTTAGGAGGTGGCTATAAGTGAACATGTGAAAATTATCTACGTTAGAGGGATAGATGAAGTCACAGAAGTGGATGACATAATTGAGCAGGTTATATGTAGAGGAAAGATGGGAAGGTTGAGGACAAAATCTTTAGATGTATCTTTCTCGGAGTAGAAGGAAGAGGAAATGTTAAAGGAGATTTGATTCAATGAAACAAGTAGATCAGATTTCTATTCAAATATACAACAGATACAATTAAAACAGATATAATTTATTTAGTTTTTTTTTTTTTTTTTTGCTTGGACAGATTAATTTAAGTGCTTTGTATTTTATTTTCAACAGGTGATGGCAGTTTTGGATCAGTTTATCGAGCAGCCTATGAAGGAGAAGAAGTGGCTGTGAAGATTTTTAATAAACACACATCACTTAGGCTGTTAAGACAAGTAAGAAATTCAGTAATATAATTATATTAAATTACACATTATTAATCTGCTGGAATTCTTATTTTGTGTACAGTTGTGAAAATGCAAAATAATGACCACATTTCTACTTGAGTTTAATTATGCAATTCTAGTTTGTCTTTTCTTTGTAGAATAGAAAGTTTTGTGTTATTTCTCCTGTTGAGAAACAAAGCACTATATTCTGAGAATCCTTATAATTGTGATGCATAGTATGTTGTAAAAAGACTCACTTACCCTCCTCTTTTTACTTTAGAACCTTACTGTTCAAAATGTGTTCCATGGATAAGTAGCCAGGCATTATCCAGGAGATTGTTAGAAATGTAGAAACTTGGGATTTTTCAGCGCCATGTTTTTGTCCCCGGTGCTCCACAGTAGTCAGACTCCTAGCTGCCTCCACTTGCTTCCAGACCTTGAAGCCTAGCAAGCTCCTGACTTCACCTTCTATTTTCTTCAGAGTGTTTATCTTTTACATTTCTGGTCTAGGGAGAGAATGATTTTTATTTTTATTGAACATGACTTCCGTGTGTTCAGAGTGAAAGAAGAAGTTTAACGCATGACCTCACATTGCTAATTTGATTGAAGGTGAGAAATCTTAAACCAAAACTCTCACTGATAAGCTTGCACCTTTCTTTTCTGGATTTATCCACTTCAATAAGAACCGCTATTGATTACTTGCTACAAAGATGGAAAAGTCAGCACGCTTATCCTATTTCCTACTTCCTGTCCCTGCCCACTTCCTAAAATTTAAAATTGGTTAAATTAGTTTTCCTCATATATAACAATTATAACTTGGAATGATTTACAAAACTTTTGATTTTTTAGTACACCAATACTAGACAGCATGGACTGACTCCTTGCTATGTGAGATGAGGAAAATTACTGCCATTCTTTCTCCTCTTCCCATCACCTTCTCACGTTCCCTAATTTGTTCTATTATTTTTATGTAGTGAAAGTTTATAACGTTTATATTCTGTTCTGTGCTCATAATTAAATTGTTCACATTTTGTCTATAGTTTGGTTCTGAGGACAAAACCAATAAATGCCATTTATATATATTTTTATTTGTACAGAACCAAAATATTTCTACTTTTAGACAAAGAAATGCAACCTTCTGTCACTAACTTCTTTTCCTAATAGAATAGTAACATTCCAAATAACAAAGTCAAACGGATCCTCTATTGTTATGTATTTATCATCAGTCTATAAAAATAAGGGCATATTTTAATTCAGGCCACATTTTTACCCTGATTTTAAAAAAATTGTTTTTAGAGACGCAGTCTCACTAGGTTGACCAGGCTGGTCTGGAACTCCTGGCCTCAAGTGATCCTCCCACCTTAACCTTCTGAGTACCAGTGGTGATTTATTTTATGTAGCTTTTTGAGGTTTTCTGATTATATATATATATATATATATATTTTAAAAAACATACTCAGGAAAAGATATTTTCATCATGCCTTCAAGTGTTTCTAAGTTCTTAATCATACAGTTTGTATAACAGAATCTACTTTCTTCTTGAAGACATTCATCATTCAGCACATGACTTACTGCTCTAAACAGGAGAGATGGATTTTTAGGCTGCTTGCGCACTGATTAATCTATGAGTTAGTTTCCTTGCCCTCTTTGATTATTCTGAATGTTTCTTGGATTCCATGCCTTCTCTTGGTTGAATTGTCCTTAGTTTTTGTTGAAGAATATCTTTGAATAATTTTTTTTAAGAAAAGGTGTTTGTAAGGTAAATGTTTTCAGTCCTTACATGTTAAAAATATCTTAATTTTGCCTCCCATGTGGTGGATATGTTATCACACTTTATATTTTGGGAATCTAGGTTTGAAATAATTTTTCTTCAAAATTTGAAGAAAATTCCGCTGATTTTTAGTGCCCACTGTTGCTAAAGAGAAGTCTGCAGTCAGTCATGTTTGCTCCTATCTAAGCTACCTTTAATTTCATTTTAAAAACTGAAAATTTGATCTTTTGAATTTCATTTGTTTTCATTGTTCTGAACCTTCACAAGTATATGTTTGTGTGTAGGTTGTTTTTCATTCCATCTAATTCATTTTTTTGTGAAAAATTATCTTCTGTGTATTCTCTTCTATTATTTATTATTTCCTCCCTAACCTTTATTTATCATTTTTATTGACAGCTACTATGTACCAGGTTAGGTGATAGGATATATAATATACATATAGTAGTAAGCTAAACCCAGTCAAGCCTCTCCTTCTCTGGAGCCTATATCTAGTTACTTATGATTCATTATTGCTTGCCATTGTTCCAAGAGTATATATTAGATGACAAGCCTTCTGGGTCTATCTCATCCATGTTTGAGTTCCCTCTTCAAGTTTTATCTATAATTTGTGTTACTTACTTGACTATCTCTTGCAGGTTTCTAGTTTGTTTTTCAGAATTGCCTCATCTATTATTTAGTTTTCTGCTGAATTTTGTTTTGATAATCATATTTTTCACTTCCAGCAATTCTTTCCATCGCCTCTCCTTGTTCTTTTGTAGCCATATTTTTGGATGAAATACCCTCAAGTGTTTCTGTTCACATCAATTGGAATTTAATTTTTTGTATTACTTGCATTATTGCTGTTTTCTCTGAGGTCATTTGCTCTATGGGTTCACCTTGATTTTTCTCTTTTATATTGTTGGTTTTCCCAATTGAGTAGTTTTGGATGACTTCATATCTATGAAGTGAGTACTATATTGATTATCAAAGATAACTAGAATGGGCATTCTTCACATTTATGTAGGTTTGCTTGTTCAAGTTACCACTTTCTGAACAAGAAGGTAGACCATAGACTTTTAAGGGCTATGTACTGCTTAGGGATACTCTGTTTTTAGGTTACATGGGCAGGGATCACCAGGACTGCTGAGACCATACCTAGCAAAGGAAGGCAGGCTAACTATAGTTGATGAGCTTAAAAAAAAAAAAAAAAAAAAAATAAACAAAAAAATCTCATAATGTTTTAAGAAAGTTTATGAATTTGTGTTGGGCCACATTCAAAGGCATCCTGGGCCACATGTGGCCTGCGGGCCACGAGTTGGACAAGCTTGTTCTAGATACTTCAGACTCTGTTCTACATCTCTTCATAGATCAATAACTTGCTGCAATGAGCTTATCAGAGAAATTATCTTCTTTTCATCCATAAAAAAAGTCATGGGAGGTACTCACTATAGGATTGGTTTATTCCAGTGACTCTGGCCAATTTTCTTTAAAATTCCTTTAACCTTGTTATATTGGTTTAATTTCTTCAGAATGACTTTTCCCATTGTGGTAAACTGGTTCTAGGCTTCACAATTACTTATTCCAAGTACAGGAGAAAAGAGGGCACCTCTTTTGAGGACTTGCATTTCAAAGGAATCAAATGGCCTACATAATAACCCATTAAATAAATAAATGTCTCTCAGCCCCAGTTGAGTCACCTGTGCTTTTCTCAACAAGCACTATGTTCAGGGCAATGCTCTGTGCTAATTGGCTTTAGGTCTCTGTTACCGAACTGATCACTGTGGCCCTGAGGGTGCTGTTACTTAGAATATTCTCACCTTTTCTGAGAGGCTGATGTTGGGGTCAGTTCCACCTGAACTAAAGTCCATGGGCTGCATGGGTAAAGGTTGAGTACCTCAGCAAATATCATGGAAAGGAAGGGGAATATACACTGTTAGTTAACAGTGGTTTACTCCTGTACTCTCTCTTGTTTGGATACTACTGGGTATTTATTTCTTTTTCTGAGTCTTTATTGACATTAGGAATGAGAGATAGAAATAGGGTGAGAGAGGAAGTAAAATTCAATGCTAATTTTTCCATCTTATACCAGAACTCAACTGTATTTCTGGAATCTATGTATCCTTACTTTTCCTTTGATTTATTACAAAAAAATTCTTAGTGGCTACACTAAAAATTTTGTAACCTTTAAAAAATACATAGTTACACTACTTCAGTTACTCTGAGTAATAGAAAATTTCATGTGTGTACAAAATATCCTGGGGGCATTTTAATTATTAGTAACTACAGTCACAGTGTAGTTCTAGAACCAAATTAAACATTTTGCATATAGAAGCTTATCTGTGAAACAAATCTGGCACAATCTCTTTTAATGTGTAGGTAATTTGTTATATAAATTGATTTTTTAGCTTTGTTTGTTAGTTGTCAGCATGCATTTCAAATTTTACACAATGTGTTTGGGGAACTCTGATGGAAGTCAGTGCATTAAAAATGTCTACAGGGCCAATTAGTGTATAGGCAGGGAGGCAAACTAAGGGAATGGTGGAAGAAATTGGAAAAAAAAAAACCAAAAAACCGATGTGCATAATGTGCTTCTTCTCGTAAAAAAAAAAAAAAAAAGACAACAACATAAAGAAATAAAAATGACATTTGATGGTCATTCTGCCAGTAGTCATGGGGCAGATCTATGTTACACTGTACTATTATGCTCTTTTTTCTTTGCAGTCAGTGAGTTGCTTTTCCAGGATAGAAAATTTGGATTAGGCCTTTGTCTGTGCCTGTGAAAATAAGTAGAGCTAACTTAACTCGTTGTCATCAGTTTTAACCAACTGAGCTAATCAGACATGGGCTTTAAAAAAAGATTTTATCTACTAAGCAAATATGATCACAGTCTGAAACTTTGTTCTTGGAAAATCCCCTCTCAGGGTGTTCAGCCTTTCTTCTTCAGTTTGCAGAATTCTCCACGTTTCAGTTTCCTGATAAATCAGTGGGTGCTGCTACTCCACATCTTTGAAGCTGGTTGTTAAGAAGCAGCACTTCTACAGCGATCACAGTTTAAAGCATGAATCAATTTAATGTCACATAAGCTATAAATTTCAACGGAGTTACAGTTTCAGAGTAAAGTGCAACATACAGTATAAAGTGAATCTGGAATTCAAGCCCAACAATGTCATAAAAGAGGCTGTGAAGTCTCACATGATGTGGGCCACAGAGAGGATTGTTGCCATTCAGATCTTAGCTCAAATACTACCACATCCTTGGAGTGGCCCGCCAGGGGCCACCCTTACTAAGCCAATCCCTCTGTTCAAGCCAAAATGATATCTCAGACTTTTTTTGAATTGCAGAGAGATTGTTGCAGCCAGGGATTGCATTAGTAAGGGTGGCCCATGGTGGGCCACTCTGAAGATGTAGTAATATTTGAGCTAAGATCTGAATGCCAAGAAGACTTCAGCCATGTGAAGGGTGGAGGGATTTCTAGGGAGAGGGGTCAGCACAGGCGAAGACCCTCTGACGGGAAGAAGCTGAGCACAGCTTGGGATTGAATGAATGCCAGTGTGGCTGAAGGGTGGTGAATGAAGGGGAGGGGGAAAGGAGAAGGTCTAGGAGGCCTGGGCATGATCAGATCAGGCGGTGAGGCCATGGAAGTAGGTGGGATTTTCATCTAAGAAAAATGAGAAGTCTTCAGAGAGTTTTCAGGAGGGGATGATATATATTTCTTTGAAGTTGAGCGTTATCCTCGGTAAATTTTGTAGTCATTAAACCAGAGATTATAGACAGATTTTCCCTCATATGCCAGTTGCAGCTGATTAGTAGTGGCTATAGAGAATCCTGGGCTGAGAAGGATTCTGTGGCTAACCAGAATTCAGTAGACGAGTTTGACATGGCCCATTAGTATGACTGTACTGTGTGCACTGTTTCTGCATTAAATGTCTGACAAAAGCAGAGCCAAAGGAAAAATAGAACTTAACAATTTAATTCTGACAATACAGTTGACCCTTGAAAAACATAAAGGTTGGGGTGCTGACCCTTTGTGCAGTCAAAAATTTGCATATAACTTTGACCTCCCCAAAATCTGAACCACTGATAGCCCGCTGTTGACTGGAAGCTTTGCTGATAACACAAACACTTGATTAACACATGTTTTGGATGTTATCTGTATTATATACTCCATTCTTACCATAAAGCAAGCTAGAGAAAAGAATATTTTATTTAAAAAATCATAAGGAAGAGAAATATATTTATTCTTCATTAAGTAGAAGTGGATTATTATCAAGGTCTTCATCCTCATCATCTTCACATTGAGTGGGCTGAGGAGGGGGAGATAGAGGAAAGGTGGGTCTTGGTGTCTTAAGAGTGGCAGAGGTGGAAGAAAATTTATGTATATGTGGACTCAGGCACTTCAAACCTATGTTGTCTAAGGGTCAACTGTAGTTTCAAAACCAGCTTTTTATTTCTGAAAATATGTTAAAAAAACTCAGAGAAGAAATGGAAAGTTTGCTATGATCCAGTCATCCAGAGAAATCCATGGTCACCCTGTTGATGCACTTTAAAGAAGGAGATACGTGGGTAAGACCTGATGGTGAATTACTCTTATATGATTTTGGACTTTTGCAGGAGCTGGTGGTGCTTTGCCACCTCCACCACCCCAGTTTGATATCTTTGCTGGCAGCTGGTATTCGTCCCCGGATGTTGGTGATGGAGTTAGCCTCCAAGGGTTCCTTGGATCGCCTGCTTCAGCAGGACAAAGCCAGCCTCACTAGAACCCTACAGCACAGGATTGCACTCCATGTGGCTGATGGTTTGAGGTAAGTAGGTCTTGTTGTTTAATATTCAGTGCATGACAAGTGTGACCCCAGACTTACTCTCAGGTTCCGAGAACACTTCCCAGTAACACCGTGCCCCAGTAACAATTTACAAACAATTTGGATGAAAACTACCATTTCCCTGATCAAATTTGGTTAATTTCAGAAAATAAGAGTATGAAACCATGTAGAACCTCATAGCAAGTAGTAATAGACTTTGAACCCACAAGTTCAGCTGTGGAACCCATAATTTTAACCCTGTACTGATCTGCCTTCTGTACAAATGTATAAGTTAGGCTTCACAGTATCAAATTGAGTGTCAATTACATGATTCCAGTGAGGAAAGATGAGTCCATACTTCTCAAGGGGACTAGAGTGATTCATGTTGGATTCTTCGGTATGACCATCTCACACGTCTCAGAGGTACACCTATCCACGCAGCCAGAGCAAGCTTTGGAGAGGGAGCACACTGGAGTGGAAAGGCTGTTGTCTTTGAAAGCAAAAGGCCTGGGATTAATCACTATTCCACACACTTAGTAACTGTGATTTTATATCTCTGATTCTCAGTTTTTAAATAGTCTATGAACCATGACTTATATTTAATGCATAAAATTGTGATGACCTCTGTAATAATGGAAGACATTCCAGATGAAACTCTTGATGTCCGCTCTGCCATTGCTCCCCAACCCCAGTCACCTCTTTACACCTGAGAGTCACCTTTCATTCTTTTCTTTCTCTCTCATCTCATAGCTAATCCTTTAGCAAATCTTTCAGCTCTGCCACCAAAATATATATTAATGCTTCTAATAATTTCTCTCACTAATGTCTGAGCCAGTATCATCTCTCATTGCCTTTCGGTCCCCTGCTTCTATCTCTGTCTCATGATACATCCCGTTCTTCACACAGCTACTGGGGTGATTTTTCTAATATGAAAGTTGGATCAGGCCTTGTTCCTGTTATCAACCCTCCCCTGCCTTATTTCTTGGGCAGGGTGCTCAGCCACTCCTATCCCTGAGGTTCCTTGCAGATACCAGAGGCTTTATATTGGCTATTGATTTCACTCAGGAGTGTCTGACTCCCAGATATGTTCTCTACTTATTATAAAGGATTATTTGAATCCTTTCATTCAGGACTCTCAGCACAGAGGATGTCCCCAACGACCCTTTGTCTCTCCAGCCTCTATAGGAATATTCCTGCCTAGGATTTTTTATGTTTTCATTTTTTAAAAATTTATTTATTTTCTGTCTTGCCATCAGAATCTAAGTACCATTAAAGGAGGGACTTTTCATCCTATTCACCATTGTATCTCTAGCTCCTAAAATAGTAAGCCTTCAGAATTATTGTGTTGACAGTAGGGGAAGAGGGAGAAAGGAGGAAAGAAGGAAAACAGTGCCTGGTGCATAGTAGCAAAGCAGTGTATGTAACTTTCCTTCTCTTCTGAAATGCTATGAATATGCCTTTTAGGTAGTATCCAGAAATCTCCCTTCCTGAAAGGGTCCAGAAACTACTGAAAACTGTCCAGATTATGAAATGAAACAGGGTGCAGGGATTTGCATTTGAGTTGATATTTCTGCTTTTGAACACCAGGGGGAACCTTGGGTTAAATTAATGTAGGTAAAGTGCAGCTTAGTCTCCTGTATCTCAATGCCCTCTTTCCTTCATTTAACTAACTCTAGGTTCAGTTTTTCCCTAATTCTTCCACAAATCCGCAAAGTGTTTATTTGTAAAGTGAAGAATTGCTATTTTTTTTTTTTTTTTTGCTTAACACTGTTCGAAACACCTTGTCTCTAAAATGACTTATTCTAGTTCTGTGAAACCTTACTTTAAACAACAAATCCAGCAGTTTCTGATGAAGTAAATGAAATGTCAGCATATTTAAAATAATTTGCCTAATTTGTTCTTAGCTTAATGCCAGAAAAGCTTTCTGGATTTTGTATCACAAAAGACTAGTAGATTTCAGTATCTATCAGTCTTCTACCAGCACTAAGTAATTTTTAAAACTCAGCATTAAGGTTTATTTTCCCAAGTATGTTTTAGCACAGAAAATAAAATCATGCTCCTTTGGAGTCCCTTGAACGCTGGAGCTGTTTAGAGTGACATACAAGAACTTTCTTCACGTTACATGCTCTCCCTCCATCTTGCTTTTACCTGTTAGCTCACCTCTCCAATTCAATCCACTTCCTTTGAACTCTTTATCATAATTCTATAAAACTTATGAAAATATAATCACCTACATTTTCTATATGTTTCTGTGTTTCAGTATCTTCAAAATGGAATGTACTGCCTTGGTACATCACCCACTATAAATCTATTATTTCTGCTATATCCCACACTTGCCAGGCCAGGATACTTGTTGTCCCATCCAGGCCAAACACCTTTCCCGAAAAGCAACTATGCATTTGTCCACCAGGTCCTTGACTCTATTTTACATTATCTTTTTAGTCAATTCATTTACTTTTACACTGCTTGCTGCTGCCTTCGTTCAGCATGTCCAGGGAGTTATCAGAATTTCTTTTCTAAAATAAAAATCAATTTATGCTTGCAATTCCGTGGCAGTTCTCAATTATCTGCAAAGTGCATCCAAACTCTTGGCATAGCATCAAAGCTCTTTCTGTATGCCTCTTGCTTCCCTTTACAGCCCCTGCCCCCCTACTGCCCACACTGCATTCTAGCCATGATGACAGTCTTGAATTTTCAGTTATGCTCATGTCTCTCCGTCATTGTATTTGTTATTCCTCTCTTTCCACCAAGTTGTCTGCCTAGAAAGCTCATTTTTCTTAAGAATTTCCTCACATATCATCTCTACTGTGAAGCTCAAATGTGTCATGAAGTGTTAGCTTCTCCAACTTGTGTTTCTTGCACACGCTCTGTGCAAGACATTGTCTTAGGTGCTAAAGAGAGAAAGCTAGATATTATATTGTTCTTGAGGTTGAAAGCTTACAGTCCTAGTGGGAGACTCAACTTTGCTGTCTTTACCTCAATGTTTTTCTTCCTCTGTGCTTCCCTAGCATGTGGTAGTTACATATTTCTGGAACCTTGTTTGAACACCTGTTTGAGGACTGTTTGGGCACAATCCTTCTGGATTGTGACACCCTCAAGAGAGCAGATATACAAAGATGGCTTTGTATACTAAATGACTGGCCCTCATAGATACCTAGTACATATTTGTCAAATGAATGAATGCGTTCTATTTTTGGAATAATTCTATTCAGAATGAGATAAAGTTTACTTTAAGCTATGAAGAAAGAAGTTTCTTAGCAACTCTTAAAATAATCACAAAGAATGACTGTTTAACTTAATATAAACCAGTTTGTTTTAATAAAATATTTGACAATAGTCATGGTTACACAATGCATAAATTATGGCTAAATTATTGTCAGGAAGGAAGGATCTTTACTTATTATTTCAAAAGCTATTTTGCTAGTCTATTAAAAGCTATTAAAACTGCACTTCTTAAGATTAAATTCTATAATTGAACATTTTAACTAACCAAGATATTATCTCTTTCCCACTGACATTATTTCAAATTAAGCTTAACTATTCCTTTTTAGCCTTTGGAAAGTATTCTGAGTCTGTGTTCTATAAATATACTTAGAGAGGCATGTCTTATAAAGGATTTGGATACTGTTCAGTGATGTATGACTTGGCTTTAGTTTTTTTATTCTTAATCTCTCAGCTTTTCTCTTCAGCATGGCAAGAGTACCTAATGGCCTTTCAGTAAGCCCTTAGTAAATTTTTCTTTCACGCCCATTACTTACTGTGAAGGTCAACTTCATTAGTGTATTTATCTTATTTTTTTCAGCCCAAAATAGGTATATTGAAATGAATGGGCCTAATGTCAAATGTCCCAACTACATCCTGGAAGAGAGAGAATCTTCTGCTGTATTAGTTGATGCAATTAAATAATACGTACTCTCCAGGCCATCATACAATTCAAAGTTCAGGGTATCATTGCCGTTCTCTTCTAATCCTTCCAGAAGCGATTGGTACTAGGTAATGGAGTAACTATTAATTGATATAATGTGAGCCAAAACTAACAGTCACGAATAAGCAAAGAATTTAAATTTAACTCCATTAAGTCTTGTGAAAAATTATTTTCAACCTAGGTTGTCACATACCTGTGACATCACATGAAATGCTGTAGTCAATTTGACATCATGGGGCAGAGAAGACAGAGTTGGAAATCAGAATTTTATAGACATATAATGTGATAATAGTATTAGTAGCTGAGACACGGTAAGCTCACTGACCGTGTTTCCAGAATGGATAAGACCTGGTTGAGACAAAAACTTTATGTTGTTTTTTTTATATTAACTAGCTTTTACTCTTTGCCTGAAATGTTCAACTCTAGTTGCTCATGATTGCGTGGGTTAGTCTCCAAAAGGATGGAATTTAATGTTACCCATCATCTTTTCCAAGACAATGTTTTATTCATTCTAACTCAGCCCAAAATACTCTTTTTTAACCTTAATATCTAACATGATTAGGTTTATGGTAAATTATATACTCAAACAGAAGAAGAGACTAATAGCAAGCAAAAGTCTTATATTTTCATTTGTTTTCATCCAAAAAGTAGAAAATATTTTCCAAACATTGGGAAACATTTTAGTCAGAAAAATAAATATCAATGGTAAATAGAATAGAGAAAAATTTTAAATCTGAGCTAAACCTCTATATGGTTTTAAGAAAATCAAAACTATTAAATAAATGGCAAGTACAACAAAATCCCATCAATTCTTATTTAACTTATTTGAAATAGCTAAAATATTCACATGATCATTGAGGGAATTCAGAATTGCCTTTAAGTAATTGTTCATATATACTAAAGAAAAGTCTCCAAAAATTGGGTCTTTGCCTGAGATAGATTTGTCTTAAAATTGAAATCATTCGCTTACAGATTTGACCATTTATTAAAGCATAACTTTACTTTGTAATATTAGACATGTATGTTTTGATTTTCTTCTATAATACCACTTAACTTTAAGGGTCAAAGTGAGCACAGAATTTTTGATGCTTGGCATAATGGACATGTATATTTAAGGAAATTAGGAGAGAAATTATTATAATGTAATCGCATTTGAATAAGATTTCCTGTGCATTTTCTGGCAGATACCTCCATTCAGCCATGATTATATACCGAGACTTGAAGCCCCACAATGTGCTGCTTTTCACACTGTATCCCAATGCTGCCATCATTGCAAAGATTGCTGACTACGGCATTGCTCAGTACTGCTGTAGAATGGGGATAAAAACGTCAGAGGGCACACCAGGTAGGTGATCAGGTTTGTCTCATAATTCTATCTTCAGGATGGATAACCACTGACCTCAGATGTGAGTTCAGAAGAGTCAAAAGGAAACCAGAGTCTATCACATTGGGAACAGAGGTTTACTGTGTGAAAAATTGCAAGCATTACATTGTGATTTTTATCATTGTATTTTGTAGGAAAAAAGACATTTGATATAATTTTTCAGGGCAAAAACTGAATAAAAAAGAAGAGAACGTTTGATATCAAGTTATATTTTTGTAAGTTAGATTTTTAGATTCTTTAGATACTCTAGAGGTTGTAAAAAGTAACAGCAAAAACTTCAGTCTAGGTACTGTTGACACTTGTGAGGCAAGTCAAATTCAGGTCCACAAATTCTTTTTCATAACTCTGAAATCCACAAATTCTTTTTCATAACTCTGAAAACCCCAAGTTTTTTTTTTTTTAAATAACTAATTTGGTGTCAAAACCTAAGCAAACTGACTTGATGCTTATTACAGTCTTTATTTCTCATGCCCAGTGTGAATATGCGTACATTTTGCTGCAGAAATATATACATGTTTGAGTACAGGGGGCCGGCCCTGACCCTTCAAAGGGTTTCTGTGCACATCACTATCTACCCCATGGAATATTCCCTCCCTTTCTCAGTTCCCACTCCACTTCTTCAACTCAAATTCATCAGAATTTCAAGCTCAGATTCCTAAAAAGCAGTTATGGGGCCAGTGATCTGTACAGACATGTTGTCTCAGACATCAGTTTGAGCAGGAAATACAACATTTAGGGGTTGGCATTTGTTTGGAGGGGAGGATCACTCTATCTTTAGGGAAACTTTATATAGTTAGTTATTTGTAAGTAAAATTACAGGTGGCTATACGTCATCTTGATGATTGCAACTCAATTAAATCACCATGCCTGACACAGAAGAAAATATGCTAGAGGATATCTCACTAGGGAAAAGGTTCCAGTTCAATTCTTGCCCACTCAACTTTTGTATTTAGATAAACAAATGGCTCCAGATTCCAATGCCTGGTTTTATTTTTGCTCCAAATACATATATACTCTTTTGTTTTGCATAGGTACATTTTAGAAGTAGACTGTGTATTCTCATAAACACTTCAAAGTGTATATTCTGGCTGAGAGTGTCTCTGTGTAGTTCAATGAAATTAATTATAATTTTTTTCAGTACCGTGCTGTGCGTCAGGCCCAGTGCCAGGTATATTAGAGACAAGATCTCTTATCCTCATGCCAGGGCTGAAAGTTAGCTATTATTTTCTCATTTGCCAAATGAGAAAACTGAGGCTCAGGGAGATTATATAACTTGCAGAATATCACTCAGTAATTGGCCGAGATAAGAATTCAGTCTGAATGAGAACCAGATCCAGAGATATTTGGCTTTAAATTCTATAGTCCCTCCTAAACCATATGTGACTCTAACATGAAGAAGCTTATTTAATTTTCCCTATTAAAAAAGTCAAAACAAAACAACAGAACCATGAATAGCAAATATTGTCAATGAGAGGTTTGGAAAAACAATCTTAAAGGATGAAATTCCATAGACCTCATGTATTCCTACCTGAAAAAAGTGGGCACAGGACAATGATTTTCTTTTGGAAGATCTGCTCATTTTTGTCATGGCACATGAAGGTGGACTGGACCACTCAGTTTCTTCTTTCTGCATCTCCCAACCCAGTCTTTCTGTTCATGGGGTGAAAATCTGTTGTTGAAGCCTTGTCTACTTAATTGGACAGTGGAACTCTCGGGTCTCTATGGGCTGTGCTCTTGTACTTGGGCTCTGCTTCTCCGCTCTGTGGTCTGGGTCAGCTAGCAGCCACTCAGTTCACCTTGGTTCAGACTCATGGCCTTTCATTTTCAGTATCTGATTTCTGGTTTTGCTCAATACCTGTCTAAAATGTAATACCCATCTGATTCTTCATACCAAGCGACACAATTGCTCCTGATCCCTTTTAATCTCCAATATTGAATGGTGGTAACATAAATATGGAGACAGATCATGACAGAAACCCAGGGCCTAATCTTTTGTGCCCACTCTTCTCACAGGCTTCTTAATACTTTGGAAGCTTTTTTTTTTTTTTTTTTTTCTGGCTGTAACCTAGATTTTCCCTTTATCATTACTCTATTATTGTTAGAGCACTTCTAATTATCTTAGCCCTAAACTCTGCCTCCAATTTTAAATAACAATAATTCTCACTCCTACTAATACTGCTACTAGTACTACTGTCACCAAACTTTTTCTTCCCCAAAGCAGTTCTGTTTGGGAAGAAAATAGTTCCTTCTCATACAATTTCAGTTATCTTCTTGTCTTTTCTGTTTAATGAATCTTCCTGTTAATGTTACATCTTTTAACATGGAAACTTCTAGAGAAACAAAAGACGATGGATTTGTTAAACTTTTTGGGTGTAGTTTTGTACTAACTCTTACCGAAGTGTGTGCATTATGAGTGTGGGTCCATTACAGCTGTAGTAGGAGCAGAACCTTCCAGAGCATGAGCGATGTGCTGGGCTTGTGCTTAGCTCTGTCCATAAGTTGAGCATCTCAATCCTTAGGACCCTCTGATATATGTGCTATTACTATTTCTAGTCTATAGATGCAGAGACTAAAGTTTAGAGAGTACCAAAAACATTTACAAGGTCCTATAGGACAAAACTCTAAAACAAAATGCGTACCCAAGCAGCTTGAGAGCAGAGCTCCTGTCCAGCACTGTGATAGCTGGGGACGCAGAAACAGAAACAATGCAATTATTGACAAGGGCCGTGGTGCCATGTCTGTCCATATTTTGAAAATAATTATGGTATGGATATTTTCACCTTTAAATAACTTGGAGAGTTTCAACATTAACTCAGTCAAATGGATATATTTATATCATATCTGGTTGGGAGTGACAGTTAATTCTGGGTCCTGTGGCAATTGCACTTTTGACTGAGATGAATGCTGACTGATGGCTTTAACATTTAACTAATGTGATATTATTTAACACACCCACATAAATACTACAGTCTTTGGGTAAATAAAATGTTACTGGCTGGACATACACGAATATCTGATGGAGGTTATGGAACATACTCTACTCATACTTCTCTGAAAGTAAAAAATAAAGTATATGTTTCAGTACACAATGTGATATATACTCAGACTTAATTCATAAATTTCTCTTATTCTTCATCTATGGATCCTTTATTTATTTACTTATTGCATTTGTTAAAATACAAGCTTCTCTGAAAAATTATTTCTAAAAATAGTTTTTAGACAATCATATTTTCTCAAGTATTTTAACATTATAATCATTATGATAATTCTCCAAGGGGAAATTATACTTATTTTTTATTCATTTATTCATTCATTTGGCAACAATATATTGAACATTTACCAAGCACCAAACTGGCTCTACCGCTTAATAGTGGCATGACGTTCATCAGGAAATTGTTAGTGCAATCAAGAACACTAGAGATTCACTGGGAGAATTTAAATAAGCTTTTAGAAGGATATTATATTAGAATTGAGGCACTTGATGAATCTATAAATAATACTATGTTTTCATGCTAGAGATCGTGCCAATGAAGATATTTACTTTGAAAAGGGGAAGATGAGAAGTTTAAAAGCATTTCCATATTGAAGTAAATATTCATTTCCATATCTTCACAGTTATCTTCTCAGAGTTCTCTGACTCATTGTGAAAAAAAATTCCAACCTTCTGCACAGCTCTACGATCTTCGGATTGTTGCCTAGAGGGGTAAAATCTATTCTAAAAGGAGGTGTGCACTGGATGAGAATTTAGAATTAGATGAAATGACCCCTAGAGTCTTTTCCTGCTTTAAGAGCCTATGATTCCAAATTCTAACAGTGCATTTATCAAGAAAAAAATATGCTGAACATTTTAGTAGTTTTTGAATAGTACCTGGATAAAATAGATAACTAATAAATGTGCTCAATGAATAATAAATAACTGATTAAGATTTAAATAAACCTCCCAAATCTCTTTCACATTCTAAGAAGAGAAGCATAAAGGTTGTTAATGAACTAGTGACTGTGTGGGTAGCTCATTATTATTTTTTTTTTTAAATTTATTTATTATTATTATACTTTAAGTTGTAGGGTACATGTGCATAACGTGCAGGTTTGTTACATATGTATACTTGTGCCATGTTGGTCTGCTGTTTAGCTCATTATTTTTAAGTACTCTTGACTTTGTTCATTATCTGTGTGGCCTTAGGAAAATACATACATTTCTGAAAGGATTATGTCATTTGTAAAATAGAAAGTCCTTATCTGTCTACCACAGATGATTCTTGTGCATATCAAAAGAAATATTCAATAAGGCATCTGTAAAATAGTAGAGAGAGATGAATTAGGAGCTATTGTGATTCGTTTACATTATGTCACAGGTGCACTTTATTAGGGATATGTTTTAGAGCTATCTTAATTACATAATTCTTTAACTTAGATTGTGAGAATGATATTATGGTTATATAGGAAAATACCCTTATTCTAAGGAAATGTATATTTAGGTCTGAAACATTGTATCTGTAACTTAATATAGTATATAAATTATGCTAATTTACGTGATAATTATATGTAATTATATTACTATGTTACTATGTATACAATCTATTTACATGCATGTATGTGGGGGAATGTTACCCTCGGTTAGTGTAGTAGGAGTTATCATGCTCAAATTCGATATCTCCACCCTTCCAACTCTTCATGCTTTTCTAGCATGGTGAGGACTGCTGAGCTCCATCTTTTGCTGGTAGTCTCTCTGTCAAATAGAACTGTTTCCAAATTCAGTCATTTACTCCTTGAAGGCTATGAATTCATACTTTGTTATATTTTTCTGGCTGCATATTTAAATTACTCTTACAATCATATAAGTTCATTGTAAAAATTTTCGAAATAAAAAGGAAGATAAAATGTACAGATAATTTTAGCAAATGAAATAATAATTATATTGGGATGTTTTCTGCTTAGATTTTAATTATGTACATTCCCATCAACTTTTTATTTTGAAAATGTTTAAGCCTACAGAACAGTTGAAAGAATAGTACAGGCCAAGTGCAGTGGCTCCTGCCTGTAATCCCAGCACTTTGGGAGGCTGAGGTGGGTGGATCACTTGAGGTCAGGAGTTCAAGACCAGCCTGGCCAACATGGTGAAACCCCGTGTCTACTAAAAATACAAAAATTAGCTGGGCATGGTGGTGGGCACCAGTAATCCCTGCTACTCAGGAGGCTGAGGCAGGTGAATCGCTTGAAACCAGGAGGCGGAGGTTGCAGAGAGCCGAGATCACACCACTGCACTCCAGCCTGGGCAAGAGAATGAGATCTCCATCTCAAAAAAAAAAAAAAGAAAGAAAGAATAGTGCAGTATACACTCATATACCCTACACATAAATTCATTGATTATTTACTTTTTGCCCTACTTGTTCTTTCTTGCTCTATTTGCATATGAATGAATCGCTGAAATTAAGTTGTAGACATCATGCCATGTAATCTCTGAACAGTGTGTGTATTTCTTTAGAATAAGGATGTTTAATCTAGTCTGTCACTGATGGACATTTGGGTTGATTCCAAGTCTTTGCTATTGTGAATAGTGCCGCAATAAACATACGTGTGCGTATGTCTTTATAGCAGCATGATTTATAATCCTTTGTGTGTATACCCATACACCATGGAATACTATGCAGCCATAAAAAGGGATGAGTTTGTGTCCTTTGTAGGGACATGGATGCAGCTGGAAACCATCATTCTCAGCAAACTATCGCAAGAACAGAAAACCAAACACTGCATGTTCTCACTCATAGGTGGGAACTGAACAATGAGATCACTTGGACTCGGGAAGGGGAACATCACACACCGGGGCCTATCACGGGGAGTGGGGAGGGGGGAGGGATAGCATTGAGAGTTATACCTGATGTAAATGACGAGTTGATGGGTGCTGACGAGTTGATGGGTGCAGCACAGCAACATGGCACAGGTATACATATGTAACAAACCTGCACGTTATCCACATGTACCCTAGAACTTAAAGTATAATAATAATAATAAAAAAGAATAAAGATGTTTACTTACATGATCATAATACCATTATCACAGCTAAGAAAATAATTCAGTTGATTTTTTCCACATATTTGATAACTTTCTGTCTATCTAGGATTCTATCCTACATTTTCTTTTAATTTATGTCATAGCATATCATCTTAGAAAGTGATCCTTAAGTTACTGCATGGTGTACATTGTTTAATTGTTTAAACATTTCCCTTTGTGATTGGATTTCTTTAGGTTGTTTATATTTTTATTATTATCACAAATGTTGAAATCACTCTTTTTTTTCTGAAGAATTTAAAAGTAATTTATCTCTCTTGTGGAATAAAAGATTTATTTCCCCTTAAAAGAATTTCAGGCATGAACCCAAGAGAGAAGGCATTTTTTGTTTTGGTTGTTGTTTTTATTTTTATTTTTTATTTTTTGGGTAGAAGGAGCAAAGTGACAAGTTCAGGAAATAATGAGAGTGTTAGAATTTTGGTCAGGTTAAAGTGAGTTGGAGTGAAGTTTAGAAATCTCCTTTCTGCTCATCTCTCCTGTTTTTAAAACACTGTCCTGGAAATAGTTAACATTAGGAATGAGAAAAATGATATAGGTTTTCCTAGTAAGCTTTATTTCTTAATTATGAAATACTACTTAATAACTTACCATTGAATGTTTATCCTTATTATCCTTCAAGGTAATTTTATTGAAGATTGAAGATACTTATAATAAAGATTGAAAGGATTTTATTGTCCTTTGAGGTCAATCTCGGGGGGTGAGATGTTATGAGACAGGACAATTAATTGACTTGATCAAGGTACCTGGTTATAAAAATAACACAGCCTGGTTTAGAACGTCTCTTCCTGACTCTCTTGTTTGGCATAGAGCCTAAGTGTATGCCTCCTTGGATGTATGAGCCCTGATGTTGGCATATTTATTTTATCTGCTTGCTTTCAGGGTTTCGTGCACCTGAAGTTGCCAGAGGAAATGTCATTTATAATCAACAAGCTGATGTTTATTCATTTGGTTTGCTACTCTATGACATTTTGACAACTGGAGGTAGAATAGTAGAGGGTTTGAAGTTTCCAAATGAGTTTGATGAATTAGCAATACAAGGAAAATTACCTGGTAAGCTCTGTTTCCTCTACAATGAAGATTATTTTTTCTTAATATCAGCAGCCTTATTTTTATGTAATTGTAATTGTATGCTTAATTCCTTAAACAGATGATCATTTTTTGTTTAAAGCATAAATATTCTTAAATCCTGTGGCATATTAATAAAAATCACCTGAAAAAGGTAGCAATTTTAGGCTTTTTAAAAGAATTCTAAATTAATATTGGTGTATTTAGTATTATATTTAGAAACATACTCAGAAAAGGAAATTGCTGTTAGAACTCCACATTTGGTGATTTTTAATTTTCATAAATAATTACTATGTACTCATTATCCTGGAATGTTTTCATTTTCTTGGAGTGAAATAATTTACATGCAGGAATGGAAGACTGAATGATCTATAATAATAATTTTTAGTAAGAATTGGTAAATACGTATTTAATGTTATCAAAGCTCATTTGGAATGGTTGTCTCAGGCTTTCAAGAAATTAGAGTACTTTGTAATTCATTCCTTAGCCATTACTTTGGTTCTCACCCCAAAATACCCTTTTAAATTTGTTTAGCTCTTCTCATATTTTCTGCTTTCCCTTTCATTTAAAAAATACTTTTGAGTGTACACGACGTGCCATGTACAGGAAATAGAACTTTATCTTTTTTGAGTGTAACTTCAAGATTGTGGCAAAACACAACTTATTATTAATTGGATAAACCTTAGATATAATCTAGGTATTTCCTTTATCTTACTAGTTTTCTAGTGAAAATATTCAGGTCTCTGCTGGGTGCAGTGGCTCACGCCTGTAATCCCAGCACTTTGGGAGGCCCAGGCAAGGCGCATCACTTGAGGCCAGGAGCTGGAGACCAGCTGGGCCAACATGGTGAAACCCTGTCTCTACTAAAAATACAAAAATTAGCTGGGCGTGGTGGTACGTGCCTGTAGTCCCAGCTACCAAGGAGGCTGAGGCAATGAGAATAGCTTGAACCTGGGAGGTGGAGGTTGCAGTGAGCCAAGATCGCACCACTGCACTCCACCCTAAGCAACAGTGAGACTCTATCTTAAAAAAAAAAAAAAAAAAATCAGTTCTGCATTCTGCATCAACCAGAAGAATAAGTAACATCTTATAAAAAACAAATGTGCACAAACCATCTGTGAGGACATAAGGATTAAATGCTTGCCTACTTTGAGTATTAAAATTAAAAGTAGAAGCTTAATTATTATATGAGTAAAAGTGTTTCCAAAGTCTATTTGAAATGCAGGTATAGAATGAAAATCTATTATTTTATTAAATTGTTATTTGGGTCTCTTTTGATTCCATAAAAAAACATCTTTTTCCACAGCTCTTAGTGGAGATCAATTTAACAAAATTAGCTTTAATTTTGTGATAAGTAAATTTACATAAATATAGGATTATGGAGATAATATTTTTCTTTGCAATGTCTGGACCTTTTTATAAACATTGAGGGGAAATATAAGTGTTCTTACTTATTTAGTATGCTAGCATGATGTGTTTTAATGTTTTAGATCCAGTTAAAGAATATGGTTGTGCCCCATGGCCTATGGTTGAGAAATTAATTACAAAGTGTTTGAAAGAAAATCCTCAAGAAAGGCCTACTTCTGCCCAGGTATTCTTATAATAAAATTTTGTTAATATTTTGTACAGAACATCATGTGCATATATGCATATATATACAAAATCTTCAAATATATATATACTTAAACACATAAATAAACACACACAGACAGAATTAAAAATACTTATAAGGCAAACCTCCTATAATTTTCACCATCCCAGGCACAGAAAAAGGACATTGCCAAAACCCCACGTGCTCCCATATGCCTGTCTCCTCTCCTCTTCTTCGAAATGCCTGCCCATTATTTTGCCCATTTTTCTGTTGACTCTTTTGCCTACAAATCAAACGAGAAAAAAATTTTCATATATAACCTACTAATCCTTTGTTGGTTTTATATGTTGCAAATTTCTTTTTCGAGTTTGTGGCTTGATTTTTAAATTTGCTGTAGGGTGCCCACTAATGAACAGAATTTCTTAATTTTAATATATATAAATTTAACAATCCTTCTTTTTCCTTCTTTTTCTAGTTATTCCTGTTCGGTCCTGTTGTAGAGTCCATCTTTCTTTTAGAGCCACAAAAATATTTACCTATGATTTCTTCAAGCGTTTTAAAAGTTTGGTTTTGACAATTTTTTAATCCATTGGAATTGACATTTTTATCTGTATCTAACTCCTTTTTTTAATGTGGAAAACTAGTTTTTTCAGCTTGATTTACTAAATGGTTTCTCCCCTTTTGTCCCATTGATCTGATGTGTCCCTTTTGTAATTTATTAAAGATAATGCACATATCCACATGTACACTGTCTTCCACTGATCAACTCGCTTATTTTTCCTCCAGTACTAACCTGTCTTAATTCCTGTAGCTTTATAATGCTCTCTCCCTATTTACTTTTCTCATCCAGGAATATTTTAACCAGTCTTAGGCTTAGCTTTTCTACATAAAATTTAGATTCATGCTGTCAAATCTTATGAAAAACCATATTGTCCTTTGGATTGGTCTTAGATTAATATGGAAACAATCTGGAGAGGATATCCTTATGGTATTAAGTCTTTGGAATCCTTTTTTTTTTTTGAGAGAGAGGGTCTCACTCTGTTACCTAGGCTGGAGTGCAGTGGCAGGGTCACAGCTCAATGCAGCCTTGACTTCCTGGGCTCAAGCTATCCTGTCACCTCAGTCTCCATCAGCCAATTGTGTGCCACCAGGCCTGGTTAACTTTTCCTTTAATTTTTTTTTGTAGAGAATGAGTCTCACTATGTTGCCTAGGCTGGTCTTGAACTCCTGGCCTCAAGCAATCCTCCAGCCTAGGCCTCCCAAAGTGCCGGGATTATAGGCATGAGCCACTTGTACCTGGCCAAGTCTTCCTATTCTGGAATGGCATAAATTCTCTCTGTTTACTTAGGTCTTCTCAAGTGTCTTTCAATAAAGTTTTGTAATGCTACGTATAGGTCTTGCATATCTTTGGCTGGATTTTCTTGCTGCAAATTGCTTCAAATGCAATTCATGGCTTGAGATTTGTTTTTTAACTGCCTAGTTGATGTAAATCTGGTCTATGAATTGTACTGACAACAAGCTTGTGAATAGCAATTTTTCAGCAACCTTTTGCTCCCTCTCCCCCTTTCCCTGCACAGTCCCAAAGCAACTTTCCTTATATACCAGTGAAGGTGGAAATGTGGACAGGTTGATTTCTGCTTCTTGTTTATGCTGAATATGCAGTCCCTTAGGGTCCCAGCTTTATGGGTACAGTCCCTTTACTAAGACTGTCTTATCTTGGGAAGGCCGTAGACTCTAACTTCTTTCCCATGGGCCCCACAAAGCATCCAAGAGTATACATTTATTTTGTCTCACTTTGTCTTGGCAGACAAATGTCTTCAGGGCAAGTCTGGCTTTAGGGTCAACTGACCCCTCTGGTTTCTGTCTCTCACTGTGATTTTGGCCTGATAATGCCTTATGGTGTCAGATCTTCAATGTTTTTAATACATTGTTTTTAAAAAAAATCATTTAGCATTTTAAATTGTTTTTAGTTGGAAGATTTGCCCAAGTAACCTCGTCCACCATATTATCTGAAAGAGAACTCTTGTGATGTTTTATACTTACACACATTTTAATAAATGTGGGTTATCTTTATGTTGGGAGCTCTTGATTTTGTGTTATAATTAATTGGAAAAGTTTTAACTTTAAATTTTCTGATCAAAAATAGTCAAGTACAACTATGTTGACTTTATCAAACATTACATGCTTTCTTTTCTACATGGCTTACTTGTTTTTAAATTTAGGTTACCACCAATGTTAGTCACATGAACTTTTATATTTATGTCCACAGTAAACATTTTTCATAACTTGTTGTTTTACTATTTTCTTTTTTCATTTTCAAGTGTATTTCACTTATACTTAACAGAATATATAACAAGTATATATGTATATATGACAATATTAAAAAGCTTAGACATACTTATTTTATCTTTAAAATATAACATATACTAGGCAAGACAGGAAAACTCATCACTTTTAGGGGATGAGGCACAGAGAGAGTAATGGGCTTTCTTGGTGTCTCCTGAGTGGTGGGTAAGTGGCCATGTCACACCTCTAATCCCAGTTTCCTGACTTATGGTTCTGTTTTCTTACAGTGCCTTCACACTGTCTCTCCAGATCATTAGTGTTTGAAGGACAAACATAAAAACATAATCTAGAGGTGACTTCTAAATTTTGTTACCAAAGACTGAAATTCCTGTTCCTTTCAACTACTAGAAGCTCAACTAAATTGTTGTCCCAAGGGTTTTTCTCTCACTTACGGTGGCTCTGCAGTGTAGAATTGCATGAAGAGTACCTCCTGACTCTGCTAAAATCCTGTTTAATTGACCCTTGAGATTTTCAAGTGAAAAAAAAAATACTACACATACCAAAAAGTATCAAGTACAGTTTAAAAATACAGATCTGCCTTTTCATGTAATTGTATCTGTAGTTTAGACACTAATCTTGATGAGCTAGTTGGGTTCCAGTTTAACAGTTTTTGGTTTTGCTTGACAGAGCTATAACATTTAAGTCTATGTTTGATTTTTCAAGGGAAATGAGTTAACTTGATAAGTACTGTTTTGTTATCTTTGAACTTTCTCAGGTCTTTGACATTTTGAATTCAGCTGAATTAGTCTGTCTGACGAGACACATTTTATTACCTAAAAATGTAATTGTTGACTGCATGGTTGCTACACATCACAACAGCAGGAATGCAAGCATTTGGCTGGGCTGTGGGCACACCAACAGAGGACAGCTCTCATTTCTTGACTTAAATACTGAAGGATACACTTCTGAGGTAAATCCAGTGCTCTTTAAATCTTTTGTAATTTAAAGCATATACCAGTTAGAAAGTTACTTAGGGAAAATTTTTTAAATTTATTTTTTACAAAGTAAAAATTTACAAATTTTACTTTTACAAAGTAAAAACAAAAGTATAAATTTTTTACAAAGTAAAAAATAAATTAAATAAGAGCCAATGTAGGAATATTATTCAATTAGCCTTCTGTTAGAACAAGAGTATTCAGGGGGACGGAGCAAGATGGCTGAATAGGAACAGTTCCAGTCTCCAGCTCCCAGCGCGAGCGACACAGAAGACCGGTGATTTCTGCATTTTCAACTGAGGTACTGGGTTCATCTCACTAGGGAGTGCCGGACAATCGGTGCTGGTCAGCTGCTGCAGCCCGACCAGCGAGAGCTGAAGCAGGGCGAGGCATCGCCTCACCTGAGAAGCTCAAGGGGGAAGGGAATCCCTTTTCCTAGTCAGGGGAACTGAGACACACAACACCTGGAAAATCGGGTAACTCCCACCCCAATACTGCGCTTTACCAAGGGTCTTAGCAAACGGTCACACCAGGAGATTATATCCCACACCTGGCCGGGAGGGTCCCATGCCCACGGAGCCTCCCTCATTGCTAGCACAGCAGTCTGCAATCTAACGGCAAGGCAGCAGCGAGGCTGGGGGAGGGGCGCCTGCCATTGCTGAGGCTTAAGTACGTAAACAAAGCTGCTGGGAAGCTCGAACTGGGTAGAGCTCACAGCAGCTCAAGGAGGCCTGCCTGTCTCTGTAGACTCCACCTCTGGGGACAGGGTACAGCTAAACAACAACAACAACAACAAAGCAGCAGAAACCTCTGCAGACACAAACGACTCTGTCTGACAGCTTTGAAGAGAGCAGTGGATCTCCCAACATGGAGGTTGAGATCTGAGAAGGGACAGACTGCCTGCTCAAGTGGGTCCCTGACCCCTGAGTAGCCTAACTGGGAGACATCACCACTAGGGGCAGACTGACACCCCACACCTCACAGGGTGGAGTACACCCCTGAGAGGAAGCTTCCAAAGCAAGAATCAGACAGGTACACACACTGTTCAGCAATATTCTATCTTCTGCAGCCTCTGCTGCTGATACCCAGGCAAACAGGGTCTGGAGTGGACCTCAAGCAATCTCCAGCAGACCTACAGCTGAGGATCCTGACTGTTAGAAGGAAAACTAACAAACAGGAAGGACACCCACACCAAAACCCAATCAGTACGTCACCATCATCAAAGACCAGAGGCAGATAAAACCACACGGATGGGGAAAAAGCAGGGCAGAAAAGCTGGAAATTCAAAAAATAAGAGTGCATCTCCCCCTGCAAAGGAACGCAGCTCATCACCAGCAACAGATCAAAGCTGGATGGAGAATGACTTTGACGAGTTGAGAGGAGAAGGCTTCAGTCGATCAAACTTCTCAGAGCTAAAGGAAGAACTACGTACCCAGCGCAAAGAAACTAAAAATCTTGAAAAAAGAGTGGAAGAATTGATAACTAGAATGATTAATGCAGAGAAGGCCATAAACAAACTGACAGAGATGAAAACCATGACACGAGAAATACGTGACAAATGCACAAGCTTCAGTAACCAATTCAACCAACTGGAAGAAAGAGTATCAGCAACTGAGGATCAAATGAATGAAATGAAGTGAGAAGAGAAATCTAAAGAAAAAAGAAGAAAAAGAAATGAACAAAGCCTGCAAGAAGTATGGGATTATGTAAAAAGACCAAATCTCCGTCTGATTGGGGTGCCTGAAAGTGAGGGGGAAAATGGAACCAAGTTGGAAAACACTCTTCAGGATATCATCCAGGAGAACTTCCCCAACCTAGTAGGGCAGGCCAACATTCAAATTCAGGAAATACAGAGAACGCCACAAAGATACTCCTCAAGAAGAGCGACTCCAAGACACATAATTGCCAGATTCACCAAAGTTGAAATGAAGGAAAAAATCTTAAGGGCAGCCAGAGAGAAAGGTCGGGTTAACCACAAAGGAAAGCCCATCAGACTAACAGCAGATCTCTCGGCAGAAACTCTACAAGCCAGAAGAGAGTGGGGGCCAATATTCAACATTCTTAAAGAACAGAATTTTCAACCCAGAATTTCATATCCAGCCAAACTAAGTTTCAAAAGTGAAGGAGAAATAAAATCCTTTACAGACAAGCAAATGTTTAGAGATTTTGTCACCACCAGGCCTGCCTTACAAGAGACCCTGAAGGAAGCACTAAACATGGAAAGGAACAACCGGTACCAGCCATTGCAAAAACATTCCAAAGTGTAAAGACCATCAAGGCTAGGAACAAAATGCATCAACTAACGAGCAAAGTAACCAGTTAATATCATAATGGCAAGATCAAGTTCACATATAACAATATTAACCTTAAATGTAAATGGACTAAATGCTCCAATTAAAAGACACAGACTGGCAAATTGGATAAAGTATCAAGACCCATCAGTTTGCTGTATTCAGGAGACCCATCTCACATGCAGAGACATACATAGGCTCAAAATAAAGGGATGGAGGAAGATTTACCAAACAAATGGAGAACAAAAAAAAGCAGGGGTTGCAATCCTGGTCTCTGATAAAACAGATTTTAAACCATCAAAGATCAAAAGAGACAAAGAAGGCCATTACATAATGGTAAAGGGATCAATTCAACAGGAAGAGCTAACTATCCTCAATATATATGCACCCAATACAGGAGCACCCAGATTCATAAAGCAAGTCCTTAGAGACTTACAAAGAGACTTAGACTCCCATACAATAATAATGGGAGACTTCAACACCCCACTGTCAACATTAGACAGAACAACGAGACAGAAAGTTAACAAGGATATCCAGGAATTGAACTCATCTCTGCAGCAAGCAGACCCAATAGACATCTACAGAACTCTCCACCCCAAATCAACAGAATATACATTCTTCTCAGCACCACATCGCACTTATTCCAAAATTAACCACATAATTGGAAGTAAAGCACTCCTCAGCAAATGTACAAGAACAGAAATTATAACAAACTGTCTCTCAGACCACAGTGCAATCAAACTAGAACTCAGGACTAAGAAACTCACTCAAAACTGCTCAACTACATGGAAACTGAATAACCTGCTCCTGAATGACTACTGGGTACATAATGAAATGAAGGCAGAAATAAAGATGTTCTTTGAAACCAATGAGAACAAAGATACAACATACCAGAATCTCTGGGACACATTTAAAGCAGTGTATAGAGGGAAATTTATAGCACTAAATGCCCACAAGAGAAAGCTGGAAAGACCTAAAATTGACACTCTAACATCACAATTAAAAGAATTAGAGAAGCAAGAGCAACGACATTCAAAAGCTAGCAGAAGGCAAGAAATAACTAAGATCAGAGCAGAACTGAAGGAGATAGAGACACAAAAAACCCTCCAAAAAATCAATGAATCCAGGAGCTGGTTTTTTGAAAAGATCAACAAAATTGACAGACCGCTAGCAAGACTAATAAAGAAGAAAAGAGAGAAGAATCAAATAGACGCAATAAAAAATGATAAAGGGGATATCACCACTGACCCCACAGAAATACAAACTACCATCAGAGAATACTGTAAACACCTCTATGCAAATAAACTGGAAAATCTAGAAGAAATGGATAATTTCCTGGACACTTACACTCTCCTAAGACTAAACCAGGAAGAAGCTGAATCCCTGAATAGACCAATAGCAGACTCTGGAATTGAGGCAATAATTAATAGCCTACCAACCAAAAAAAGTCCAGGACCAGATGGATTCACAGCTGAATTCTACCAGAGGTACAAGGAGGAGCTGGTACCATTCCTTCTGAAACTATTCCAATCAATAGAAAAAGAGGGAATCCTCCCGAACTCATTTTATGAGGCCAACATCATCCTGATACCAAAGCCTGGCAGAGACACAACAAAAAAAGAGAATTTTAGACCAATATCCTTGATGAACATTGATGCAAAAATCTTCAATAAAATACTGGCAAACCGGATCCAGCAGCACATCAAAAAGCTTATCCACCATGATCAAGTGGGCTTCACCCCTGGGATGCAAGGCTGGTTCAACATACGCAAATCAATAAACGTAATCCAGCATATAAACAGAACCAAAGACAAAAACCACATGATTATCTCAATAGATGCAGAAAAGGCTTTTGACAAAATTCAACAGCCCTTCATGCTAAAAACGCTCAATAAATTCGGTATTGATGGGACGTATCTCAAAATAATAAGAGCTATTTATCACAAACCCACAGCCAATATCATACTGAATGGGCAAAAACTGGAAAAATTCCCTTTGAAAACTGGCACAGGACAGGGATGGCCTCTCTCACCACTCTTATTCAACGTAGTGTTGGAAGTTCTGGCTAGGGCAATCAGGCAAGAGAAAGAAATCAAGGGTATTCAGTTAGGAAAAGAAGAAGTCAAATTGTCTCTGTTTGCAGATGACATGATTGTATATTTAGAAAGCCCCATTGTCTCAGCCCAAAATCTCCTTAAGCTGATAAGAAACTTCAGCAAAGTCTCAGGATACAAAATTAATGTGCAAAAATCACAAGCATTCTTATACACCAGTAAAAGACAAACGGAGAGCCAAATCATCAACGAACTTCCATTCACAATTGCTTCAAAGAGAATGAAATACCTAGGAATCCAACTTACTAGGGATGTAAAGGACCTCTTCAAGGAGAACTACAAACCACTGCTCAGTGAAATAAAACAGGACACAAACAAATGGAAGAACATACCATGCTCGTGGATAGGAAGAACCAATATCGTGAAAATGACCATAGTGCCCAAGGTTATTTATAGATTCAATGCCATCCCATCAAGCTACCAATGAGTCTCTTCACAGAATTGGAAAAAACTGCTTTAAAGTTCATATGGAACCAAAAAAGAGCCCGCATTGCCAAGACAATCCTAAGTTAAAAGAACAAAGCTGGAGGCATCATGCTACCTGACTTCAAACTATACTACAAGGCTACAGTAACCAAAACAGCATGGTACTGGTACCAAAACAGAGATATAGACCAATGGAACAGAACAGAGCCCTCAGAAATAATACCACACATCTACAGCCATCTGATCTTTGACAAACCTGAGAGAAACAAGAAATGGGGAAAGGATTCCCTATTTAATAAATGGTGCTGGGAAAATTGGCTAGCCATAAGTAGAAAGCTGAAACTGGATCCTTTCCTTACTCCTTATACGAAAATTAATTCAAGATGGATTAGAGACTTAAATATTAGACCTAATACCATAAAAACCCTAGAAGAAAACCTAGGTAATACCATTCAGGACATAGGCATGGGCAAGGACTTCATGTCTAAAACACCAAAAGCAACGGCAACAAAAGCCAAAATTGACAAATGGGATCTAATTAAACTAAAGAGCTTCTGCACAGCAAAAGAAACTACCATCAGAGTGAACAGGCAACCTACAGAATGGGAGAAAATTTTTGCAATCTACTCATCTGACAAAGGCCTAATATCCAGAACCTACAAAGAACTCAAACAAATTTACAAGAAGAAAACAAACAACCCCATCAAAAAGTGGGCAAAGGATATGAACAGACATTTTTCAAAAGAAGACATTCATATAGCCAACAGACACATGAAAAAATGCTCGTCATCACTGGCCATCAGAGAAATGCAAATCAAAACCACAATGAGATACCATCTTACACCGGTTAGAATGGCAATCATTAAAAAGTCAGGAAACAACAGATGCTGGAGAGGATGTGGAGAAATAGGAACACTTTTACACTGTTGGTGGGATTGTAAACTAGTTCAACCATTATGGAAAACAGCATGGCGATTCCTCAAGGATCTAGAACTAGAAGTACCATATGACCCAGCCATCCCATTACTGGGTATATACCTAAAGGATTATAAATAATGCTGCTATAAAGACACATGCACACGTATGTTTATTGCGGCACTATTCACAATAGCAAAGACTTGGAATCAACCCAAATGTCCATCAGTGACAGACTGGATTAAGAAAATGTGGCACATATACACCATGGAATACTATGCAGCCATAAAAAAGGATGAGTTTGTGTCCTTTGTAGGGACATGGATGCAGCTGGAAACCATCATTCTCAGCAAACTATGGCAAGAACAGAAAACCAAACACCGCATGTTCTCACTCATAGGTCGGAACTGAACAATGAGATCATTTGGACTCTGGAAGGGGAACATCACACACCGGGGCCTATCAATGTTGAGGGGAGAGGGGGGAGGGATTGCACTGGGAGTTATACCTGATGTAAATGATGAGTTGATGGGTGCTGACGAGTTGATGGGTGCAGCACAGCAACATGGCACAAGTATACATATGTAACAAACCTGCACGTTATGCACATGTACCCTAGAACTTAAAATATAATAATAATAAAAAAAAAAGAACAAGAGTATTCAAGAGCTAGTGTGTTTTGCTTTAGGATAACAGTATATGTCTTAGTTCAGCGTCCCCAGAAACACCCTGAGATGTTGCACAAGTGATTTAAAGAAAGAGAATCTTAGAGGGAAGTAAAGGAAGCCAGAAAGGGCAGAGGAAGAAGCTCAGCAGAAATGTGGTTTCTCAGGAGGTCTAGCCTCAGTCTCTGCCCACAAGGAGCTCTGGAGTATGAACAGTAGCACAGAATTTTCCCACCGCCAGGCAAGGGGGCCAGTCTTTTATTCTCACATACTGGTCACTCATTGGCTGCAATCTGCTGGGAGGTGGGGGTAGTGTAACTTACAAGGCATTTCTGGGAAAGCTGCCTCTTGTCATCTGAGGGCATTCTGGGGTAAAGAGCACAGCTCTGAACTATAGTAGCCAACACTCATGGTAGCCAGGGGTGGCATACCTGATGGATAAAGGAGATCCGGGCATGGCTCTACAAGTGGATCAATACATTGTATTGGCAAATATAAGATAAATTTCTAGACTTAAAAGACAACCTAATATTTTGACTGCTGCCTGGAAATAAATATTGTGCCTCGACATTAGTTCTGAAGTTAAATAATATTCTTACATGGTTTGAAGGAATGAGAATTCACACTGAACAATAATTTTTAATTTTACTTTCAGATGTTATCTTGATAGACAAAACTTGTTTGCCAATTAACTCAATTGTTATTGAAAATTAAATAAAATTGGCATTGTTTTTAAAAGTAAATGCAAGAAAGCAAAAAGAGTTAAGTATGTTGATAACAGAATCCTTTATTTTGTACAAGTTCTAGTTGCTTAAGCTTAAATCAAAGCCTTGTAAGAATATTTTCTTTTCTTAACAGGAGGTTGCTGATAGTAGAATATTGTGCTTAGCCTTGGTGCATCTTCCTGTTCAAAAAGAAAGCTGGATTGTGTCCGGGACACAGTCTGGTACTCTCCTGGTCATCAATACCGAAGATGGGAAAAAGAGACATACCCTAGAAAAGATGACTGATTCCATCACTTGTTTGTATTGCAGTTCCTTTTCCAAGCAAAGGTATGGTAGTGAATTTGATCAATGGGGGAAATTACAGACCTTTTAAATGACTTAATTGTGTGCAGAATTGTTATTGCATCAGTAAAGATTGTTCATTTTTAATCCATTTGCATTGGTTTGCATATATTAAAGGGAATTGTGGAAGGTCACAGAGGTATTTGTTATTTTTCTGAATACAGACCTAGCTGAGACAGTTATAAAATAAGTCAACCATTTCTTCAGGCCTACCAGCCCTGCTCCTGGTATTACCTCAACTGTGGCTCTCTCTCTTTACTTCTCCTCAGATCAATGCATCTTTGTAGGGCCTTTTCAAGGATAAATTCTCATTCATTCATTCTTTGAATATGTATGTGTGTGTGTGTGTGTGTGTGTGTGTGTGTGTATAAAAAAGCCCATTGTGTGCCAGGCTTAAACATACCAACTATCTATGAAATTAAGAAAAAAATTAAATAAATGAATTAATAAATTCTGAATTGGTGAAAATGACTTAGCTTTTATGAGTTGCAGGGTTCTTGTCCCAAAGAAATATATCTACATAGCAAAATTTCAGGTGTGAGTTGTAGGTTGGTGTCTGTAATGGGGCAGGATGATTTCCAGGAGGCATTAAGATTATATACCCCATGTATTTCTCTGGGTTAAGTTAGTATTGGAAAAAAAGTATTAGAAAAATGTGAAGCCTGTTTTTGGAACCTGAAATATCAGCTCCACTGGCAGTTTCGGAGTTGAAATTATTTGAATATGGTCAAAGAAAAATTTCAATGGGTGGGATTGGGCCAGGAAGACTTTATTCAAGCCTATCACAACAGGGGAGAGAGATCTGATTGAACTAAACTCCACTGAAACAGAAGGTGGGAGAGTTTTAAGTGCAGGGGTGAGCTAATGGAAAAGTACCTGAGGATGTGTTGTGGGGAAGTGGGAGCAGTTGTCAATGTGATTAGGCCATCTGTGCTTGCTAATTGTCCCTTCTTGAAGGTAGGCTCCTATTCTCCCACAGACACTAGAGAATAGTCGTCCTTCCTTCCTTCCTTCCTTCCTTCCTTCCTTCCTTCCTTCCTTCCTTCCTTCCTTCCTTCCTTCCTTCTTTCCTTCCTTCCTTCTTTCCTTCCTTTTTTTTTGAATGAGTTTTGCTCTTGTTGCCCAAGTTGTAGTGCAATGGCAGGACCTCGGCTCACTGCAACTTCCACCTCCTGAGTTCCAGCGATTCTGTAGCCTCAGCCTCCCGAGTAGCTGGGATTACAGGCATACAACACCAAACCCAGCAAATTTTTTGTATTTTTAGTAGAAATGGGGTTTCACCGTGTCAGCCAGACTGGTCTCGAACTCCTGACCTCAGGGGATCTGCCCACCTCGGCCTCCCAAAGTGCTGGGATTACAGGTGTGAGCCACCTCACCAGGCCTCTTTCTTGATAATTACATTTCAAAGGAATGGCTCCCAAGTCCTTGGAAAAGACATTCCTGGGGTATAAAACTGGAAAGAGTCTGGGAAAAGGGGCAGAGAAAGAATTTATAATTGCAAGTCTTCTAAAGTAAATACTCTAAGAAAAGGGAGGTTAGGAGTTTATAGTTGAGAAGTCTATCTAAAGTTTAATAAAGCGGAGGAGAACATTAAGGCCATTTTAGTCAATGTACATGTTCTTTTTGTAACAATTTCAACATTTTTCCTTTTAGCAAACAAAAAAATTTTCTTTTGGTTGGAACCGCTGATGGCAATTTAGCAATTTTTGAAGATAAAACTGTTAAGGTAAATGTTGAATGCATTCTACATCTAAATTTATTTTAAGTCTTTTGTTTTATATATATCTCACCACCCTCTTATGGGATTATAAACTCCCTGAGAGCAAGAATCATAAATTATGCTTATATTTGTATTGCTTCATAAAGTCTTGCACACAGTAGATCCTCTGAAAATACTTGCTGATTGACTGTATATTTTATATGAATGAACTAAGAATAAGATGATAAATGACATCTGACTGATAATGTTAGGAATGGAAATAATTCAATTTGTACAGATTTGTATCTGAGGCAGATAAGATAATTCCTTATAAATATATTGTGGGAAAAAAAACCAAAAAGATACTTAAGTTTTAAATATGAGTTGCCATTAACTTTTTCTTAAGCATTGAAGAAATCATTTAATTTTGTGTTCTTCAGATTCTTATTTAGTCATTAAAGCATTTATTCCTCTATCCATCTATTCATCTTTGGTTCCATCTATTCACTCTACTTCCTACCCGTTCATTCTCCTATTACCAAAAAGCTTATTATCTGAGGAGAGACATGGAAGTAGAGTATAATAACCCTTAGGTTATTTCTTATGTAATTTTTACATGGGGAAAAAGAATAGATTGAATGTAACAATAATATTTTGAATATGACTTAAATTTTTTAATATATAGTATTTGTACATATTTATGGGGTACATGTGCTATGCTGTTACATGCATAGAATGTCTAATGATCCACTCAGGGTGGTTAGGATATCCATCACCATGAGCATTTATTTCTATGTGTTGAGAACATTTCAAGTCTTCTCTTCTAGTTATTTTGAAATGTTTTTAACTGTAGTCACTTTATTGTACTATTGAACATTAGAACTTATTCCTCCTATCTAACTCTGTGTTTGTACCCATTAACCAGCCTCTCTTCATCCTCCCCTTCTCCCACACACCCATATCCTTCCAAGCCTCTGATAACTATCATTCTACTCTCTACCTCCATGAGATCAACTTTTTTAGCTCCCACATATGAGTGAGTACACGTGATATTTGTCTTTCTGTGCTTGGCTTATTTCACTTAACATAATGACCTCCAGTTCCATCCATGTTGCTGTATATGACATGATTTCTTTCCTTTTTATGGTCAAATGGCATTCCATTATGTAAACACACACATTTTCTTTATGCATTCATTCATTCATGGGCACTTAGGTTGATTCCATTTTTTAGCTATTGTGAATAGTGCTGCAATAAACATGGGTATATAGGAATCTCTTTGATATACTGGTTCCCTTTCCTTTAGATTAGTATCAGTAGTGACATTGTTGGATTGTATGGTAGTTCTATTTGTAGTTTTTTGGAGAAATCACCGTTCTGTTTTCCGTAGTGGCTATAGTAATTTACATACCCACCAACAGCATATGGGCATTCCGTTTTTTCCACATCCTTGCCAGAATGTTATTTTTTGTCTTTTTTACAATAGTCATTCTAACCGGGTGAAGAAGATCTCAGTGTGGTTTTCATTTGCATTTTTACTGATGATTAGTTAATGTTGAGCATTTTTTTTCATATATCCATTGGCCATTACTATGTCTTCTTTTGGAAATGTTTATTTAGATCCTTTGCAAACTTCTTGTTTTGTTTTAAGACAGGGTCTCGCTCTCTCACCCAGGCTGGAGCACAGTGGCATGATCATAGCTCACTGCAGCCTTGACCTTCTGCACTCAAGTGATCCTCTAACATCAGCTTCACGAGTAGCTGGCACTACAGTCATGTGCCACCATACCTGGCTATTTATTTTTATTTTTTGTGGAGATGGGACCCCACTATGTTGTCCAGACTGATCTCAAACTCCTGGGCTCAAGCAGTCCTCCTGCCTCATCTTCTCAAAGTGCTGGGATTACAGGCATGAGCCACCGCACCCCGCCCTTTGTCTACTTTTCAATGGGGTTCTTTTTTTTTTTTTTTTCTGTTGAGTTGCTTTTTCGAGTTTCTTGTGTATTCTGGATGAATAGTTTGCAAATATTTCCTCCCATTCAACAGATCGTCTCTATATTGTTGATAGTTTCCTTTGAGAAGCTTTTTAGTTTATTATTGTCCCATTTGTCTATTTTTGTTTTTGTTGCCTGTGCTTTTGGGATCTTAACCATAAACTCTTTGTCTAGATCAACGTTCTGAAATGTTTCCCCTGTTTCCTTCTAACAGTTTCATAGCTTCTGGTCTTACATTTAAGTCTTTAATCCATCTTGAGTTGATTTTTGTAAATGGTGAGAGAGTGGGGTCTAGTTTCATCCTTCTGCAGACTGATATCCAGCTTTTCCAGCACAATTTTTTGAAGGTGGTTTTCTTTCTCTCATGTATGCTTTTGGTGCCTTTGTTGAAAATCAGTTGACTCTAAATATGTGGGTTTATTTCTGGGTCCTCTACATTGGTCTATGTATCTGTGTTTTTGCCAACACTGTGCTGTTTTGGTTACTCTAGCCTTGTAATATATTTTCAAGTCAGGTAGTGTGATGCCTCCAGCTTTGTTCTTTTTGCTCAGGATTGTTTTGGCTATTTTGGCTCTTTTTTGGTTTTATAATTTTTTTTTCTATTTCTGTGAGAAATATCTTTGGAGCTTTCATGGGAATTTCATTGAGTCTGTAGATTGCTTTGGGTAGTATGGTCATTTTAACAATATTAATTCTTCCAGTCTGTGAGCATGAATATCTTTCCATGTGTTTGTGTCCTCTTCAATTTCTTTCATGTTTTTCAGGTTTCCTTAAAGAGATTGTTCATCATCTTGGTTAAATTTATTCCTAGGTGTTTTATTAATTTTTTGTAGCTACTTTAAATGGGATTGCTTTCTTGATTTTTCAGCTACTTTGTTCTTGTGTAGATATGCTACTAATTTCTGTATGTTGGTTTTGAATCCTTTATTGTCCTTATTTATCAGAACTAAGAGGTTTTTTTTGATGGAACCTTTAGGTTTTTGAGTTTTAATTTTAATATCTCTAATCATTTAAGATGGAAAGTCGTTTTTTGAAAGCACAGATTTTTAGTGTTTTATTCTGTGGATACTCAATTTGCTGAGTGTGTTTTCTTTTTTTTGACAAAGCTTGAAGGAGCTGCTCCTTTGAAGATACTAAATATAGGAAATGTCAGTACTCCATTGATGTGTTTGAGTGAATCCACAAATTCAACAGAAAGAAATGTAATGTGGGGAGGATGTGGCACAAAAATTTTCTCCTTTTCTAATGATTTCACCATTCAGAAACTCATTGAGACAAGAACAAGCCAACTGTAAGTTTTTTTTATTTGTACAAGTAATTTGTCAATATCTTTATGTTTATTCCTTATAATCATTAATAATACTGTTGATAATTCATAAGGAAGATCTTTTAAATTGCATAATTTATTTCTATCATAAAATTAAACATTCATTATAAAAAATTTTAAAAATTTCAAAAAGCAGAAGAGTATTTTTAAAAAGTCACTCAGCCTAATATATGGTAATGTATAGCCTAATATATAGCCTAAACATACTTTTAGGGATAAAATATGTAAACCCATTGTAATCTTAGTAGTATTTATCAATCTAAAATTTTAAACAATTTTTATTATCTGTGTTTCAAATTAGACATGAAATTGGAAGACAATCAACTCTGTATTTTACCAAATTCATAGACTTTATGTATGCAATTTGGGTAATTTCCATTAAGTATTGATTGTAGGAAAGATAGACAGCAAGTATTCTTGCTTGTCTCAAGTTGTTTCTAGATTTGATAGTTATACAGATGTCTACTAACAACCAAGTTAGTGATACCAGTTTCAAACAAGAGTAAAATAAAATATTAATATAAACCTCTTTCAAGTTTGTTTTTTTCAGTTGTATTTTAATCAAATCTTTGCCATTGGTCCTTATTTATCACATTCCTCAGTGATAAGCAGTGTAGGATTGTGGATAAGAGCATAAACCGTAGTTCACCTATTGCTTTGCCATCTATTGGTTTTGTGAACTTGGGCAATAACCTTTCACATCTTCAGTCATCTCTTACCTGAGGATTGTAATATTCTCTATCTCAAAGGGATATTTGGAGGAGTAAATAAGAACATTAATATATGGAACTTAATTAACGTAATGACCAGCACCTGATAAGCTGTCAATAAACATTAGCTATTGTTATTATTATTATTATTAGCTTTGAGTCACAAATCCCTACCTTAGAGAATATCCTAGTTTCCCAATATCCATCTAATTGCCCAAGATTGGCACTTGGGAGTAATCTTTGACTCCTTTGTTTTTGCTCCCTTTATCCACTTGACCCTCCTAATTGTCATTCAAATCTTTGTACTTCTCACTGTTCTCAGTGCTGCTACCATAGGCTGGACTGCCATCCATCATCTGTGGCCACATTAACAAGAGCATCCAGTTCTCATCCTCTGATTACACTCTCTTCCACCTATTTTCAGCATTGCAGACAGAGGGACCTTTCTAAAATGTACGTCAATCTGATGCAATTCTCCTGCTTAAAACCCTTCGGTGGCATCCCATTGTCCTTTATATGAAGTCCAAATTCCTTAAGATAGCCTACTGAGCCCTTCATAATTCAGTGCTTGCTTAGCTGTCTAGATTCATATTTTGCAACCTTCTTGTCATCTGTGCTTTACCCAAACTGAAATTGACTCAGATCTCTAAGATAACCTGTTACCTTTCACCCCCAGCCTTTGAATGTAGTATTCTCTTTACCTGGATAACTATTATACACCCTGCCTATTTCAGTCCAAATGCCACTTGCTCTGAGTGGCAGGTTAGGTAACTTTGTGCTTCCATTGCATCTATTGTTTTCCATCACAATAGCTGTTTTATTTTTATAATTGTATTTTTTAAAGTAGTTTCTTAATACCACTACATCTACTGGTTTTCAACATTGGCTGTGCAGTTAGAAACCACTAGGTAGCTGAAAATAATGATACCTGGGCCCTACCTCAGACTAATTAAATCAGATCAGTTAAGCCTGGGATGGGGATCAGACTTGTTTTTTTTTTCAGGTTCTCAAGTGATTCTAAAGTATATTCGAGGTTAAGATATACTGTAGACTGCAATGTATTGTAAGTTCCCATGAATGAGGATTTTTATTTCTGTGTGTACATATTTGTTTACTAGTGTGTGGTTAACATTTAGATCAACTCATTTTCATTCTGTAACACCCACTTTTTAAAAAATGAATGTAAAAATGTATTTTATTATTTTTATCTTTCAAATTTTATTTTAGACTCCAAGGGTACATGTGCAGGTTTGTTAACAAAGGTATAGTGAGTGATGCTGAGGTTTGGAATACAACTCAACTCACAACCCAGCAAGTGAGCATAGTACTCGATAGGTAGTTTTTCATCCTTTTTCCCCTTCCTGTAATTTCCACTTTTAACCTAATTATACAAGCCTGAAAACCTTTAAAAAGAAAGGGCCTCCAGTTTATTTTTTTATTTCATAAGACATTTTATGGGCTCATGGATATCAATTAACTCCTTAAAGTTCCATATAAGATTTGGAGCACAGATGCTTTACTAGAGAGCATCCATAAAGATCAAGCTCTCAAAGATGTTCATCTCCCAAAAGAGATTGGGACTTAGTTGCATAAACACTTAGAGAGAAATATTTGCTCTCTTCTGAACAAGTAGCTCCTGTGGCCTTGATCTCTACCCCACGAAACAGACATCACATCACGAATCAGAGGTTGCCTCATTATCAGTACCCTCATCATCATCAATACACACCGACTGAGAGGCATATTGAGTAATGAAAGATGACTGCCTTTGAAGCCAGAAGACTGCACAACTTTTGGAGTTCTAGGTCTGCAACATGTTTTTAGTCCTAGGTCAGCAAGCATGACGTCAGTAGTCATGGAACCCTAAGCAAATTATTTAGCATTTGTACGTTTCTTTCTACAATTAAAAACATTGAGATTTGTCATATTTTATGTTTTTTTAATTAAGGATCAAACAAGATAACACACAAAAGTATTTTATAAAATATGAAAATTCCCTGCAAAACTTTATCCTAATTGGAACTATTTTCTATTAAATACAGCAAACATCCAGGAAGGCGTTACCTAAAACGTGGTGGCTCTCTGACAACACATCATATTTTTATCTCCTTTTCCAGAATAGAAAGAAAAGGGGGAGAAAAAAAATCTTCCTGCTCTAGGATGTACTAATGATTGTTGAATCATTATGGTATTTTCATGTTATCTATCTGATTTAAATGCAATTTTGACTATTTTTACTTATTCCTGGTTGTTCATTCATACTGGAGTGCCGTCTATCCCCCACTTCACACACTGCTTGGTATATCAGAGGTGCTTATCTGTGCAACTCTTCACTGGACGAGGGTTATGTAGAAAATACATCATCCTCATCCTTATGAAATTACACTCATAATCTAGTGTGAGGGATGCCCTAATAAAGACAACTTTATATTTAATAAGGTCTATAATATGACAGTGACACCAGTGGGGAAAAGGGACTGGTTAGTCTATTTTGATAGGTCAGGGAAGAAATCCAGAGGAGCTGACATTTAAGTTAATCCTCAAAGGCCAAGTAGGAGTTTGCCGTGTTGATGTGGCCCATGGTAGCCAATCTGTTTGTGAAATATGTACAATGTCAGATGCCTTAGGTTGAAAGGGAAATATTTTAAGGTGTTTGTAATTTTTCTTTATGTTTAAAAGGGGAAAATGGCAAATATTTTACTTTCTGTTTATGTTTGAATGATGTGGATTTTTGTTTCCTATAATTTGACTGGCTCAACTGCAAAGATATACCTTGCTTTAAAATTTGAAGACACTGCAACTAAATTTTTTTTCAACATTTTATATTTTATAACTCTAGATATAAAAGGCTAATGCTTAGTTTTCTGAGCATTCATGAAACAAAGTTTTGCAATGACATTCAAAAGTTACAGATATAATAATATTTCCTTCAGAAATTTAGATATAGTATAAAATTCTACAAAGAGCCACATAGAATTGAAACTAAAAGTAAGACCAAAGTAAACATTGGACATAATCTTTATTTTATTATCAAGAGAAATTAGTATAAAGTAACCAAAAGTATGTAAAATACCAAAGCATGTTATATATTCAATTCAGAATTGTTAGGGAAGAATATGAAATAATTGCAATAGTCTAGCTTGTTTAGTTTTCAAAATAGTATTTTTACATGCATTAAGAACTAAGGTTGTATTACACGTAGAAATTTTAAGAAGAAAACAAATAGTGATGACTTTCTATTTTTTTTTCTCTGTAGGTTTTCTTATGCAGCTTTCAGTGATTCCAACATCGTAACAGTGGTGGTAGACACTGTTCTCTATATTGCTAAGAAAAATAGCCCTGTTGTGGAAGTGTGGGATAAGAAAACTGAAAAACTCTGCGAACTAATAGACTGTGTGCACTTTTTAAGGTTAATTCATTGGCTTTTAAGTTTATTTCCAAAAGAATTATCTTTGCACTTCATGTGTCGCAGAGGAAGGATTTGTCTTCCTTTTTGCCTCTGAATAGGGAATTTTTTAAAAATGCAGAAAAAAATTTGTAATGCTTCTCAGCACCAGCTCTTCAAATCAGGAACATTTTGTCTTGGGAAAATAAAAAAATAGGAGCATAATATGCATAGTTTTTTCACGGTATTATAAAGAATGCTCTCGAATGAAAATAGTATATTATTGAAAATGAGCATACTGGAGTCTCTGCTAGCTTTGATGTAGTTGTGTCACAGTGTCAAATATACTATTTATAATTAAATTATGGGCCCCAGGATTATCTGCTCAAAGAAAAAGAGTCACAAAATAATAGACGAATATGGGGGGAAACACAATGGACTCAGCAAGGCACTAACTAAGGAGTTGGGATCAAGACCCCAGAATGAGAGCATAGTGCTTAGTCTGATGCAGCCAGTGAGTGACAAATCCATAGCAAGCACATTCTTTCTGTGCTGGTGCTAAGAAACAGGACCATTTTCAAGCTTATTTGCTAGCCACTTTATATTTTTATTTTGTTTTGGTTTTACCTTATAGATCTGTGATACTCTTAAGAACATTTGAGATTACACACTGTGTCTGTAAAAGGAGACTTCAAAGTTTCCTTTCTTAGATTCATCTGACAGTTTTTCTCTCGATTGTGAGAAGGGCTCACAGTTTATGTTCAGAAGAACCAACAGGTCTCCTTGATAAAGGATTCCTTACTTCCTGAAGTACCAAAATGATTAGGATTCTTTTATTTCTGGACACTTCATTTTGGTCGTGAATTAGACTATTCACTGGTTCTGGGAAAAAATCCAGTGGTTTGTATGGATATCTCTTACATGTGAATGACTATAATTTTATGTTCCTTTGTAACACTGAGACATCATGTAAAGCTTTTGAATCTAACTTTTTTTTCTTTATCCTGGGCACATGCATGCTATTTTTACTGAATTAGATAGCTTTGGTATTTATAAAAATTGTATCCCTCTCATTCATAATTTCCTGAAAATGAAGGGCTATTGTTGTCTTTGATAATTTATGCTTCAAGTAAAGAAATGTGGCTCTTTGGCATTCTGTGTTTAGCAAAATTTGCTTTGTATAATTTTAATGATGCATAATGTGTGGTGTCATGTTTTCATAATTTAAAATGTTATTTATGTTTTCATATATAAATAGCATTTATGTCTTAACTGGTGGTAAAATTATTAATGTATACTTTATGGTTCTAGGGAGGTAATGGTAAAAGTAAACAAGGAATCAAAACACAAAATGTCTTATTCTGGGAGAGTGAAAGCTCTCTGCCTTCAGAAGAACACTGCTCTTTGGATAGGAACTGGAGGAGGCCATATTTTACTCCTGGATCTTTCAACTCGTCGAGTTATACGTATAATTTACAACTTTTGTGATTCGGTCAGAGTCATGATGACAGCACAGCTAGGCAAGTTTCTTTCCTTTAGATATTTTTCATATTCTCTAAGTGTTATAAAATATGCCTTTATTTTACATTTACTTTTTCTCTGCACTTTCCAGTGTCATTTGGATGGTCTTGGAGGTTCACACAATGAAACATAAGACTGGTGTAAATTGTGAATAGGGTCATTACAGAAATGGTGGGAGTAAATGCTCTCAGTCTCATAAGAGAAGCAGATTACTGCAGCTGAACACTCAGTTTGGGTCTTACTTGCTTTTTTCCTTTTTACCTAAGGCAAAAATGGGAAATACATAGTGTTGAATATATTTCACTTTTTGAGCAAAGAAAATAAAGAAAATGTTTATTTTAATCATAGTCTAGCCTCCCACACTTGTTAAAGAATCTCATTTAGTTTTGCATTCTATAACAAATCTTTATTCTTGCAGCAATACATGCTGAACCACACAACCTACAAATATTGACAAATCATGTTTTACTGAAACTTTGTCTTTTTTTGCTTCTATTTTTCTATTTAAATATGATGAAATCGTGATAGCACATAAAATATATTTTCTGCATAAATATATTTGTGTCTTCCTTTGATAATAATTTGATTTAGAAAATAACAATAAAAGCACATATACAAAAGTTTACAAAAACAACACTATGGGGTTTAATTCCGAAAAAAACTAGAATTTATGTAACTTTAGCAAATAATTAATGAATGTTTTGAACGTGGTGAAGAAAATAGACTCATTACAAGTATGTGTGAAAGAGGAACATGTGTTTCTCTAGCACCTTCACCTCTTTTTCATTTATAGACGTTAGAGTTGCACAGAAGGAGTTAGAATTAGATACTCTTAATGACTGTGAACTATTAAGATACATGTCCACACAAGCAGAGCAGTAGGTATCTCAATGGGTTGTCTCCATAGTCTTATTCTACCAAAGTTGTTGCATTCTCTAGTTGAATTGTATGTACTTTGGGACCCAAATAGCTTGCTTATAACTGAAGTTATAGTGGAATTTCAATGGGTTACAGTTTGATTTTAAAATAAAGATCAATTTGAACATAGCCTACAAGGTGCTGCGTGAGCTGGCTTCACTGTACCTCTCCTGCCTCCATCATCTACCGCATTCCTACCAGATCTTTCTCGTCTAGATGAACATCCAATTCTTCTTAATTACTGTGCTATATTTTGCCTCAGGGATTTGCACATGCTGTTTATTTCTTTGCTTAAAGTAGTTTTTTTAATGCTTAGTTAACTCAACGCTTTGAAATGTTAGCTCCTGTGTCAAAACCTCTGAGAAGCCAACACTGATTAGGTCAAAGTTCCCACTTTGGGTTCCCATAACAGCTTTCTTGCATAGTTGTGATCATAGTCATATTTTTTTTTCATTAATACTAGTCTCTTCACTAGAATATAAACACCAAGCAGGTTGGGTTAGTGTGTTTTGGTTTACCCCTTTATTCCCAGGATCTAGCCTAGGACTTACATAGAAGACTTTTGATGCAAATTTGTTGAATAAATTAGTGAATGATTTGAGAAGAAAATATGATATTTTGACATCAGTATATCCATCCATCTAAGTGTCCATCTAAATACTCTCATTTGTACCTTACCGTATCCAAAGAACTTTTCACACACATTACTTCATTTAACATTGTAACTTTGGGGAGGGTAATGTATAAATACTAAGCCTATTTTATAGAAAGGTTAAGCTGTTTTCTCAGACTCACATAATTAAGAGTTGCAGCAAGGAGTGGATCACGGATTTTGTTACTTTTTTTTAATGCTGGCCTTTATTCAATATAATTTAAGGGTCACCTGGAAAATAGAACTGTGAATTCAGTTCCAAGGTATTTGTGTCTTAGACTATGAACAACTTTAATTTTTTTCAGACCAGCTTAATATATAGTTTTAACGGAAAACTTCCATATTTTGTTTTTGTAAAGGGAGCCTTAAAAATGTCATGCTGGTATTGGGCTATAACCGGAAAAGTACTGAAGGTACACAACAGCAGAAAGGTAACATTTAAAAGGATACTGTATTCCAAACAGTGCAATGTTTGGAATGATGGTAACATATTATGTGTTTTATAAATTTGTAGAAAATATTACATATGGTATAATCAAGAATTTTAATTGGTAGTTTATAGGATAAAGAACTTAGGTGTAAACTTTCAAAATTACAAGTGATATGAAGTGTTAAATATTTATATTTTCAGATGAAGTAGAGGTGTCAATCACTAGCTCAACCTTAAACTAAATGTGAATATTTTTTACAACTTACCTATATCTACATAATGTTTAATTTTGAACAGTGTTTGAAAAGCTTTATTTCTTTTAGATTATGAAATGTTAATTTATTAAATGTCCACACTCTTCTTGAAATTTATTAGTTTCTATAATGTATTATAAAAATTGTCCAAGTACAGTTTTTTATAAATAATTATTTAGTGCATTAGTTATAGCTGTGTTTATATATACATTTATCTAAGTCAACTATAAAAAAAAACATAAGCCAAACTGAAATAAAATAAGAATGTTTTATGGTGGATCTTTGAAGCTTGATTTCATTTTTTTCTTTTTCTAGAGATACAATCTTGCTTGACTGTTTGGGACATCAATCTTCCACATGAAGTGCAAAATTTAGAAAAACACATTGAAGTGAGAAAAGAATTAGCTGAAAAAATGAGAGGAACATCTATTGAATAGGAGAGAAACAGGAATTGTCTTTGGATAGGAAAATTATTCTCTTGTAAATATTTATTTAAAAATGTTCACATGAAAAGGGTACTCACATTTTTTGAAATAGCTCATGTGTATATGAAGGAATGTTATATTTTTAATTTAAATATATGTAAAAATACTTACCAGTAAACGTATATTTTAAAGAACTATTTAAAACACAATGTTGTATTTCTTATGAATACCAGTTACTTTTGTGCATTAATTAATGAAAATAAATCTGTGAAATACCTAATTTAAGTACTCATACTAAAATTTATAAGGCCGATAATTTTTTTGTTTTCTTGTCTGTAATGAAGATAAACTTTACTTTAAATTCTGTGCTTAAGACAAGACTATTGCTTGTTGATTTTTCTAGAAATCTGCAAGGTAGAATGAAAATATTAAGACAGTTTCCCGTGTAATGTATTCCCTCTTAGATTGCTTTGAAATGCACTATCATATATGCTTGCAAATATTCAAATGAATTTGCACTAATAAATTCCTTTGTTGGTATGTGAATTCTCTTTGTTGCTGTTGCAGACAGTGCATCTTACACAACTTCACTCAATCCAAAAGAAAACTCCATTAAAAGTACTAATGAAAAAACATGGCATACTGTCAAAGTCCTCATATCTAGGATATGAGGAGAGTTCCTGTGTCTTTCCTAGACATGATAGAGTTGTTTTTCAACTCTGTCTTTGAGTATGGATACCCTGAATTTTGTATAATTAGTGTAAATACAGTGTTCAGTCCTTCAAGTGATATTTTTATTTTTTTATTCATACCATTAGCTACTTGTTTTCTAATCTGCTTCATCCTAATGCTTATATTCATCTTTTCCCTAAATTTGTGATGCTGCAGATCCTACATCATTCAGATAGAAACTTTTTTTTTTTCAGAATTATAGAATTCCACAGCTCCTACCAAGACCATGAGGACAAATATCTAACACTTTTCAGTTGCTGAAGGAGAAAAGAGCTTTAGTTATGATGGATAAAAATATCTGCCACCCTAGGCTTCCAAATTATACTTAAATTGTTTACATAGCTTACCACAGTAAGAGTATCAGGGCCAAATACCTGTGTAATAATTTGAGGTCATTTCTGCTTTAGGAAAAGTACTTTTGGTAAATTCTTTGGCCCTGACCAGTATTCATTATTTCAGACAATTCCCTGTGATAGGACAACTAGTCTATTTAATATTCTCAGAACTTATGGCATTTGACTATATGAAAACTTTAAATTTATTTATATTCAGGGTGATCAAATTCTTAAACATGAAAGATTTTCTGTATTTTAAAGGAACCCATGCTTTAACTTGCTACGTAATTAACGACAACAAAAAAAATACAGTAGAGCTCTTTGTTCCAGTGTTATCTCTTTCATTGTTACTTTGTATGTATTTGCAAATTTTTTTACCAAAGACAAACACAAAAATAGAATACTGTATTTACATGGAATAATAAAATTTTTAAAAGCATGTTTATGAATTTTTAAACTTTGTGATAGTGTTTTGCTTTTCACATATGGGTCTGTTATCCACCTCAAAGGAAACTTTGTATATTAATTTGTTTATGGAACATTCCACGATAAGAAAGTGCAACTAAAGTTTTTTCTTGAGAACTTACGAAATATTTAAATTTACTTTTCTATAATACGTATAGTTGCCAGGATCCCAGGACAAAATCTGATGGGTATGAAACATTCTATTTTCAAGTTCTCTTAAAAATTTTTTGTGAGTAAATTTGTTTGCTCTTGAGTACTGAAACAAAATATAAGACTTTAGAGCAAATGATATATACAAAAAATAGGCACAGTCACTTCAAGTGTTTTCTGATTAGAAGCCTAAAATAACCTGCTAATTATGATCAAAATACAAACATATTATCATAACAGAAAATATTCTTTTGGGAAAATTTTGAATTCAAAAAAGGGCGCCTCTCTGACTCTAATTCCCTCTATCGATTATGTGTGAACTATTTTAACTAAAATGCAACTTATTTTTCATCAAGGCAGTGAAATATGTTGATGAAACAGCAGAATTAACAAAAGAAGATTGTGAACTTTCCTAAGTTAAATGTAAGGATGCAAATGTTCTAATATTGAGGGGAGATAAAATTCAAAACCGTTGGGACTTTGCTTCTTTATCCATCACTTTGAGTAGCTTAACACCTAACCTGGTAAATTGAATGTTTTTCATGGAGGCTCATCAGCAATTCAGTAAAATAGTAAACTATGTCAACTCGGGAGAAACTGACATCCTCATTCTCCATGCCAGCCAGTTGCTGATCCAGGGTATCATTGTTTCTAATAACAATTCAGAATCTGGCTGCTTAAAGGCACCTAGGTACTTGGTTCTTTCTAATTTGTCAAGGAATTTGGAGTGATCCTATCACCTTGATTTCAAGCAAGAGACAGTCACCTGACCCAAAGGCCTGCTGTCTGAACACACTCTGAGTGAGTGAGCAGAGATGTGATGGTTCTCTCTATGTGCTGCCGCCACACTGCTCTTGATTTCTACCCTTACCTGGGAAGTCTCTACTTGATGTCTGTCTCAGGCTAAGAAAAAGAGAAGATAAAGGGAATGAGTATTAGCATCTGGATCATGGGGCTGCTTCTTGGCCTCTATGAGAATCCACTGTTTCACAGCAATCAGGGCCTACAAAACTAGATGTTATAGAGTAAACAAGAGGTATCATTCTGACCTGGGCTTCACCACATTTACGCACTGAACACTCCCAAGAGAAGGTTGTTACCATTTATTTATGAAAATACCAAACTCCGATACATACTCTATTAGAAGTATTATGGAAAAGTAGAGCATATGTCTACCTGGCCAGAGAATAGAGGATCCGGATCACAAAAAAAGTACAAATATTTAAACAGAGACTTAGGACAAATGGGCATTCAACAATTTCCAGAGTGAAATAACATTCTAGGCAGATGATGACACATGTGCTGTCTTAGGAACTTGAGCTTATTTTGAAAGCATCCCTATCAAATACATGCTGAAATTTGTGACAAGTTCCCATTCCTTACAGTACTTACGGGATACACTTAAGTGACTGAAGATGCAAGAGAAGTATATATTTGTGTATGAATATAGCACTTTTATCATTAATTGGGAGATTATAAAGTTAATGAGCTGTTCTTTGCAGAGGGAGTATTTGTTAGGATGAAATGGGGAGAGATGTTTCAAACACCAAGTTTATCTTATAGGTTAAGAAATCGTAGAAGGAATTCATGACTTTATGTATATGTACAATATATGACAAGAGATTTCCCTATCTCCTTGCAAAATAAGCACAAAGTAACGAACTCAAAGCTTGTGCTATTATGATAAAAGTTTAAAAGGTTAGTACATAGCAGAAATGTGACATACTATAATGGGGGTCCAGGGGATAAAATATTTGCAAACTGATTCTCCCATGTTGGCCCTGTTTTGATTTCCTACTATGTTATGTAACACAAATGAGATCGTACGTTACAGTAATAAGGCAACCACTGATAGAAGCTGCATGCAGGCAAAAGAGTGTTCTCTGATCATAAGCTTAGTTTAGTTGGATCCTTGCTGCATTCACTAAATTAATAAATCTGTGCTAGTATTGAATCAGGAAATCTCTGCCACAAGCAGATAAATAAAAACTTTCTGCTTTGGCTGAAATAACTGCTTTTAGGAAAAGAAAGAGTATACGCTTATTAATATAGCTTGGGATGTGGACCTCTTTGATGAGACTGTACAATTCAGGGTAGACAAAGTATGCCTATAAAGAAATTTAAAATAAACTTATACGTTCAAATGGAACATATTCTTTAATAATGACATTTTTAAGGGCTCTGCATTTATTCCATGAATGTTGGCATTATTGTTCAGTTTTTCTTAATTACCTGCATTCACTTTAAAAAAACAGGCAAAAAAGAGAAACGGTTGCAAAAGAAAGCAGCCAGAAAGAACATACATTTAGAATTGAAAAAGACCTTGGTCTAAATTCTAGATTTGACATTTACTTAGTAATCTGAACTGGAGCAAGCTGCACAAATGGCCAGAGAATCTTTTTTTTTTTTTTTCTGTAAAATGGCAACAGTAGTATACCCACCTTCTAGAAGGATGAGTGTAAATTAAGGAATTGTGCAATGAATTCCCAGGCAAGTCACACACAAGCACCACCTTATGAGGGAATTCATATTAGACATCAGTGTCACTAAAAATTCATTTCTCTAATAAAGCACACATACTATGCATTTTGGATATTTGGAAGTTGCTCCTGGTAACCACTAATAATAAGTTCAAGGCGCCAAGGGTTTTAATCGAATTTGCCAAACAATTAATTTAAAGTGTGAAAAGAAACTACTATCAAGATATTGACTTATTACATTATGTTTTTATGCTTTTAGTGACCAGATACAGCTAGAAAAATGATCTCTGCCTCATGATGTCCTTATGATTGCCTTCTCTTCTGTTTCCATTGTTACTTGATAGCAGTTGATAACATCTATGATTTTTTTCTTTAAACAATTCACTGCAATGAATTGCCTGAAGCTGTTGGTTTCTGGATTGTATACATCATCCATTCTGAGTGGGATAATGTTTTGTGCAAAAAGAAGGAGAGCAAGTTTGCTCTTTCTGTTGATTTTGGTGGATGGTGTGGGAGAAAAGAGCAACACTGAGGTTGAAGATCACTGGGTGACAACTCTTTTGCTATAGCCAGAATTATTTTTTTGATGTAACTTACACACATTACAAACAATCTCTACTTCCCTCCGTGCTCCTCCCTTCACCACCTACAATATAGGATTTTACTATTTACCCATTTCGTGTCCACTGTGTCTGAGTAACATTACTAACTAGTACAATGCATGTAGCAGATAATTTTACATGAGAATTAAATTTCACATTAAAAACCACCTACACAGTTCTGATAATTTTGGACAGTTCTTTATTCTTAGAGTGGAAAATTATAAAATAAATGAAATAATATTAGTTTTATGTGTCATTGCGCTTAGGTAAAGATGGGAGTATCTTTGGCTCTCAATAAACTGTGTGTTTAGCAAGAAGGATTTTATTTAAAAGATAAATATGTTTTTGCCACATACAATAGAATGTCTTCATTGATATATATTTATTTCAAAAGTAAACATAAGTGGTAGCAATATGTTGTAATACCATAAGTTAAATATTATGTTAAGCTTTTAAGTAAATTCAATCACCTCTTCTCTAAATGCTCTCAATTATTTTATACACTTTGGTCTTCCATAAAGATAATTAGTATGTGTCAATTACTGAGAAATAAGCTGTCCTTCATCCAGGGTTGCTGATGTTTTGCTTCTTACTTCTTCCTTTTGTGTTACTTTCTTTAAAGAAAATGGTTTTCCAGGTATTATTTTCTAAATGTCATCATATAAACTGAGGCATAAATTATTTAATTGCTCTCTCAAGTAGCTTTTATGCTTTCCAGGTAATGTAAACAGGAAGAAAGAAAACACATAATTTGAAACACTGACTGAAGAAGATTTTTATAGCACAATTATAAATTATGGAAAATGAGAAGAAATAGTCAACCTAAATCTTTAATCACTAATTGGAATCTTGTGTATCAAAAACTGATGGAAAAAAACTCCCTTGCAAATCTACACAAGCAGAAGAATTAATTTTTTTTTTTTCATCTTGTGAGTCAGAATTAAAGACATCATAGAGGTTAGAGACATGGGCCCTGGGCTGTTGGGCCTGGGCCCCTCTCTTACTTATGCCACTTTGTTGCTCAATCTCTCTTTGTACCAATGTCCTTACGTGCAAAAAGATATAAAAATAGACAGTTGTTGTGAGGAGCATGTTGTTCTCAGATTCTCCTTATCCCCAAGCCTAAAAGGACTCTTAGGTGCTTTCTATTTGTTGATAAGAAAAAGGAGAGTTTTAAAGTTTGAAGCTGGTAGATGGAGCCGATATTCTGGTGATTATTCATTCAACTGAGTTACTTGAGTGAGTGGAAGATTAAGGTCCCTGGATTATAGAATATGAATATCAGTGACCAGGAAAGCTGGTAATTTGGCATCCTATCAAACTCATACTTTGTGTTTAGCATTTGTTTAGTTGGACCTGGGAGAAACTGACTTTGTGTCAATAAAAATAACATGAAAACAAATTGGCTTTGGTTTCATTTCCAGTAACAAGATAATGATTTGGAGAAGTCCACCTGCTGAAAACTAAAAAGGTTAGCTTAAAAGGAAAGGAAGAATATTAAAATGAACATCTAAAATTACCAAAGATCTGATGAGATGGTATGAAACTATCTGGCCAAAATCAAAGTGAATTGTAAGCAGAGCACTAAAGCTATGTTTTCTTATGAGCATTTGCTTAACCTAGCGAATCTGACCTTTAGTTTCCCCAGCCTTGAAAGGATTGGATCACATCTCAAGGTCAGCAGTCAAACACATGGGTGTTTCCGTTAGACTGGGGCACCAAAGGAATACAAGTCAGTGTGACAATCAGAAGTATAACTGTCCACCTTCTACTCACTGACAAGATCCTGAAAAAGCTCATAAGCAATTCCTCCTGGAGTTGCCCAAATTCACATCATCTATGTTATTTTTAAAAAAAAATTACTCAAGCTTTTAATTAAATGAAAATTTCAGACAGAGAAGACCTCAAGCAAGGAAATTTATCAGGGAAAAGAAAGGCGTTGTGTAATCATAGAAGTGTCTTTATACCCACGTAGACCAGTTGTTGGATGGGGGATGCCGGAAGAAGGCAGAGTGAGCTTGGGCATGGCCACATTTTCAGCAGAGGTATTTCTAGGAGAAGGCTGTAAGGTAAGTTGACCACTTTCCCAGCAACTGGGAAGCACTGGTCAGGTCTGGGTGGCATTGAACAGTATTTATGAAAGAAAACTCAATTAATAAATTAATAAATGCATGTGTAAATAATTGCTTTGGTGAAGGTATTTATTGATTCTACTGAAATTGAGATGAGGTTTCAAAGGACTTAAGGTATATGTGGAATGGAAGACATAAAACATGGAGATACTAATTACAGATTGACTCTTCAGTAAAAGCTGAAACCCAAAATAACTACAGTCATGTGCTGCATAACATTTTGGTCAATGATGAACTGCATATACAATGGTGGTCCCATAAGATTATAATGAAGCTGAAAAATTCCTGTCCCCTAGTGACTTAGCATTGTAGCACAATGCATAACTCATGTGCCTGTGGCGATGCTGACATAAACAAACCTACTGTACTGCCAGTCGTATTAAAGTTTAGCACCTACAATTATGTGAATTACCTAAGACTTGATAACAAACGTGATATTACTGGTTTACATATTTACTACAGTATACTTTTAATCATTATTTTTAGAGTGTACTCTCTGTTTTTGTTTTGTTTTGTTTTGTTTTGTTTTTTTGAGACAGGATCTCACTCTGTCACCCAGGCTGGAGTGAAGTGGCATGATCTCGGCTCACTGCAACCTCCCACTCCCAGGTTCAAGGGATTCTCCTGCCTCAACCTCTTGAGTAACTGGGTTTACAGGCATGCACCATCACATCCGGCTAATTTTTGTATTTTTAGTAGAGATGGGGTTTCACCATGTTGGTCGGGCTGGTCTCAAACTCCTGATCTCAAGTGATCTGCCTGCCTCGGCCTCCGAAAGTGCTGAGATTACAGAAACGAGCCACCACATGGTGCCTGGCCTATTTTACAGTGTGTATGTGTGTGTGTGTATATATATATAACTTTATATATATGCATATATAAAGTTAACTGTAAAACGGCCTCAGGCAGATCCTTCAGGAGGTGGCCCAGAAGGCATTACTCTAGGCTATGGTTTATGTTTGTCTTTGTTTTTAACCAAAAAGTTAAAAAAAATTAAAATAGACAAAAGCTTATAGAATAAGAATCTAAATAAAAAAATATTTTTACAGCTGTAAAATATGTTTCTGTTTTAAGCTAAGTGTTTTTACAAAAGAATCAAAAAGTTTTAAAATTAAAAAGTTTATAAAGATAAAAGTTATGGTAAGCTAAGTTAAATTTATTATTTAAGGGGAAAAAATAGGATGGGTGCAGTGGCTCACACTTTTAAGCCGAACAATTTGGGAGGCTTAGAAAAGAGGATTGATTGAGTCCAGGAGTTCGTGACCAGCCTTGGCAACATGGTGAAACCTCATCTCTACTAAAAATGCAAAACATTAGCTGAATGTGTTGGCACACTCCTGTAGTCCCAGCTACTTGGGAGACTGAGGTGGGAGGATTTCTTATGGCCAAGAGGTGAAGGGCAGAGGTTGCGGTGAACTGTGATTGTGATTCCAGCCTGGATGACGGAGCAGAACTCTGTCTCCAAAAATGAAAATGGAAAGAAAAAAGAAAAAAAATTGTTTTAAAATACATTTAGTGTAACCTGAGTATACAATGTTTATAAGGCCTACAGTAGCGTACAGTAATTTCCTAGGCCTTCACATTCACTCAGCACTCACTCACCGACTCACTTAGAGAAACTTCCAGTTCTGCAAGCTCCATTTATGGTGCCCCATATTAGCATACCATATTCAACCTTTGATATCAAATTTTTACTGTACCTTTTCTATGTTTAGATATGCTTAGACACACAAATACCAGTGTGTTACAATTGCCTATAGTATTCAGTACAGCAATACCCTGTATTGATTTGCAACTTAGGAGCAAAAGCTTATTCCATATAGCCTAAGTGTGTAGTAAGTTATACCCTCTAGATTTGTGTAAGTACATTCTATGATGTTTGTGTAAAGATGGATTTGCCTAATGACACATTTCTCAGAAAGTGCCCTTGTTGTTAAGTGATGCATAACTGCTACTCTTAGCATGGTAGACCATATTTCACCCATGCCATGCTTTTACAGTCCCTCACTCCACAAAGTAAAATAGTCTTGGTGTCAAGCATAGCAAGGTGGTAAGAAAAGCATCAGAGTCATTGTAACTCTGAAATCAGAAGAGATTTACAAGTCAAATGTATGACACATATGCTTCCAAACACATTGAGAGGTTTATTATTGAAAGCAGTTCCATTAGTAGTTAGGTGCCTGGGATAAGAAAATCTAAATCTTCTCTAATGAAATATATATTTATCCTATTAATATTTCTCAAATAATATACTTTCTAAAGATAATAAGCAGTGTACAATGTACAGTTCAAATAAATGAAGCTTAAGAGAGAAATGAAAATGTGAAAGAGACGCTTCAGGATCAACTAAGAGCAGAAGAAAGGTAAGAATCCAAATATTAGAAGGTGAAACATAGAATCTGAAATAAAGATACACTTGAATGTTTCTTCAGGGGGCAGGAAGCTATAAATATGATTAAGAGGATTTGAAAAGGAGTCAAGTAGAAATTCTAAAAAGAAAAAATATAATACTTATAATTTAAAATATCATATATGGAGTTAATAGCATTTTAGATACAGATGAAGGAAAAATTAATTAACTGAAAGATAAGGCAAAAGGAATTTTCTAGAATGCAACATGGATAGAAACAGAGATGAAAAATGTAAACCAAATAGTCAAGACTCTTCAAGGTGGGGTAATAATGTCTAACTTATGTCTGACTGGAATGCCAGAGAAGGGGAATGTAGAGGAGAAATATGTTTGAAGAGATAATGACTAGGATATAACTAGAACTGATGAAAGATACCACTTTGTATACATACAAGAAACTGAGACTCCAAATGAAGATAAATTGGGGCATCCCCACATTGACATACCAAAGTGAAAATTCAGAACATAAAAAAGAAAAGGCATGGATGACTCCCACAAACAATGTTGGCTGAGAGAAACACAATGCAAAGAATTTACATATTATGCATCCATTCACATAAAATTAAAAATCAAAACTGAACTTGATTGTTTAAGGATGTATAAATAACTGGTAAAATTATAAAGCAAGTAAGAAAATGATAAATAGAAACATCAAGAGTGGTTATTTCTATAAAGAAGGGAAAAAATTATAATTGAGAAGTAGGCAGGTAGAGGATTCTGAGATGCTGGAAAATATTCTATTTCCTGACCCAGCTGGTGGGTAAATGGGTATTTCTTGTATAATAATTCTTTAAACTATACATTTGTGTTTTATATATTTATTTAGTACACTATGTCTCTAAATTTAAAGATGAAACAAACTAGTTTACTTTCACCGAATGAACTAAAATTGTCCTGAAAACATTTGGTAATACATTTCCCAAATGTCTGAATTTCTCATCTCAGTTTTAGTTGTTGATTTTCTCCAGCCTGTCAACTAGGGCATATGGTTTAATAAATATAAATGGTTCACAGATAATGAATAAGCCATTCATTTCCACTTAACATTGCTATATCACGCCTTTTCAGTTTTAACATCACAATTAAGACTATACATTCAATAAAATTATGAGATTTTAAGCTTAGATTGTTGGACACAGAGATACACTGAGAAGTAAAGAAGATCAGTAGGTCTGGTGCAGATAAGCATTTAAAGTTTGACATATTTATTTAAACTTCTTGTAAAACGTACAGATGGAAATGTTCAATAGATGGTTGTGAATACTGATCCAAATCTCAGAAGAGACTGGGGGGTCAGAAACAGATTTGTAAGTCATCTGTTGAGAGGCCATCTGTATTTGTTTTCTAGGACTGCCAAAACCACAGACTGGATGGCTTAAACACTGAAATTTATTTTGGCGAGAAGTCTGAGATCAAGGTATTGTCAGTGTTGGCTCCTTCTGAGGGTTGTGAGGGAACTATTTGTTCCAGGCCTCTCTCCTTGGCTTGTAGGTGGCTGTCTTCTTCCTGTGTCTCCACATCGTCTTCCCCCTGCACCTGTCTTTGTCCAAACTTTCTCCTCTTATAAGGCACCAATCTATTGGATTAGGGTCCACCCTAATGGCCTTACTTTAATTATTTCTTTAAAGATCCTATCCACAAACAGAGGTACATTCTGAGGCTCTAGGCATTTCGACTTCAACATAGGAATTTTTTTCAATGTACGAGGAAATTTAGCCCATAACGCCATCAATGAAACCCTCGGACAAGATGACCTGGCCAACGTGCAGAGCACATTGAGAAAAGAGCTCTGAAAAAAGCCATATTCAGAAGAGACAGAAGAGGACAGAGGCTGAGAAGGAGATCGTTTAAAGAGATAATCAGTGAAGTAAAAAATGGCAGGACAGTCAATGAGGATCTATCTGGACTTAGTAAAGCAGATGAACTTGATGACGCTATACGTGGTGACCATTGATACAACAGAGTTTATGGAGTGGGAAGGAGTGGAAGAAGGATTGAAGTGGGTAAAGGAGTACATCTAAAAAGGCACAATGAGAATGGAAAAACAGCAATGAACGTTAAGAACTAGAAGAGGAGATTTAGAAAGAAGGAGCTGATATAATAACTGTGTGGGTGATTGTGTAGGACAAATGATAGAGTGACCATTAAAATATGGCTTATGATTGAGCACAAGAAATCATTTCAATGATACAAATGCAGACAGAAGACGCAGGTATAGAACTTTTGTCAGGAATACAGCTTACTATAGACCTATTTACCAGGGGAAGGCCAGTGTTCAAATTCCTCTTAAAATGTTATTAAGGGAAGTTCACATGGCAACTGCAAGTATCAATACCACTATAATATTCTATTCAGAACACTGACAACATTTCTCATTTATGCTTTTATAAAATCACTATCTGAAAGTCCATTCCAACATTGTGAATTTCTTCTGCATACTAAATACTACTCTAGGAAAATGCTGAAAATTTAAATTGGAGGAGATAAATCACTTTAGAAAATTATTTATTGTTTACATCTAATAACTATTATTTATGTTTTACATAATTAATGTCAATTTAAATAATATTTATTTTAAAATTTAATTGTACTTTTACTTCTCTTGGAATGAAACTTTCCATATAACAAAAATTTTTTAAATTTTCTGACAATCCGTTTTCAAATGTAATTTCAGCTCATAATGTATAGAAAATGGGGAGCTTCTTTCTCACAATCCAAATAGATATTATTTAGCATTTTCTGTATTTTCTCCTGTCAAAAACTTTCACAAAAACAAACTGACTTACAGGGAGGGGAACAACACACACTGGGCCTGTTGTGGGGCGGAGGGAGGGAGAGCATTAGGATAAATAGCTAATACCTAGGTAATGGGTTGATAGGTGCAGCAAACCACTATGGCACACATTTACCTACGTAATAAGCCTACACGACCTGCACATGTTTCCAGGAACTTAAAATAAAATAAAATAAAATTTAAAAAATGCCTTGCACATACTGATGCTATTGTTCTTTCAACAGTTGACCTTTTCTCTGGCATTGTATCTTTAGGTGTGCAAACACTTAAGCCATATCATTTTAAAACAAGAAGGAGATGTTTGACTATTGTTCTTTCTGATGGATATGCTTTTAATCTATGTATAGAAGTTATGTGGTATATGTTTTCATATTATTACATGACTTTATCCAATTGATATATTGTTACGAAAGAGGTAAATGCTTAATGTCCTTGTAAAACAAGCTACCTAGTGAGAAGTTCCTGAAAAAAATGAATCATTTCCTAAAAAAAATATTTTAAAGCACCCTATTTAACATTTGCTAAGTTGATAGTATTAATTCATGTATATATATTATATACTTTTTCTATTATGTTATCAATTACATGTGCTTTGAAATCTGAGAGATAAAGCTTTCATACATATCATCAAATTATCAGGGTCTTCATGAAAGTTTTAAAATACTCATAGAAAAGCAACAAATATAAATATAATATGCTGCCATTTTATTATTATCTTGACTTTCAGTTCCAATGTAAACCAAATTTTATCTATGGTTATTAACATTGCAGTATAGAAGTTCTAGAAAGCATCATTAAAATTTAGTGATTATTTTTCACTACTAGATAATTTTGAACTGTTAAAATCAAACAAAGACTGTTAACACCACCAGTATATTTGTCCTGTGTGATAACTCATTGAGGGTGAATCTAGGCTAGAAGTTTCTAATGGTGGGAACCTCTTCTTATCCATCATGTATTCCCAGTTTAAGTGCTGTGTGAAATAACTGCAAGTTGTATTAAACTGAGTCATGTCTCAATGTAAATATCTGCAATAATAAAACCTATTTAAGAATTGGTTTTTTGAATAGATTATTTAAGTCTATTTAAGACTAAATGACTATTATGACTATTACTATTGCCATTGTTATTTAATGTAACTTTTTTTTTTGAGATAGAGTCTCACTCTGTCACCCTGGCTAGAGCGCAGTGGTGCAATCTCAGCTCACTGCAACCTCTGCCTCCCGGGTGCAAGCGATTCTCCTGCCTCAGCCTCCGGAGAAGCTGGGATTACAGGTGCCTGCCACTAAGCCCAGCTAATATTTGGAATTTTTTTAGTGGAGACGGGGTTTCACCATGTTGGACAGGCTTGTCTCAAACTCCTGACCTCAGGATCTGCCTTCCGTTGGCCTCTCAAAGTTCTGGGATTACAGGTGTGAGCCACTGTGCCCAACCTTAATGTAACCTATTTTTGAGCCCAATAAAATTGTTCACTAAGTCAATCATTCAATATTTATTAAGCACTTATTTGTGCCAAGTTCTCTTCTGGGCATTGAGACTCAGGAGTGAACAAACATGCAGAAATCCCTACCCTAATCAAACTTACATTCTACTGCTAAAGACAGATAATAAACACGTGTAGTAAATAGATTACATTAAGATGTATACATCAACTGGTGGTGAGTGCTACAGAGAAACAAAACAGAAAATAGGTATAGGGAAGGAGTGGAGTGGGGTGATATTTATAGTTGAAAGTAAGGTATTCAGGAAAGGTCTTCATGTGAAATTAGTATTTGAGCAAAGACATAAATGGGGTGAGGAAGTGAAATCTGGGAGAATTAGCAATTACACAAAAGTATAAAAGGGTCGGCAAGAAATTTAAGTCTTTTAATTTATTTCAGAATTTGGTATAGTGTGTGTGTATGTATGTGTGTATATATATATATATATATATATATTTTTTTTTTTTTTTTTTTTGAGATGGAGTCTCGCTCTGTCGCCCAGGCTGGAGTGCAATGGCACGATCTCGGCTCACTGCAACCTCCGCCTCCCGGGGTCAAGCAATTCTCTGCCTCAGCCTCCTGAGTAGCAGGGATTACAGGCACGTGCCACCATGCCCGGCTAATTTTTGTATTTTTAGTAGAGATGGAGTTTCACCATCTTGGCCAGGCTGGTGTTGAACTCCTGACCTCGTGATCCACCCGCCTCAGCCTCCCAAAGTGCTGGGATTACAGGCGTGAGCCACGGTCCCCAGCCAGAATATTGATAATATAATCTTATTATGTTATCTATCCATCTTCTTAGACATCTGCTTAAAACATATGCAAATTATCCACATTTAAAATCACTTACATATGGAGAGGTTTTACCTCATTAAAGCTAAAGTCTAATTATAACTCTGAAAAAGTTATTTTGGAGGAAGAACTAATTATAGTACGCAGAAGTGTAGCAGGCCAGGTCTCACTGACGCAGGCCTCCAAAACAACTATTTCAGTGCTGATGGAGCCATGAAGTTCAATATTAAAAGCCAGTGCCCTTAGACAAAGGCCAAGATGTAACAAAAGCCCATCATTAGTTTTGCCTAGGGGTTTCCTGGGCCTTAAAGCATGACAAAACAACGAAGGAATTCTTAACAGGACCACTGAAGACTAAATAAGTTTTATTGTGGGTCTAAAGAAACTCCCCAGGCCTCCATAAACAAGTTTATTGGGAGTCTGAAGGAACTCTTCAAACCTCTGAGATTTAGCAGGAGACAAGAGTAATCACCCCAGCTCCTGGACCCATTCAGATTAAGTAAATTTACTGAGGCTTCACAGGAACGCCTTCAGGACTCAGATGTTAGTTAGAGATTAAAATAAGTTTGGCTGGGTGTGGTGGCTCATGCCTCTAATCCCGTCACTTTGGGAGGCCAAGGCACGCAGATCACGAAGTCAGGAGATTGAGATCATCTTGGCCAACACAGTGAAACCCCATCTCTACTAAAAACACAAAAAATTAGCTGGGCATAGTGGCACATGCCTGTAGTCCCAGCTACTCAGGAGGCTGAGGCAGAATTGCTTGAACCCAGGAGGTGGGGGTTGCATTAAGCTGAGATTGCGCCACTGCACTCCAGCCTGGGCGACAGAGCAAGACATCATCTTGAAAAAAAAAAAAAAGGAGGTTAATCACTTGTCTTTAGATGAATACACACTTACACATATAGTTTATATAGTATATAGATTAAGCTATATAAGCTCTCGAAAAATTTGTAATTTGGAGTTGGCCTGGTGATAGTTTCCAGGCCTTCTCCCTGTAACTGGTTGCAGAAATTAAAACTCTCTTCCTCCCCAGTTCATCTGCATCTCATTATTGGGCCACAAGAAACAGCAGCCCAATCCTCAGTTTGATCTGGGAACAGAAGTAAGTACTAGCTATTTGTAAAATATGTCATAAAAATCTGAGTTTTAGTGAAGTAAGGGAGCATATTGTGTGGATATCTGAAGAGGGTATTCTAAGGAGCAGAAGCAGCAGTATAAAGGTGGGATGGTATAGTAGTCTGTTCTTTCACTGTTAATAAATACATAACTGAGACTGAGTTATTTATAAAGGAAAGAGGTTTAATTGACTTACAGTTCAGCTAGGCTGGGGAGACCTCAGGAAACTTACAATCATGGCGAAAGTGAGAGACAGGACTAGCTGAATTTCCTGTAAGAATTCCTAAGCCTATCTGAGGAAGGTGACTACAGCCACCTTTAAACATGAGGCTTGTAACTCAACTCACACCCAAACAATCAGGTAGTAAAGAGGGCTCACTAAAATACAAATTAAGCTAAGAGCAGGAGGTAAAGAAATAGTCAAATCATCTATTGCCTGAGAGCACAAGAGGAGGGACAATGATTGGGATATAAAGCCAGGGCATTTGAGCCAGCAGTGGCAACCCCCTTTGGGTTCCCTCCCATTGTATGGTAGCTCTGTTTTCACTCTATTAAATCTTGCAACTCCACACTCTTCTGGTCCGTGTTGTTCTGGCTGGAGCTGAGCTTTTGCTTGCTGCCAACCGCTGCTGAATGCTGCTGTCACAGACCCACAGTTAAATCCCACCCCGATCTGGCAGGGTGTCGGCTGTGCTTCTGATCCAACGAGGCGCCCATTGCTGCTCCTGATCAGGCTAGAGGCTCACCATTGTTCCTGTGCGGCTAAGTGCCCAGGTTCATCATAATTGAGCTGAACACTAGTCGCTGGGTTCCAGGTTCTCTTCCATGACCCACAGCTTCTAATACAGCTATAACACCACACGGTCCAAGGTTCCATTCCTTGGAATTCATGAGGCCAAGAACCCCAGGTCAGAGAACAAAAGACTTGCTGCCATCTTGGGAGCAGCTGCCACCATCTTGGGAGCAGCCCGCCACCATCTTGAGAGCTCTAAGAACAAAGACCCTCTGGTAACATCTGGTGGCCTGTACGGGGATTCTCCAAAGCGGTGAGTAATATTGGACCACTTTCGCTTGCTATTCTGTCCTTTTCTTCCTCAGAATTGGAGGAAATACCAGGCACCTGTATTAGCATGGCCACCAGACTTAAGACTCAGGTGTGAGGCTTCCTGGAAAAAGGGTTTCTAACAACCCTCAACCCTTCTGGGTTGGGAGCATTGGTCTACCTGGAACCAGCTTCTGCTTTCCCAGTTTCCTGGGGGAAGCCGAGGGCCAACTAGAGGCAGAAAGCTGTCGTTCCGAACACTTTCATGGCACAGACAGAAGTCTACTCCACAGTCGCCCATGCATGTGCCCCTACCTCTCTCTGACCCATACCTCCTTGGTCCTGACCATGATTTTCTTGAAAGTGTAGCCCCAAAATTCTCCTTACCTCTGAATCTACTTCCTCTGATCCCTGCCTCCTAGGTACTAATGCTTCAGACTTTCATTTCCTATCCCAAGTACTAGAGCAAGTTGTATCACCAAAGTGATCTAAGGAAGCTCAATGCTGCATCCTTAGGCATCTAGGCTATGAATCCAGGGAGTCTTGCCCCTCGTGTCCCTCCTAATTTAGGTATACAGCTCTCGACATGGGCAGTTATGTGGGACCGGTTCCCCATCACCTTTGCCAGGGCCCCAAGTTTGTAAATGGCTAGGAGAATTGCTCTTTCATTGTGCAAGATGCTCTCCTCCCCAATTTCTACCCAGCTTACCCCCCTCTCCCAATACAATCTCCAAGTCTTGGCTCCTTGGCTAGGGCCTTAGAACTGATGATCCAGTACTTTAGCAGCTGGAATTGGGTCTACAACAACATAATAGATCAGGATGAAAGCAAATTGAGTAAATTAAAGGAAAAAGAGAGAAGGCAGAGAGAGGGAGAGAGAAAAGAGAGTAAGAGAGAAAAAGGGAGAGAGAGAAAGAGAGAAAGGCAGAAAGACAGAGAAAAGAAAGAAAGAGAGAAAAGAGAGAGAAAAAAGGGAAAAGCGGGGGAGGTGGGAGGAGAGAGAAAGATAGAAGTAGTAAAGAATAAAAAGTGTGCCCTATTCCCTTAAAAGCCAGAGTAGATTTAAAACCTATAATTGATCATTGAAGGTCTTCTCCGTGACCCTATAACACTCCAATATTACCTTGCTGTCAGTGTAAACAAGGACATAGCCCAAAAACACTGAGACCACTGACAACCCGTAGCCGTCCTATCAAAAATCCTTCACCCAGTAACCCATGGATGGACCAAATGCATTCAATCTGTAGCAGCAACTGCTTTGCTAACAGAAGAAAGTCGAAAAATAACTTTTAGAGGAAACCTCATTGTGAGCATACCTCACCAATTCAGAGCTATTCTAAGTCAAAAAAAGCAAAAAGGTAGCTTACTAACTCAAAAATCTTAAAGTATAGGACTATTCTGTTAGAAAAAGGTGATTTAACACTAACCACTGATAATTCCCTTAACCCAGCAAATTTCCTAACAGGGGATTTAAATCTTAATTATCATGCAAAGGTCCAACCAGACCTAGGAGGAACTCCCTTCAGAACAGGGCAATAGATGGTTCCTCCTGGGTGATTGAGGAAAAGAACACAATTGGTATTCAGTAATTGGGGGAAACTCTTGTAAAAGTAGAGTTAGGAAAACTGCCTGATAATTGGTCTGCTCCAATGTGCGAGCTGTTTGCACTCAGCCAAGCCTTAAAGTGCTTACAAAACCCGCAAACCCATCTTTTTCTCCTCACTCTCCTTCTCATAGGAAAAAGGCATAGGATAAACAGGATCCATCTCTCATATTTTGTACCCAAAAGGACTTAATCCAGGACAACAAAAAGTTTAAGATCGATAATTAGGGCATATTCCTATAAAGGAAAAGAAGGACAAAAGCCCTGGTGGGCAAAAACTCTATCTCAATCCTGACTCAAAAGGTTACCTACACAATCTCTGAAGCGAATTTGCATAAAACTGTTGTTTATGGGAATGCATCTTGATCGGGCAACTGGGTTGTTATGAAATACTCAGAAACCCAGCCCAGCTCTGGAAGTCACCCCTGGGCACAAAGGCAATGTTGGGCATGCTGGTAAAGGACCACTAGAATCCAGCAGCCTGGACCCCTTTCTTTGTGGTCAAGAAAGGCGGAAAAACAGGTGCAGGACTGCTACATCAGTGAGCATAACTAATCTGATAAGCAGAGGTCCATGGGTGGTTATGCACCCTGGAAAGGAATAAGCATTAGGACCACAGAGGATGCTCTCAGACTGATGCTTATTGGAAAATGACTAAGGGTGCTGGCATTCCTATGCTACTTTTTCAGATGGGAAACATTCCCCCCAAGGCAAAAGAGCCCCTAAGATGTATTCTGGAGAATCTGGCCCAGTCAGAGTGCCGATTTTCATTTGCTTTTCAGACTTGAAGCAAATGAAAATAGACCTAGGTAAATTCTCAGATAACCCTGATGGCTATATTTATGTTTTACAAGGGTTAGGACAATCCTTTGATCTGACATGGAGAGATATAATGTTACTGCTAGATCAGACACTAACCCCAAATGAGAAAAGTGCTGCCATACCTGCAGCCCAAGAGTTTGGCAGTCTCTGGTATCTCAGTCAGGTCAATAATAGGATGACAGCAGAGGAAAGAGAAAAATTCCCCACAGGCCAGCAGACAGTTCCCAGTGTAGACCTTCACTGGGACGCAGAATCAAAACATGGAGATTGCTGCCACAGACATTTGCTAACTTATGTGCTAGAAGGACTAAGGAAAACTAGGAAGAAGCCTATGAATTATTCAATGATGTCCACTATATCACAGGGAAAGGAAGAAAATCCTAATGCCTTTCTGGAGAGACTAAGGGAGGCATTGAGGAAGCATACCTCTCTGTCACCTGACTCTACTGAAGGCCAACTAATCTTAAAGTATAAGTTTATCACTCAGTCAGCTGCAGACATGAGAAAAAAACTTCAGAAGTCCACCTTAGGCTTGGAACAAAACTTGGAAACCCTATTGAACTTGGCAACCTCGGTTTTTTTATCATAGAGATCAGGAGGAGCAGGCAGAATGGGACAAACAGTATAAGAAAAAGGCCACTGCTTTAGGTATGGCCCTCAGGCAAGTGGACTTTACAGGCTCTGGAACAGGGAAAGGCTGGGCAAATCAAATACCTAATAGGGGTTGCTTCCAGTGCAGTCTACAAGGACACTTTAAAAAAGATTGTCTGAATAGAAATAAGATGCCCCCATCGTCCATGCCCCTTATGTCAAGGGAATCACTGGAAGGCCCACTGCCCCAGGGGACTAAGGTCCTCTGAGTCAGAAGCCACAAACCAGATAATCCAGCAGCAGGACTGAGGGTGCTTGGGGCAAGTGCCAGGCCATGCCATTACCCTCACAGAGCCCTGGGTATGCTTGACCATTGAGCTCCATGGGGTTAACTGTCTCCTGGACACTGGCACTCCCTTCTCAGTCTTACTATCTTGTCCTGGACAACTGTCCTCTACATCTGTCACTATCCGAGGGGTCCTAGGACCGGCAGTCACTAGATACTTCTCCCAGCCACTAAGTTGTGACTGGGGAACTTTACTCTTTTCACATGCCTTTCTAATTATGCCTGAAAGCACCACTCATTTGTTAGGGAGAGACATCCTAGCAAAAGCAAGGTCCATTATACACCCGAGCATAGGAGAAGGAACACCCATTTGTTGTCCCCTACTTGAGGAAGAAATTAATCCTGAAGTCTGGGCAACAGAAGGACAATATGGACAAGCGAAGTATGCCCGTCCTGTTCAAGCTAAACTAAAGGATTCCACCTCCTTTTCCTACAAAGGCAGAGACCCAACAAGGGCTCCAAACGATTGTTAAAGACCTAAAAGCCCAAGGCCTAGTAAAACCATGCAATAGCCCCTGCAATACTCCAATTTTAGGAGTACAGAAACCCAACTGACAGTGGAGGTTAGTGCAAGGTCTCAGGATTATCAGTAAGGCCGATGTCCCTCTATACCCAACTGTACCTAACCCTTATACCCTGCTTTCCCAAATACCAGAGAAAGAGAGTGGTTGACAGTCCCGGACCTTATGGATGCCTTTTTCTGCATCCTTGTATCTTTAACCTCCTTGTTAAGTTTGTGTCTTCCAGAATCAAAGCTGTAAAAGTACAAATGGCTCTTCAAAAGGAGCCCCAGATGCAGTCTATGACTAAGATCTACTGTGGACCCCGGGCCAGCCTGATAGCCCATGCTCCAATGTTGATAACGTTGAAGGTACCCCTCTCAAGGAAATGTCAACTGCATGACCCCTGCTATGCTCTAATTCAGCAGGAAGCAGTTAGAGTGGTCGTCAGCCAACCTCTCCAACAGCACTTGGGTTTTCCTGTTGAAAGGGAGTACTGAGAGACAGGACTAGCTGAATTTCCTATAAGAATTCCTAAGCCTAGCTGGGGAAGGTGACAGCACCCACCTTTAAACACAAGGATGGTAACTCAGCTCACATCCAACCAATCAGATAGTAAAGAGTGGTCACTAAAATACAAATCAGGCTAAGAGCAGGAGGTAAAGAAATAGTCAAATCATCTATTGCGTGAGAGCACAAGGGGAGGGACAATGATAAGGATACAAACCCAGGGCATTTGAGCCAGCAGTGGCAACCCCCTTTGGGTTCCCTCCCATTGAATGGGAGCTCTGTTTTCACTCCATTAAATCTAGCAACTGCACACTCTTCTGGTCCATGTTTGTTCCAGCTCAAGCTAAGCTTTCGCTCACTGTCAACCATTGTTGAATGCCGCTGTCGCAGACCCGCCATTGACTCCCACCCCTCCAGATCCGGCAGGGTGTCCTCTGTGCTTCTGATTTAGCAAGGCATCATTGCCACTCCCTGTCACACTAGAGGCTCACCATTGTTCCTGTGCAGCTAAGTGCACGGATTCATCCTAATCAAGCTGAACACTAGTCACTGGGTTCCACGGTTCTCTTCTGTGACCCACAGCTTCTAGTAGAGCTATAACACTCACCGCATGGCCCAAAGTTCCATTCCTTGGAATCTGTGAGGCCAAGAACCCCAGGTCAGAGAACAAAAGGCTTGCTGCCATCTTGGGAACGGCCCACCCCATCTTGGGAGCAGCCTGCCACCACCTTGAGAGCCCTAGGAGCAAAGACCCACTGGTAACAAAAGGAGACACAAACATATCCTTCTCCACATGGTGGCAGGAAGGAGAAGTGCCTAGCAAAGGGGTAAAGGCCCTTATAAAACCATCAGATATCATGATAATGCATTCACTATCACAAGAACAGCATGGAGGTAACCACCCACATGATTAAATTACCTCCCCCTGGATCCCTCCTACAACACAGGGGGATTATGGGAACTACAATTCAAGATGAGATTTGGGTGGGGACACAGCCAAACCACATCAGATTCTGAGTGTGATTCTGAGGTATGATTGTACCTGGTAAGCTCCACCAATAGAAGGGAGGCCTCTGGGACTGGAGTGGAGACAGTAAGAGTAGGTAGGTAGAAGGTGAGATGAGAGAGTTGGGGCTGATGGAGCAGGACCTTGTAAGCCATGTTAATGGTGTTGATTTTATTTTGAATGAAATAAGGCCATGAGAGTTTTGAGTGGAGAAACACAGCATAAGAGCCAGTTTGCACAGGACCATGCTGGCTGATGTCCTGAGATTAGCCACAGTGAATAAGTAGATAAGTAGAGAGACTAGTTGAAAGTCCATTATGGTAATCTAGGCTAGAGGTGATGGCAGCATAAATGAGGGGTATCAGGGTAGTGGTAGTGGGGGTGCTGAGAAGAGGTTGAACTCAAGATGAAAGTGAAAATTAAGACGATCTTCCAATGGAATGAGTAGGGGATGGGTGAAAGAAAAAGAGGAGTTAAGGATGGCTCCAAATTGTGGGTAGAGGTAACTGGAAGAACAGAGGCTCCATTAACTGAGATGAAAAGACATTAGGCGAAGCACATCTGTGGAAGGGATAGAACATAGCACTGGAGTTTCATGTTGGACACACTGAGTTTCAGCTGCTCAGCAGACATTCAAGTGAAGATGATTAATATGAGCCTGGAGCTCAGAGGAAAAGGCCAGGCTAGATATATAAACTTGAAAGTAAGGAGCATATGCATGGTATTTAAATTCATAGAATTTGAATAGAATCCCTCCCAAGGAGTGAATAACAAAAAGAGAGATGCAAATTTGAACCTCAGGGTCCTCATGTTAACAGGCCTTGGGATATGAGAAGGAATCAACAGAGGATAAAAAGGAGCAACAAAGGAAATAGAAAAAAGCTTGGAATTTGCAGAAGTGACATAAGGTGTACTGAGAAGCAGGAATTGATCAACTGTGTTCAATGCTGTTGTTGAGAGGTTAATAAAAGGCATTAGATTCACAAAAGAGGATCAATCACCAGTGTCCTTGCCAAGGGCACATCTTGTGGAGTGATGGAGTGAAAACTTGAAGGAACAAAGTTCATGAGTGAATCCATGAGCACAAATACCTCTTTTGTGATATTTAATCATTAAAGGGAACAGAGAAATGGGAAGAGAGCCAGAAAGGAAGTGAGTTCCACAGTTTTTTTTAAAACAGCTTTATTGAGATATAATTCACATTTCATAGCACTGTTTCATGTACGTATTTATTTATTTTGAGTTAGGAGGAATAAGCTCATGCATTTCTACTGTTGAGAATAATCCAAAAGGGGGGACAAACTAGAGATGAATGAATTGCTGGCATAATATTCTTGGATGGAATCCAGTATACAAATGAAAGAGTTGGCCTTTGATAGTGGCACAGAGAGTTCATCTGGATAAATAAGAAGGTAGGTAATTGAGTAGAAATCTGGTAGAGTTTTCTTTTGATAGCTTTTGTTTTCTCAGTAAAACTGGAAATAAGCTATTAACAGAAAGGGATGATGGGAAAGAGGTGTTGGATGTTGAGAGGAGAGAAGATATGAAATGGAAGAGTGTGACAGCAAATGGACTAGAAAATATAATTGCCTAACTGTCTTAAGGGTCAATTTGGGGTAATGGATTTAAGAGAGACAAGTTAGCATGTGGTTCGTAGATGAACAAGTTGTGTTCATCTGCATAGTGTAGTTGGGAACAGGAAAGAGTTTAATTTAAGCCATGGTTAGGGTTGTGCCAAGCAAGTGTAATGAAATGTTCCCTGATTCTTCTAAGCTAAAAGTAATCTCACCTTCCTTGGAGCTTCCATACCATTTCCATTCAATCTTGCTTGTTGAAATGTTCTATCTTGCATATATTCTTAGTTGCTTAACAGCCCCTGATAACTTTGTATCATTCTAGTCTCTTACATGTCTAAGCCTACTGTGAAGCATATAGCAGAATAATTATGTCATAATGATAATCTAAAAAAATGGCTTTCCTGGGATTAAATCTTCTTCACAATGAAGTCATGTATGATAAAGAAAAGAACATCATCAATGGCAGTGTTACTGTGAGTCACATGTCTCAGTGTATAATATAGTTCCCTCTGAACTATATTTTTTTCTATATTGGAGAAAAGTCCTTTATGTACCATCTTAATAAATTTGTGAATCATTGAAAGAAACAAGGCTGGGTTTTGGAAAAATGACAAAGTCAGTGAGTCAGTTGTTAGTCTCTTTAACCTCCATTTGTTACCTCTTTCTCTGTTCTTGGAGTAAGTCCTCTTCTCCAGCACTAAAATATCTATTGTTTACCATCTCCAAAAGCCTGACTCAGAAAAAGCTCTGATACTTATATTGGTGTCAGATTTAATATTGCACGGCCTTCAGTAAATGTGCCACCTTGATCAGGCAAATGCAATTAAAATGTTTAAATCTGTTAAATTCTGTCCCCTTTGGAAATAATTTAAGACTCAACAAATAGACTAAACAGATTTGGCCAGCCAAGGAGCATGTGTAAAAGCATTCAATATGCATTGGTGAGGCCCTCTGAAAAGGTAGGAATTATTTATGTGTTCTAAGTTAGTTGAGTCATGAGTGAATAAAGGGGAAGAAAAAGGATGTTGGGCCATACCTTTTCCCCCTTTCCTGGATTCTTCTGCTTTTCTGGGGAGAAAAAACTAAGGACTACTTTCACTTTAGCTGCTGAAGTCTTTCCTTGGTAGCAGCTGGGAGCAGATGAGGAGCAAATGGCATCATTGAAGCTGTGGAGTTGGCCTTTCCATTTTCCAGGTCCACCTGACTGGCCCAAGAGATTCCTCCCTTGTCAATCCTCTCTACCCTGTTCATCATAGACCAGATCAGAACTTCTCTGAGATTCTAACTTGAACTTATCTCTTTACCCAGGATATCTAGATATGTATTGATGAATGACATTTTCTATTTAAATTTGTGTTTGTCCTAAAACATTCTTTTTATGTTGTTTTCATTTTAATATATTTTCTACTTATTTATATATCTTATTGTAAAATAAAAACATATCATTAGAGTTTTACATATCCTTTTGAATTATAAAGCTATTACTGTATATTTATACATCTTAGGGCATCTACACCTATACTTACGCAATGCATTTCTCTAACATATTGGTAAGTAAAGAGTTCTTTGTTTCAAAGTAGGTTAATGTTTAAAACACATTTTGTTGTTAAGGGAAAGACAATTACAATATTTAATCACAATATTTGAGTTTCTTGAGGTATTAAGACTTCTGCAGTGATTAATGGAGGACAGATAAATGTGTGTATCCTCAGCTTATTTAGTTTTTAATCCTGGGGCTTTTAGTTCCTGGCTTTGCTGTTTGCACAGGGCGGCAAGAAGGCATGTTCTGGGTTTGGTATGAGCTGGATTTGGTCCAAGATAGAAGATGTCATAGGAGTAAGGCACTAAACTGGCTGAAAATGGATTTCATCTTTGGCAGGCTATGACATTTACCTTTGCTCTCTCGTCACCAAGTTTACCACACCTAGCCCATGATGGCAGACAGTGGGATGAGTGGGTATAAAAACCAAAGTTACAGGGGCCCTTGTGGACTTGTCTCTCCAGAATGACTATGCTCCATTTCTAGGTCTCAAATCACAACCATGAAGTTGATATTATGGTACTTGGTTGTGGCTCTTTGGTGCTTCTGCAAAGGTAAGAAACTAATTTAAAGAATTCTTTCAAATGTGATGACCCCAAGTATATATTTGTTTAAATGTTTAGTGTTCTGTACATCAAACATTTTATTCCTAGCAATCTTTCTTACACTACGCTTTAGAGTAGGATAAGAAAACTGGATTTTTCATCTTACTGTGTATTACCTCTGCTTTAACAATCCTGTCTTAAGGGTGTGGATACAATCACACCTTGGAGATATCTCGGGTTTGCTTCTAGATTACTGCAATAAAGTGAATATTGTGATAAAGCAGGTCACACACAGTTTTTTTGCTTCCCAACATGTATAAAAGTTATGTTTACCCTATACTGTAGACTAAGTGTACAATAGCATTATGTACAAAAAACAATGTATATATACCTCAGTTAAAAATCCTTTATTGCTAAGCAATGCTATGATCATTTGAGTTTTCACTGAGTTTTAGTCTTTTGGCTGGTGAAGGGTCTTGCCTTGATGTTGACTGCTGCTGAGTACCCAATGTGGTGGCTACTGAAGGTGGAGAGGGGGGAGCTGTGGCAATTTCTCAAAATAAGAAAGCTATGACATTTGCCACATTGATAGACTCTTCAATTCATGAAAGATTTCTCTGTAGCATGCAATGCTGCTTGACAACATTTTACCCACAGTGGAACTTCTTTCAAAGTTGTAGTCAGATTTCTTAAATCCTGCTACTGCTTTAGCATCTAACTTTGTCTAATATTCTAAATCCTTTGTTGTCATTTCAACTATGTTCACAGCATCTTCACCAGAAGTAGCTCTCAATTAAAGAAATCACTTTCCTTGCTCATTCACAAGGGGCAACTCATCATCTGTTCAAGTTTTCTCATGAGATTGCAGCAATTCGGTCACATCTTCAGGCTCCACTTTTAATTCTAGTTCTCTTGTTCTTTCTGCCACATCCACAGTTGCTTCTTCTACTGAAGTCTTGAACCCCTAAAAGTCAGCTTCTTCCAAATTATTTTAATGTTGATATTTTGGCTTCCTCTCATGAATCATGAATGTGCATCTAGAAAGGTGAATCCTTTCCAGAAGATTTTCAATTTACTTGGATTATATTCATCAGAGGGATCATTATTTAGGGCAAGCTATAACCTTAAGAAATGTATTTATTTCTTCAGTAAGAAGATGTGAAAGTCAAAATTGCTCCTTTACCTGTCAGCTGCAAAATGGATGTTGTGTTAGCTGCCTGAAAACAACATTAGTCTCTATGTACATCTCCATCAGAGCTCTTGAATTCTTATCAATGAGCAGTAATATTTTGAAAGGCATCTTTTGTACTGAGCACTAGATCTCAGCAATGGGCTTAAAATATTCAATAAGTCCTGTTGTAAACAGATGTACTATCATCCAGGCTGAGTTATTTCATATATAGAGCATGGGCAGAATAGATTTAGCGTAATTCTTAAGGGACCTAGGACTTTCAGAAGGGTCAATGACCAGTGGTTTTAACCTCAAGTCAGAAGCTGCACTAGACCCTAAAAAAGAGAATCAGTCTGTCCTTTGGAGCTTGGAAACCAGGCATTGAGTTCTCCTGTCTAGCTACGAAAGTCCTAGATGGCATCTTCTGCCAATCGAAAACTGTTTTGTTTACAGTGAAAATCTATTGTTTGGTGCAGCCACCTTCATGAATTATCTTAGCTAGATCTTCTGTTCTGAACTTGCTGCAGCTTCTCCATCAGCCCTTGCTACTTCACTTTGCACTTTCATCTTATGGAGACTGCTTGTTTCCTTAAATTTCATGAGCTAAACTCTGCTAACTTAAAACTTCTCTTCTGTAGCTCCCTCACCTCTCTCAGGCTTCAGAGAACTGAAAAGAGTTAAAGCCTTTTTTCTGGATTACGGTTTGGCTTAAGGGAATATTGTGGCTGGCTTGATATTTCCAGGCTACTCAAACTTTCTCCATATCAAAAATAAGGCTGTTTTGCTTTCTTATCATTCATGTGTTCGCTGGAGTAGCACTTTTAATTTCCTTCAAGAATTTTTCTTTTGCATTCACAAATTGGCTGAGTATTCAGCACAAGAGACTCAGCTTTCAGCCTGTCTTGGCTTTCCACGTGCCTTCCTCACTAAGCTTAATCATTTTGAACTTTTGATATTAAATGCAAGATCTGCCACTCTTCTTTTCATGTGAACACTTAGAGGCCATTGTAGGGTTATTAATTGGCCTAATTTCAATATTGTTGTGTCTCAGGGAAAAGGGAGGCCCAAAGAGAGGGAGAGAGATGGGGGCAATGACCTATTAGTAGAGAGGTCAGAACATAAGTCTATATTAAGGTTGCCATGTTATTGAGCATGGCTTGTGATGCCCGAAAACAATTACAAGAGCAACATCAAAAAATCACTGATCATAGATCACCATAACAGGTATAACAATAATAATAAATTGGAAATATTGGGAGAATTATGAAAATATGTTACAAAGACCTGAAGTGAGCACGTGCTGTTGAAGAAATGGTGTCAGCAGAGTTGCTAGTCACAGGGTTGCCACAAATCTTCAATTTGTAAAGCACACAATATATGTAAACATCAGTAAAGTAAAGCACAATTAAATGAAGGATGCTTTTAAATATATGTATACACATTTAGATATATTTGTTTAGCAACTGCCTAGAACTATTACTAAGAAGATCACGCAACATACATTCAGTGTTGTTTGTTACTGATTTTCATCACAGTTTATGCTTTGATGTTTCTATCTTGAATGCATATCCCTACTAAGACTAAAGACACAAACAGGTAATCATGTTTTTCACAAATCGAGAAATTATCACCAATTAAAAACAGGGTCATCATCAAAAACAACACTTTTAAACTAACGACTTTCCTGGATATTTTAGAAAGTTCATTCATTACTTTCACAAATTAAAGGTAAGATGTCATTCATTTTGAGAAAATTAAACATTAAGCAAAATGAAAAAGTGCCTAGAAACAAACGTTGTTCTGTTTCTGAAAAGGGCAGAAAAGATAACATTATCCAAACGTAAGGGGAAAAGTCTGCAAAGAGCAGGAGATTTTTTTCCATATCTAAACTTAAAAATCTATTCTCTAAATCTGAAAGTAGAACACAAAACACAAAACATACATCTTACTTTTCTCTGAGATGCCAGAATATAGAGAACTGCAATTATTTGTTATAATTAAGATAAAATGTTTCTAAGTTTAATCCAACTCTCTGGGAAATTGATGAACCATTAGAAAATGATTACTTTGTGTAACAGTGATTTTCAAAATCTTACATAGTGCTTTGTTATATTCTTTTTTTCCTGTTGCATAAATGTGTTTCTTGTTTCCTAAGTAATGGAGCACAGAGCACATTCTTTTCTTTTCTTTTCTTTTCTTTTCTTTTCTTTTTTTTTTTTTTTGAGACAGAGTCTCGCTCTGTCGCCCAGGTTGGAGTGCAGTGGCGTGATCTCAGCTCACTGCAACCTCCGCCTCCCGGGCTCACGCCATTCTGCTGCCTCAGCCTCCTGAGAAGCTGGGACTACAGGCGCCGCCACCTCGCCCAGCTAAGTTTTTTGTATTTTTAGTAGAGACGGGGTTTCACCGTGTTTGTTCACCAGGATGGTCTCGATTTCTTGACCTCGTGATTGCCTGCCTCGGCCTCCCAAAGTGCTGGGATTACAGGCGTGAGCCACCGTGCCCGGCCCGAGTACATTATTTTCAAAGCATTTATTTTACGTCGTATCACCATAAACATAATTTTAAAAGTACTTGTTGTAAGTATATTAAGTTTCCTGAAGAATTGGCTCATGTTTCTAAGGTAAATTCCTATATATCCATCCATTGTAGATCTGGAAAATGATTATGAGTATTTCAACGGGCTTTCCATAGACAGGCGACTTATCAACAAAATTCAAAGATTTTATGTATTTATTCAAGATGTCATTGTGGGAAATGAGAAACATACTTGGAAAACTGCTCTTTGCAGAAATCCTAGGTGCCTTATTTGAAATGAATTTTTGTTGCTGATAGTCTGATTTATGTTTCATATACAGATTCTCATAGTTTTCAGTAGGTTATAGGATGATAAATCTTGGGGCCTGGAAGTTGCTGAAGGCAAATATTTAGTCAGTATCCATATAATCAATTGGAAGAAACATTTGCATTGTTTAATCAAGCATAACTATATAGAAAGAAAAAAATTTGAAAAACAATTTTTCTGGTTAAGTAGAAAAAAACAGTTATAAGAGACATAGTTCAGGCGTGAATATGCATAATCTACTTTTATTTTTTTTTCCTCAGGCTATCCTATATTCTCATTAAAGTCCATATAATTGATTCTGTTCTTTTATTCTTGTTTCTTTTTTGTATAATTCACTGCTTATGAACACATTACCCAGAAAATGTTTAGGGGAAATAAAAGCATGTGAAATTTAGATCAGAAAACATACTTTAGATAAACAGCTGTAGTTGTGTGAAAAAGATATAAAGTACTGGCTAATATTAATTTGTGAACTTAATCTATTTGGTCATGCATATTTTCAAGTCTGAGTTGGCATTGAAAATTTTGATATCAAGTATGCTGGTAGGTCTGTGTTACATAGATCATTTCCTATTAAATAGAAAACCTGCAAAATAATAAATTACCATTAAAATATTACACTTACCAGATAAAAACAGTGGATTGCTTATATTGAATTTTAAGGAAGAATGAAAACAAAAAGAACATCTTTTTCATTGTCTTAAAATATGTTATAGAGAATTATAAAATGACTTGTTTTGTTTTTTTTTTTTCATTTAAAAATAGATGTGGAAGCCCTACTTTACCGACAAAAATCAGGTCAGTATCTTTCAGGAATTAATCTTTGCTTTGAAACATTATGCTGCATTGTGAGGTTGCTTTTGGAATCAGAAAATTAATGTGTGTCCTACACACTTGGTTTTGTGAATGAGCTCCCATGATACCCCGTTTACTCCACGTGACTCTGAACTCTTTAAGGACAGATTTTGGTCTATGCTGCTCACCCTGTATTCATAATGCCAAGAGCAGTGGCTGCAATGGAGTAGGTCCTCAGTACATCTTTGTTTTAAATGAATAAAATAAATTGGGATTATCAATATAAGATTTATTTTGCCTACAAGAATTTTCTACTTGAAAGTAACCAAACGCTTTGCAAGGTAAACTTTCTGAAATAAACCAAGGATGCCCTAACTTCTTACCAAAGAAGACGAGGAACTTCTGAAAATAGCTTAATCTTTTTCAAGGGCGTGAAAATGCATGTCCATTATCATATTATATTCTATACAATGATGCCCTTGGAATCTACTGACTTGTGTAAACAGTTTGTCCCTGTTCTGGAGATTGTTTCTGAGTTTCTGTGTCTGCTTTTGATTTGCCTTTCTGTCCTCTCTTTTCTGTTCAACAATTAACTCTATATTCATAGGATCATCATGTCTACTTTTAGCAGTCAGTTCCAATTCTTACTCACTGTTTTCAGTCCACTGGGCTGAGAACACCATCGATCCAAGCTCATTAGCCTTGTACCTGTGGTAAGGATGTGCACTCTGAGTGAGGCCTCAAAAGATTTCTCCTGATGGGTACATTGAATAAGCAAGAATTTATACGTGGGCTCGATGATATCTCTATTTGCCGCAAGAGGATTTCGGGACAACTTCTTAACTGCAATCTACATTTCAGATAGTTAGAATTTTCCAGGTGTTTAACTTACACAGAGAATATTACTGTGCAGTTTTCTTTTGAAGCATTTATATTAAGTGTCTCCAAGCCACATCTATAAACCATTTCTTCTTAGCCTTTGGCTAGACATTTGTGTGTGCATTTGTTTGTGCAATACATAAGATTTGGTTTTGACAACAAATTTATGAGAACATATGGGAAATACTTTATCTTTTATATGTGCTATTTACTGTTTGTCTTAGTTTACCCCTTCATCTCTGGGATAGGTTTACTAACCATAAGTCCTGGATTATCCTGAATTGGATTTTAGTTCAAATTTCTAAAAGTTTATCTTAGTATCAGACCATGTACCTTGACTCTTTATTTGAATAATGCAGTCAGTTTGGGTTTAGAAAATTTAAAGGTTATAGAGCATAGAGAAGCATTTAAAACAAACCACAATCCTGTAAATCTCCAAATAAAAATGTTACCGAAAACATCTTTGAAGTTTCTTTAATATGCAATCAACATGCAACTTTATGCAAAATTTGATTACCATTGTTAAGTGTTTTATTTCACAGAATTATTGAGAAAATTATTTTGGAAACCAATGACTTGATGTATTTAATACAAATATTTTTATATTTGTAAATCTTAATAAGTGCGTGTATATGTAAATTATACTTTTTGTTGTAAAGTACCCATTCTTATTGTGAGTTTTTGACTCAGCTGTACTTACAATAGCTTGACAATGTTGTACATTTACATGCCATTTATTTAAGTATGGAGAAAGTTTACCTTGATTTACAATAATGACACTTAAATAATTTTTAAGTTGTGTATACATAAATTTTAGTATTCAGCTGTAAACTAGAAATTGTAGACATTTGATTCAGATTAAGTAATTGTAGTTTATTCAGTACCTTTGTCACATGAAAATATCTTTTAACTAAAACTTCTGCATTTTACCAAAAGAATAATTAGTCTTTTGAAGCACCTGTTCAGGCGTCTAAAAATTATTGAGTTTTGCTGCATTCTAATTTATGCATTTAGACTGGGCATGAGAGTGACTGGAAGATTAGCCCAGACTTTCTCCTTGATGGCAGTGTTCTGAAGATGCAGAAATGTACCATGGGCAATGGCTAATTACCGTATTTATGCCTGAGTATTAAATTCAATGAATATATCTCTTTGGGAGCACCTCCCAAAGACAAGAAATGACTGTAATCAATATTCACTTTCTACTGGCAAATCTATCATTTAGAGACACCACTAATGACAGCAATTCTTCCTTTCTTTGTTCAGATGGTAAAATAGCAGCAAGCAGATCAGGTAAATTACTTTATTCTCTTTTCTTATACTGTTTATACTCAAAAGCAATAGAATGGTAGTGCTTTGCTTTGGACCTAGGGCGTATCTCCCCTGGAAAAATCCTTCAAATGCTTAAAATATAATCTCTCTTATTATTACAGACATGCTTTAATGTGTTTTTGTATAATCTGGGCCAGACATTTTAATCTTTGATCAATACTTTTACAGGTGGTGAAATTTAAAATGGAAAATTGCTCTGGTTATTTGCTTAACCTAAAATATCTTAAACCTGTGATAGAAATGTGTATGCAAATTTAAGACTTTACTTTCCTATATTTTCATTGGCAGGACATGCTGTTGCTTTTCTCTTCCAAGATTGATTCCTTAGTGATCTGCTTTAAAGTCAATCTAGTTTCAGCAGTTTTACTAGATCCCATCAGGTGATTGAATATCACCATTATCCTTTACTGTTTTTTGTTTTTTTACCCACTGAAATGGAAAAATGAGCCATAGAAAATCAACAAGACTGCTTAATGAAGTTTTTCTGAAATCCAGCATTAAGATTATTGCTAATATCAACTTAGATTCAATTTTATTCTGATCTATTGTACACAGCAATCAAAACAGCCCAATATACTTTCCTGTGCTTTTCTTATAGGCATTTTACATCCCTACCTCATTCTACAACATAAATAAAATGTAATTTCAAAAAGTCTTCTTTGAGGGAAAATATAAACTGAGATTAAGCAGCAGCTCAGTTGAGTCAGGAAGACAGCAAGATTATTTTTCACAACTATGGACGAGACTCATTAAATTCCATCATAGTGATATAGTAAGAGTTTCTCTACAAAATCTGGTTGTTACTTTTGTAAATGGGGGTATACGAGTCTTCAGCATTCCTTTAGAAGCCCCCATTCACAAATGAGAGGGAGGTAAGGGTATGCTTGGGATTTTATAGTTCTATGAAAGTTCCTTAAAATTCTGAGGAATTGAATTTATTCCCATGTGTCTCAGAGAACTTCCAGGTCTGGGTATTATTTAGGAGGGACATGAGGTTCTCCAAGGCTAGAGCTGTCTTAAGTGAATAAAAATGGCAAGCAAGAAAGTCCCCATCAACCACTCAACCAGTCAACATAAAACTGGACAAACTGACCAGGCACGGTGGTTCAGGCCTGTAATCCCAGCACTTTGGGAGGCTGAGGCAGGCAGATCACGAGGTCAAGAGACTGAGACCATCCTGGCCAACATGGTGAAAGCCCGTCTCTTCCAAAGAAGAGAAAAATTAGCCGGGCATGGTGATGGGGGCCTGTAGTCCCAGATACTCAGGAGGCTGAGGCAGGAGAATTGCTTGAACCCGGGTGGTAGAGCTTGCAGTGAGCCGAGATTGCGCCACTGCACTCCAGCCCGGCAACAAAGCAAGACTCCATCTCAAAAAGCAAACAAACAAACAAACAAACAACAAACAAACAAAAAAACTGGACAAACTTCAGGGCATTGTTATCCCTCAAACTCTTCATTCTTTAATGAGATCAAGACTCCTACATTTGAGAAAAAGGATTATAGGTCAATACAGGGCTTCATGTTTTTTGATATCCACTGATTTTTACTGATGTCAGAAACATAATTCATTTGTTCCCATTACTTTAAAAATCTTCCTATCCACACAGCGGAATCATGTTCACCTCTCTTATCCAGCCCTTTCTCTCCATGAGGTAGGGATGAAGAAGCAGAATTATGTTTATTTTTATTTTCTACTCCATTCTATGGTTTAAAGTGTAAGCTAAACCTTCCAAAATTTTGTGCAAAATGTATTCAAAATCTAATATGACTTTATTATGAAAATATAAATATTTTCATTTATCCTTAAGCTATAAAGTAAACATTTTATTTATCTTTGAGCATTGTATAAGCAATCTGTCTTTAAGCAAGATGAAGGCAGTGTACATCGCAGTTAAGAGCAAAGGATTTCTTGGCAGATTTTTCTAACCACGTGATCTTGGACAAATTATTCAGTCTCTTCTAAATATCTATTTTCTCATCTACAAATGAAGTAGTTTAATGGCACCTATCCCATAGAATTGAGGCTACTAAAGTGATAAGGTATATAAAGTACTGTTATGCAGATGTTGTACATTTGAAAAACATACTGACCATAACTTCAGCAGCAAGTATTTCTGAGCAAGTTTTATATAATAAAAACAAAAGGGATAAAATAAAGTTAATAAAGTTAGTGAAGACAAATGTGGCACATTGAATATCTAGGATGCCAGGTCTACTCATGTCAACATTAGAATGAAGAAATACTGGTCTAATAAAATGAAGAATCTAATATGTCTCCGGGGTTGAGCTCAGGAGAGGTATGATGAGTATGGTGAACAAACACATCATGAATTAAATAAGTGAAATAAAATGCATCTAAACGAGTTTGATGCAGTAAGTTTGCTGAGACAAGTCAAATGTATTAAAGGACAGGGTTTATTCCAGTTGAATGCTGTGTGTAAGACACTGGACTAGGTGCACTCACCTCACTTAACACTGTCATTTAATTAATACTTCTATTATGAAGTAGACATGATCTTATCCTTGTTTATGATGTACTCCCCATTTAGTAGATAAGAAAACTTTGTTTTAGAAATGTTAAATTGTCTATCCAAGGACAAGTCAAGAACACAAAACACAGCCAGGGGCAAAAGTACAAATGCAAGTGTGTAAACAATAAAAAAGTTACAAATAACAGGAACAAAGTAGCAAATAAAATGTGTAAGCTGGGATGACATTTCCTATGCAGAATTTTTAGATTCATTGGAAATCAATGCAAGAACAGGGTTGCCTGTGCCCTATCCAAGAAGTAGCCCTGCTCCTTCTCTCTCTGGCTTGGTCACACTGGGAGAGACAGGCCAGCTTTCCTATCTCAGTCCACCTCTTTCTGCAAACTGACCACCCTCTGTTCATTCCTCACACCTTGGGCTTCAATTTTTGCAATGTGGTCTCACCTGGGGCAGAAGATCTCAGGAAAGATGCCCATGAAGGTCCAAGTAGCAGGCTTGGAGCTGCAGCCCAGGGGACTTAGAATATTGTCCAGTAATGGGGAGGGGCAAGCACACCCTCTGAGTAGACAAAGGCTCTTCACCCTCGCCCTGTATTCTGTGTTCTCTGAGGAAGGCCATGACCCAGGAAGGCCGCATGAAACTGACATAGATCAGAGCAGCAACCTCTGTTGCTAGGTCTAAGAGAGGTAGTGGCCAAGACCACACTGATTGCAAGAGGGTGAGCCCAGATGGGTTTGCTGAAAAGTGCATACTTTACACACAACTGAATACTTCTTTTCTTCCTTCTGCTTTGTCATCAAACTAAGATATTTGTATATTAAAGTGCGGTTCTGAAACTACATGGCATCGAAGAAAGACAATGAGAGAGAGAGAGTAAAAGAGGAAAGGAAGAAGAGTATGTGGAAAACATGGGTTGATAGAGGGAAAGAGGAGACAATGAGAGGCAATGCTGTCTGTGGAGAAAGGTAGTGTAGTCATTGGAAGGTTACCTAATATAGGTAATAATATAAATAGACTATACATGATTTAAGCACTTGTATTCCTACAATAAAAAGTTTTATTATGGAATAAACATTAAAGCAGAATGTGATGCACATACAGGTTAAAGAGACTACCAAAACAGAAAGACATAGCCAAGCAGATGTAATCTATGACAAGATTAACAAGTAGTTCTCAAGTGAATTTCATAGCAGCATTAGCCATAGAGTTCAATCTAAATTTACGGGGTAGTTGGGGTGGCCACCTGTGTCTGCTGATTGTCTTTAAAAGAAAAAAAAAAAATTTCTTGTATCTTATGACTGGAGGTAGGTTTGCAATTTGTAACCAGGCACCAGCTGAAGTTAGGCTCCTACCTCCCAGGAACCTAGGAGATGGGAAGTTATCTTCCTCTGTGATGACATGTCAAAGTGATGGTGCCAGGCCCCTGGGGAACCATTCTTGGGGTGCTTATCCAGTCTTTAAAAATATTTATATACATTTCAGAGAGGTAGAGAAATAAGTCACAAGTTTTCTTTTCTTTCTTTCTTTTCTTTTTTTTTTTTTTTTTTTTTGAGAGGGAGTCTCACTCTGTCGCCAGGTTGGAGTAGGGTGGTGCAATCTTGGCTCACTGCAAACTTCACCTCCTGGGCTCAAGCGATTCTCATGCCTCAGCCTCCCTGGTAGCTGGGACTACAGGCATGCGCCACCACACCCAGCTAATTTTTGTATTTTTGGTAGAGACAGGGTTTCACCATGTTGGCCAGGCTGGTCTTGAATTCCTGACCTTGTGATCTGCCCGCCTCAGCCTCCCAAAGTGCTGGGATTACAGGCATAAGCCACCGTGCCCGGCTGAAAACACAAGTTTTCTAAAGTAAATAATCTAAGCAAAAGTGTGTAGGGAGAGAAATCTCATCTCCTATTTTGAATATGGAGAATTAAACTACTTAGTTTTACTTGCATTTGCTCTTACTTATTCTTCACATTTTACTTACAAGTAATGTGCTTCATTCTCTTCTCTATTCATTGATCAAAATGTATGTCTTCCACAACTTTACAGGAATATCATCATTATCATGACATTAATTCTAAAGCATTTCAATTTTATTGTAAAGATTAAAAAAATAAAGGGAATGACGGAAAGCACATATGCATCATGTAAGACAGTATTTCTTCTCTTAAAAGTAATCTTGTTGGTGAATGTATTTACTAAATAAATATGAATTGGGTGTCCTCTGTAGTTCAGGCACTGCTCTCATCACCTGGGATACTTGAGTGAATTAAACAGGCAAAGAAACATTGAGTTTTTGCAGCTTAAAACCCGGAAGGATACAGTCAATAAACAAAAAACATTATAAGCAGTAAACATGTTATATTAAAAGGTGATAAAATCTGTGGGATAAAATAGAGTAATATTAAATATACTGGTGATTGGGAGTATAATGGTGGGGGTAGAGTTGCAGTTTTAACTGGTCAGAGTGTGCCTCATTGAGATGAAATTTAAGCTGAGACTTGAAAGAGGCTAACTTTACAATTAATTTATGAGTAAATGGTTACGTCTTTGCAGGAATACAGAAAGGAGCGTCAGATATGTTATCTTAATTTTGTCAGTTATAAGGAACAGTAGCCAAGGGCAGAGTGGATTCAACATAGCAGAGTATTTTGCTGGGCATCTAAGTTTATTTGCCTTGCTATCCATAAGGAAATATCTGAGGCTGGGTAATTTATGAAGAATGGGGGTTATTCATCTCCTGTATTTGAAGGCTGTATAAGAAGCATGGCACCAGCCTTTACTTCTGGTGAGGGTCTCTGGGTGCTTCCGCTCATGGCAACAGCCAAGGGCAGCTAGCCTGTGCACCATGAGAGAGCAAGAAAAAGAGAGAGAGACGAGGAATGACAGTTCTGTGGGAACTAACAGAGCAATAGCTCATTCATTACCAGGAGGACAACACCAAGCTATTCCTGAGGTGTTTGCCCACGTGACCCAAACACTTCCCAACAGGCCCTACCTCCATCACAGGGATCAAATTTCAACATGGGTTGTGGGGAGACAAACTCCTAAACAATAGCAGTGGGAAGAGGTGGGATGCTGGAACTTGGGACTTATGAATGGGGAAGAAAGCAGATTGGGGAGTTTCTGCTCTGTCCAGGAGAAGAAGAGTCTCTCTAGCACACATCAATGATTGAATTTCCACAGCTCGATTCTCCTCTCTTTCTTAAGGTCTTAGAACCATGACAAAAAGACATGGATAGGTGGTATATGTTGTTCAAGTGCCGCCAGAATAATAAGACTTGTATAAAATAAAAAAGTGGCTTTTCTTAGTGTCATAATCAGACCGCTTTTATAGTCTGTGCTAACAATGCTGTTTTCAAATAAAATCTTCTGTTATTTGCTGTAGGTGGCTTCTCTTATGGTAGTTCATCCTCTGGTGACTTGGACAGAAAAAAGCCACTCTTTAGCTTGGAATTTGGTTCTCCAGGAGAAGCTGAAGACAAGTCCAGACAACGTCAGGATGCTGGGAGTTCAAGGTCAGAAGACACCCCAGCAGGTACTGTTACAGAGAATACACTTACCCAGCAAGCATTTTTTTTTTTTTTGGATAATATGATAACCTTTGTTTTATTGAAGACGTAGCCTTAATAGAAATGTGAAGACCCTATAGGCACTAATGCTAGCTCCAAAGAGAGTGCTAAATTCTGTCTTTAGAGAATTCTGGCAAAGAGGTTTACAATAATTATTGTACTGGTAATATTTATTTTGTATGCTATCTTTATATGTAGTATCTTAATTGTTATTATAATATATTTCAGCATATAAATTAATAATTTAAGGTGCTTCCTGGACCCAAATGTAGTGTAAGATCTCTCTATTCACATTTCTGTAATCTAACCACCATTCATTTCCTACATTAGGATTCTCTTTTTAAATTACACCCTTAATTTGCTAAACAATATTATAAAGCAGTTTCTAAAAAGTTCATGGCCTGCAATTTTTTGGGGAGGAAAAATTTTTAGTGTCCTTACGTGAGGTATTTCATCTCTTGTTGTATAAAATTTTAAATGTCTTTAGGTGAGGTATTTCATCTCTTTTTGTGTTAGTTTATTCTCATGCTGCTATGAAGAAATATCCAAGACTGGGTAATTTATAAATAAAAGAGGTTTAATTGACTCACAATTCTGCACGGCTGAGGAGGCCTCAGGAAAGTTACAAGCGTGGCAGAAGGGCAAACAAACACATCCTTCTTCACGTGGCAACAGGAGAGAGAAGAATGAGAGCTGAGTGAAGGGGCAAGCCCCTTATAAAACCATCAGATCTTGAGAACTTACTCGTTATCACAAGAATAGCATGGGGGAAACTGCACCCATGATTCAGTTACCTCCCACTTGGTCCCTCCCACCACATATGGGGATTATGGGAACTACAACTCAAGATGAGATCTGAGTGGCAACAGAGCCAAACCATATCACTTGTTTAACACATTTCTTCCCCCTGGCCAGTCCAGACTTTTTCTTTATTTTCCTGGTCCCTGAAATCTGTATGGTTTGTACCTCTACAAAAAAGAGAAAGAAGGAAGTCCAGTGAAATAAATACTTTCAATGTTTTATATGAAAATTTAATATTTGAGTTCATGTAATGAAAAGGCAGTAACCGCTTTGGGTGTGGGGGTGTGGTTATGATATCTTTAGGCAGGACATAAAATTGTATATCTTTCCATGAGGTTGATACTATTTTATGCACATTCATTATGTAGTCTTCATTTAATAGTAAAATAAATTTTGTTTAAGGGAACTTTGTTTTAGAAGTGTTACTTTGTTTAACAGGCCAAGGGCACAGTCAGGGGTCAAGAGTATAAATGCAGGTATACACAAAATTAAAAGTTATAAATAAAAGAACAAAATAGTACATAAAATACTTTTTTTCCCTTCCTTGACAACAATACATTTATGACAACCTGGAAGGCAGGTTCCAATGTAGAATTTTCATGTTTATTGGAATTCAATAAGAGAATAAGTTTGGCTGTGCCCTAGGCAAGGTCCCTACAGCCTCTCTGTTTCTATCTCCTGCTTACTCCCATACTGAGAGGGATGCCCTAGTTTTACTATTTCAGTCCATCTTCTTCCACACACTGGCCATCCTCTGTCCATCCTTCAGACCTAGGGTTTCAATCAGTGTAATGTGGTCTCACCTGGAAAAGAAGGTCTTGGGAAAGACGCTCATGTAGGCCCAGATCGTGGGTTTGTCTGTAGCCCTAGGGACTTAGGACATGGTCCAGAAATGGGGTAGGGGATGACACAGACTCTAGGTAGGCATGTCTTCTTCACCCTCAGCCTGTAGCCTCTGCTCTCTGGGGAGCATCATGACCCAAGGAAGGCCAGAGTGAGACTTGCATAGATCAGATTAGGAACTTCCAAAATGTTTGGATTAGATGATTAAGTCCCAGTGGTATATGTTGTTTCAAGTGCTGCTAGGATAATGGGATTTATACAAAATAAAATGTGGCTTTTCATAATGTCATAATCAAAGACTTTTATATTCTGTGCTGATAATGCTGTTTTCAAATAACATCTTCTGTCATTTGCTGTAGGTGGCTTTTTTTACAGTAGTTCATCCTCTGATGACTCAGACAGGAAAAAGCCACTCTTTAGCTTAGGACTTGGTGCTCCAGGAAAGGCTGAAGACAAGTTCAGAGACCGTCAGGATGCCGGAAGTTCAAAGTCAGAAGACACCCCACCAGGTACTGTTCCAGAAAAACATATGTACTTAGCAAGCAAGTACTCTTGATTTTCATTTTGGATAATCTGATACCCTATGTTTTATTGAAGACAAAGCCTGCATAGAAATAGTGGAAACCCTAAAGACACTATTTCCAGGGCCAATGAGAGTGATAAATTCTGTCTTTAGAGAATTGTGTAAAAAAAGTTTACATTAAATTAATTATGGTTCTGATAAAATTTATTTTTAATTCTATCTTTATATTTAGTACCTTTATTGTTATTATGACCAATTTCTGTATATAAGTTAATTATTTAAAATGCTTCCTGGACCCAAATGTACTGTAGAATCTCTCCATTCACATTTCTATAATCTCATCACCATTCATTTTCTACACTAGGATTCTCTCTTACACACTTAGTTTACTAAATAGTAGCATAAAGCTGAGTTTCTAAACAGTGTGTAGACTGCAATTTATTTTTATTTATTTTTTTAAAGAAAAATTTTAAGTATCTTTAGGTGAGACATTTAATCTCGTTTGACATATCTTTCCCTGCTGGCCTATTTAAACTTTCAATGTACTTGCCTCGTCTCTGAAATCTTTAGAGTTTATACCTCTACAGGGGAAAGAAAGAGGTTCAGTGAAATAAACAACTTCAATATTTTATATGAAAAGTTGATATCTGAGTGCATGTAATAAAAAGGCAGAAAAAGCTTTGGGTGTAGGGGTGTGGTTGTAATATCTTTAGGCAGGACATAAAAAACTCTTTTCACGAGTTTGGCAATATTTTATCCTCATACATTATGTAGTGTCCATTTAATGGTGAAATAAACTTTGTTTAAGGAAACTTTGTTTTAGAAATGTTAATTTGGTTAGCCAAGGACAGGCCAAGGGCACAGTCATGGTCAAGAGTATAAATGCAGGTATATACATAATTAAAAGTTACCAATAAAGAAACATAATAGGACGTAAAATGTGTTGCTTTTTCTACCTTGACAAAAGTACACTTGTGACAACCTGGAAGGCAGGATCCAATGCAGGATTTTCGGGTTTATTGGAATTCAATGCAAGATCAATGTTGACTGTGCCCTAGCTGAGGTCCCCACAGTCATGCTCCTTCCGTCTCTGGCTTATTCGCATACTGGGAGGGACATCCCAGCTTTTCTATCTCAGTCCATCTCCTTCTGCACACTAACCACTCCTTCCCCATCCCTCAGACCTAGGGGATCGTATTTGCAATGTGGTCTCACCTGGAGAAGAAGGTCTTAGGAAACATGCCCATGCATGCCCATGTAGCAAACTAGGGACTGCAGCCCTGGGGCCCTAAAATGTGATCCAGAAAGGGAGACGGGGATAGCACAGGCCCTGGGTAGGCATAATCCCTTCACTCTTGGCCTGTATTCTGTGCTCTCTGATGAGTGCCATGACCCCAGGAAGGCCAGAGGAAGATGTGGGTAGAACAGAACAAGAATCCCTGTTGCCTGAGAGCAAGAGAGCTACTATCCAAGGCTACCAATTGCAAATGGAGGAACCAGATGGGTTTGCATTAAGAGTTTATACTTTTGCTGTGACTGAATACTGCTTTGCTTCCTTCTGCTTTGCCAGCAAACTAAAATATTTATATATTGAGGTGCAGCTCTGAAACTACATGACATTGAAAAAGACAATGAGAAAGATGGTAAAAGAGAAAAAGAAGAAGAGTGTATAGTGAAGAAGGGTAGATAGAGGGAAAGAGGAGAGAAAGAGGTGAAATACTGTATATAGGAAGAGTAGTACAGGTAGCAGTGGTTGAAGGGTTAGGTAATTAAACAATAGTATATATTGGCTATTCATAATTTAAACATTGTTTTAGTCCTAAAACAAACGCCTACATGCACATTTTATAATTTCAAAATCTCTTAAATGTTGAATGCCTTTCCCTAATACTACATAATAGATTATTATTTTGACTATTCTCATAATCACAGACATATTTTATTTTTACTATTTGCTTTAGAAAAGTAGAGATACACTTGCTAGAAACTTGGAAAATGGCTAAGAATTCCAAGAGAGGTTGTTGGGGAAATGTCTTTAAAAATGGTCTCCTGCCCCCTTTGAAAACCTGTCCTGACAGGCATCTCACTAAAAAGATTGCAGACACACAGAAATATTTCTCTTTTATAAAACAAGCAGATAAAACCCATTACATGTAAGTTATGAATATAAGAAATAACTAGTTCTCCAGTGGATTTGACAGCATCATTAGCCATAGGGTTCATCCTACATTTGCATAGTGGTTTGGTAACCACCTGTGTTTGCTGATTGCTTTTAAAAGAAAAAAGAAGTTTCTTGTGTATTATGACCGGAGGTAGGTTTGTGATTTGTAGCCAAACACCAGTGGAAGTTAGGCTCCTACCTCCCAGGAATTTAGGATATAGGGAAGCATCTTCCTTCATGACTATATTTCAAAGTGTTGGCCCCTGCCCCTTGAAGAAACATTCTCGGGGTGTTTATTTAGTCGTTAAAAATGTCTATGTACATTTCAGAGAGCTAGAGAAAGTACTCACAAGTTTTCTTCAGGAAATGATCAAAGAAAAGGTATTTGTGGAGGGAGAAGTCTCTTTCCTTATTTTAATGCAGAATTAAGCCACTTATTTTATTTGTATTTGTGATTACATAGTCTTCAAGTGTTACTTACAAATCATTCACATCATTTTTTTGTCTATTTGGTGACCAAAATTTATGTCTTCCACAACTCTACAGGAATATTACAGTTAAGATGTTAATAATTCTGAAATATTTAAATTTTATATAGAGATTTCAAAAAATATACAAATGGCATGATAGAAAGCATATATACTTCATGTAACAAGGTGTTTATTACCTTAAGAAGTCGTCTTTGTTGGTGACTACATTTATTAAATAAATACTGAGTGCCCTCTATTGTTGAGGTACTGGTCTGGACACCTGAAATCCGTCTCTCAATAGAACAGGCAAATAAAACTTGAGTTTATGGAGCTTAAAATGTGGAAGAAGGATACAGTCAATACTCCATAAGTATTAAAGACAGTGATAAAAGGTGTATCACAAGGGGATATATTTTACCTTGTATATTACAAGATGACAAATCTGTGGGATAAAATAGAATAATATAATGGTAACTGGGAGTGTAACAATGGAGTGAGGTTGCAATTTTAAGTTGTCAGAGTGTGCCTCATTGAGATGAAACTTAAGGAGGTGGATAGTACAATTAATTCATGAGTAAATGTTTACATGCTTTCTTCCTTGCAGAAATACAGAAAAGCAGCTATAATGAACAGTAGCCAAGGACAATGTGGATTCAACAAGGCAGAAAATTTTGATTGGGGGAAGTGGGATGCTGGAACTTGGAGCTTAGGAATGGGGAAGGAAGCAGACTGGGGAGTTTCTGCTCTGCCCAGGAGAAGAGTATCTAGTATACATCAATTATTGAATCTTCATAGCTCGATTCTCCTCGATTGAAGTTTCAGAAACATGACCAAAAGATACAGATAAGGTGATTAAGTCAACCAGTGGTGTATGTTGTTCCAAGTGTTGTCAGGATAATGAGACCTACTGAAAATAAAATGTGGCTCTTCGTGGTGTCATAATTAGACTACCTTTTTAGTCTGTGCTAGCAATGTAAATGTTTTTTTCTTCACTGTAGGTGGCTTTTTTTATGGTAGTCCATCCTCTGGTGACTCAGACAGAAAAAAGTCACTCTTTAGCTTTGAATTTGGTGCTACAGGAGAGGCTGAAGACAAGTCCAGAGAACGTCGGGATGCTGGGAATTCAAGGTCAGAAGACAGCCCAGCAGGTACTGTTCCAGAAAAAATATGTACCTAGCAAACAAGTGCTTTTGGTTGTCATTTTGGATAATCTGAGAATCTTTCTTTTGTTTGCAGCACATGGCTTTAATAGTCATAGCTACTCTAAAAGCACTGATTTCAGGGCCAATGAGAGTGATAAATTCTGTCTTTAGAGGATTTTGGTAAAGATGTATACATTAAATTAATTGTTCTCCTGATAATTATTTTCATATGTGCTCTTCATACTTGGAACTATTATTCTAATGATGAATTATTTTTCTGACATTTTTTACTGTATAAGTTAAAAATAAAAAATGATTCCTGGGCCCAAATGTAGAGTAGGTTCTCTCCACTCATGTTTCTGTATCTAACCACAATTGATTTTTCTATATCAAGATTCTCTGCTGAACTTACATACCCGGTTTGCTGAGTGATATGATAAGGAAGAGTTCCTAAGCAGTTTGTGGCCTGAAATTTTGTTTTTTGGGGGAAAAAATTTAAATTTCTTTAGGTGAGTTGAGGTCTTGCTGGTTCAATACAATTTTTCCTACTGTTCTACTCACATTTTTACTATATTTGCCTGGCCCCTGAAATCTCTATAGTTTGTACCTCTACAAAATGGGAAGGAAGCAGTCCCAGTGAGGAAAATAAGTTCTATATTTTACATTAAAAATTAGTAGTTTTGTCTCTGAGGTGAAAAGGCAGAAACAGCTTTGGATGTAGTATCTTTATGAAGGATACCAAGTTTTTATTTTCCACTCACCTGTTTTGGGACTGACAAACTCAGCAGGACTAAGGAGATAAGACAGATCCATCTACTCTTGTTTACATTAGGTGTTAGTCATTTTCTCATGTTCCATAGAGCACAATAAAAGCTTATCATCAAAGGCCCCAAAGCTTCATTGTTCCTATGGAATCTTTCAAATCTCATGATAAATTGGTTGCCATTCTTACTCCTGATTCTACTACATAGAAATATATATGGAAAGATATGGAATAAGGGAGATCAAGGAATATATCAGAAACTAAAATGCAGCTCTGATTCAAGCAGTGTGAAGGGATTAATTTCTTGTATTGTATGAATGAATACAACTTTTCTGTGGTAATGATTGTGTTTTGGTGGATGAAATCAGTTCAGCAGGTGGTACTGTTTGGTGATACTGCTTCAAATCAAAATAAAATTGGTAGGGGTCCCCGATCAAAATGGATTAAATGTAGGTGCAGTAAATGGATTAGCTGACTCTGATTCTGCTGCCAGGGAAACAGGCATTCTATGTTGTTTCTTAGTTTATGCTTTTGTCAGAATAATCAATTAATTGACTGATTTAATTAGCAAAGCAGGAATTGGTGGTTTTCTTTGACAAATACAGATTTAATATTAGAGGAATTCATGAAAAAAATTTGTAAACTCTTTGTCTGGTTCATCAAAAATCTATATTAACTTCAACAGAAATCAGCAATTTAAACAATTTAGTGAAGAGGCAAGTAGGTTTGAGGCTTCCCAGGAGCTTAGACCTGGGACAAAGAGTTTCGATCTCCAGTCTTTCACACTAACCTTTGGGGAAACCATTTAACCTCTCTTGTTCACAAGTTTTGTCATCTGGAACAGATAAATCTTGTGCTCTTGGGTTTGAATGACATCTACCACATTAACTTTTAAAATTCCATTACTCATATTTGAACTAGTTTTCTTGAAAAAGAAGGCTGGAGAAAATAAATTTACAAAAGTATGGATGAATAGCATTTCATATTCGGAAACTAGAGCCAATGAAGGAAGTGAGTGTCAAGAAAGTATAGTAACTCTAGGTATTTTTGATTTAGAACAATTTACCATAAAAGACGTGGACATTGGTAGAAACAGGAAGAACAAGGAGTTCACTGGTGGTAAATCCACAGACCTTGGTGCTCATGTCAGTGACTAAGGAATTCTGATTGAGAGACTATTAATACAAAATACAAATAATTCGTATTCTTTGTATATTACTCTCAATAACAGTTTAATTTTTCATTAGGCAGAAACATTTTGGCTTTTGATTTTGGAGTTGGTGGTGAAAGGAAGAATGAATTGGGATTTGGTTTTGGAAATTCTGGCTCAGTTGTTGTTAGTGGTCTTCAACAAAAGGCTATGGTGAAAATGAAATACAGAACACTGGAAGTCAAGTTCCAGTGATGTGGATATTACTATTCAGATTTTTGCATCAAAATAAAGAATCATAAGATGTGTTAAAATACTCCCTTGGCCACAATGATTTTTTTTCTATTTTTCTTTCTTTTTTTGTTTTCAGCAGATAGCACCAACACAAGATCTGGTGCTGGCGTTAGTAGCAGTGGTGCTTCTCTGAATGTGGGATTTGGTTGGGGGACGTCTGATGAAAAGGGATTGGAAGTCGGTAGAGCTGATGGGAGTGAAACTAGAGGCAGCGGATCTGCTGGGGGTGAAACCATAGTCTTTGGATCTGATGCAGGTAGCTCAGGTATTCCAACAAGACTCACTCCTCAAAATTTTAGATTGATTCAATTAATTAACTGGTTAAAATACTTTTATTTTAATGTCACTTAATAGCAAAGAGATTAATTAATTAATATTAACTTTAATGATATTTTGATTTTTTCCATTAGTTGGAACTGGTTATTCTGGTTTGAAACTTGGAGCAGGGAAAGGTGACGGTGCATTTGGTTTTGAAGTTTCTGATTCGAATTCATTTGGTGACAGTGGCATTAGTAGCAAAACAGTTGAAGGAAATCAAATGAGTAGTTCTGGAGGATCTGTTTCCATTGATCTAGGTATTAATATCCAACTTTTGTGCATAAAAATGTCTGAATCATAAAATAGTTTCAATATACTGTGACAATTATTTTATATTCTGCAGGTGATACCAGTTTAAGAAGTGAGAATCAATTTGTTGGTGGTGGCTCTCGAAATTCGATATCCAATTTATGGGATTCTGGTCAAGAGGGATTTGGAATCAATGAAATTGGAGGGAATGGATTGAGGGGCAGTGTATCTGCTGAGGCTGGATTCAAAGGTTTTGGATCTGATGCCAGTAGCTCAGGTATTCTAGCCAGTTTCTGTTCCTGAGATATACACCTGAATTCCAAATATTCATTTATTTAAAACTATTTTGATTTTCTGTTAGTGGGAATGCTTGAGTCTCTTGAATTTGGACTTGGAAGAAAAAAACTTGGAGCTGGATTTGACTTTAGGTATTCTGATTCAAGGAAATTTGGTGATAATGAGCTTAGTGAAAATGGAATAAAAGTTACTAGAAAATCTAGTTCCGGTGGTTAGGTATCAATATTTAATTTCTTTGCATAAAAGTTTGAATCATAAACTTATTGAAATGCATTCTGATGATAATCATTTTATATAATGTAATTGGTACCAGAACAATAAAAAAGGGATTTTTTTGTGTGATATATGAGAAAATTTGGGTTTTGGTTTGGAGAAATTTGGTCAAAAGGGATTTGGAAGAAGTGACTCTGGTTGGAATGAGCAGAGCAGCAGTAAATCTCATGTCAGTGGCACAGGTGGTTTAGTCCTGGACTATGCTCTGGTGAAATCTAAATTGATTTCAACCTTTTATCCATTATTTTACTAACATTTTACTTCTTCACCAGTGGGAAAGTCATGGTTATTTGAATATGGGCTTAGATAAATGAAGGGTGGAGCTGAATTTGACTTTAGAGATTCTGGTTTAAATCAATTTGGTGACAATGGCAATAGTAGCAAAGATTTTGATGGAAATGGAGTAGGTAGTTCTAGAGGCTATAGTGCTAGGTACTGATTGTTAATTTCTGTGCACGGACAATTCTGAATCATGGTATGCATTGAAAGTAATTCTAGTGATCATAATTTTGTATTCAACAGGTGACTCAAGTGCAAGAAATGGGTTTGAAAATTCTAGTGATATCTCTGAAGATTCAGGAGTCATATTGGGGTCATCTGATCAACATGGATATGAAGTCAGTAGAACTGGTGGGAATAGAAAGAGAAGCAGTGAACCTGCTGAGGCTGGAAACTTGAGTCCTGGATCTGATGTCCGTGACTCAGGTATCCTAACCTGGACTCTATTTCCAAGAAATTCCAATAAATTTCTTTCTTCTTTATTTCTTTTAATCATATTTTGATTTTCGATTAGGAGGAAACACTTGGTCTTCTGGTTCTGGAAGTGGTGGAGGAAGTAAGGGTGCAGATGGCCTTGGTGTTGGTGCTTCTGGACTAAGTGAATTTGGTGAAACTGGCCTTAGTGGTTCAGGTACCTGTGATAATGGAAGCAATATTACTGGATCTTATTCCTATGGCATAGGCATTGAGATTTCCGATTATCAGAAAATCAGAATTCTAAGAAACATCTTACAATGACAATGAAAATTGTAAACATTATTAATAGTAATTTAAAAGGAATTCTGCATTCTCAAATGTTGAAATATTCTTAGATATAATCAGGCAAATGATGTTTAACATTTGTTGGCATAAGATGTGGAACTGGTTTCATGGCTGTGAATATATCAATGTAGAATTCTTTTTGTTGCCTTTATGTAAAATTGATTTGGAGTCAGTTGAAGAGATAAAGTAACAGCTGAACTGTTGGTCTCAAACTTTGTATCCCGAATCTGGACTTGGCGGCTTTAGTTTTCTTTGCAAGCCCATTGCTGAGAAGACTAAGACTTGCATCCACTTTTGAAATCCTTATACATTTTAATATTTCCACTTAATGAAAACATTCGATTGCATGGTCTTGGAATTTGTAGCAAAAAAATTTTAAAATAATATGTACTCTTGATGCAGAAACTGTTTTGATGCTGTTACCAGGGCTGGAACGACCTGGGAACCATTAGAGTAGATGACAATAGAACTGGGGACAGTGGATCACTTATAGTAAAATGGAGGTTCTGGAAAATATTCAGGATTCATCTTTAGAATTCAGCTTCAGGATTAATATCTTTTTCTTAAAAAGTGAAATGTAATTAACAAGAGATACAGTGTAGTGTAGTAACAGTTGACCTGACACAGGATTGACTATCAATGAACCTATTCCAAGAAAGGCCTGGTCATACAGAAATAATAATTTTAATTTTGGTTGTTCTTAAACTTTGGTCGTCAATTTTGAAGTCAACACTTCCAAAGAACTAAGAAATTCGTTTATTATTTATTGACATGGATTTTTAAAAAATCACAGTTGTTACAAACGGTTTCAAAGACATCTAATTTAGGAACTCCAGCTAGGCTGCCATTAGCTCAGGTATTCAAATTTAGGTTTTCTTCCTGAGAAATGTATTCAGAATAATTACATTTTATGTTTCTTAGTGTGGAGTGGTTACCGATTTGATTTTTTTTTTTTTTTTTTTTTTTTTTGCTATTTGGATGTTAGACTTTAACTGCTTTGATTTTTCCATGTGAGATAGACTTTATTAAGAAGTGTTATTTTTGGTAATGTTTCTAATGGCAGTAAATCCAGTGGCTTTGCAATGGGAAGTCTGAATCTCTTGACATTAATGAAGGTGTCAGTTCATTTAGATTAGTGTTTTTCATATTTCTAGTTTCTGTGAGTGCAGAATCTTTTGCTTAATTGACCTCTTGAAATAGTACCCAGGTTTCCTAAAAGTAAAACAATTCAGAATGGGAAATAGTTTGGTTGACAGTGGGATAGGAGACCTAGAACTTTGTCTAATGAACCTTTTTCTCTTACCCTTGACAAGTTTTAAGACAAATGATCTAGAAAAAAATTGATTTGGTGTCAGTTAATTTAGAGGCAAGGCATTTAATTTTCTTACTCAAGCAAAGTTTTGAGTTGACATTTTTTTTTCTTGTACAGCTTTACACGGTCTTAGTCTGCTAGCATTAGCATTGCTGGACTAGGATCTATGGTCTATCCATCAGATTTTCTTTAAAAATCACTTTACCAAGTAAAATTATACACACAAAATGGCTTAATCATTTTGTATTGAAATAGGTGTCACAAACTCGTCTGAATACAGTACATCTGGACCACTCAATACTCCAGGTAATCTGATTTATGACTTTGAGTGTTTAAAAAGATATACATACACACACACATACATACACTTACAATGTTGTAATGTTCTGCTGATTATTGATTTACTACGACTTGTTACTATTTTTTCTCATATTGAGCTCTTAAGTGCTACTTCTCTTTGGATACTAAAGTTTAGATGGCCAACTAAGTATTTGAAACAATTTCATGAATAAGAGAGATTAAACCACATTTTAAGGAAATTTGAATAAAACATATTACAACTCCTTTACTATTTTAGACATAGTATTTTTAAAATGCCTTCATAAACAAATTAGGAGTTCAATCTGTTTCCACTCAGTCTGAGTAAATACAACCTGTAGTAAAGAGAAGAAACTTCAAGATAGATGATAAAGAGCATTTCGGAAAAGAGTTTACAATTCTATCAGAACATCCACTTTTGTTATTGTTGTTGCTTGTTTTTAGGCTTTACCCTACAATTGAATATAAATTTACTTGGTTACATACCAGGGTCATTAGATATAAACAATCATGGGAAATGTAAAGTTTTAAAGTATACAGATTTTTCCCTGTGTGTGGGAGAACTGACTTTTCCTCATATATAGATAAATTATTAGTATTAGATAATAGACTGATTGACTAAAATGTACCTCTGTCCTATTTGTGCCACAGCTCCTGATAGAAATGAACATGCAATGTTTTATTTCTAAAGTTGAAAAATATTTCTGTAAAGGGTGCAGCATATGTTAGTAATTGTACAGGACCCCCAATACATAAGCTCTTAATGATTCATGAACATACTGAAAAAGTGTGGACTGCAGAGTTAATCATGTATGTGACTTTGGCAAGTCCCAGCTCTCACAGAGTTATCCATTATATATGTTATATAATATACAGTATAAAAAATTCATTGATGGCCTTCAATGCCAACTTTTAAGTTCCCATGTAGAAGTTCCAATATCTTGTATATTTAAAATGAATATATGTCTTAACATTGAAATAATCTATGCATTGTGTTGAATAGAAAAAGGATCCCACATTCCAGAAGCAACTCCAAAATACTCAGAAACAAATGCAATTATTGGTAAGTAAAAATGGTTATGATATTCATTCATATATTTACACCCACGCCAGTACCTAATGAGATCACAGAAACAAATTTACAAAATTTGAAACTAGTTTTGTTTATTTATTTATTTACAAGGTCTCACTCTGTCATCCAGGCTGGAGGGCAGTGGTAAAATCATAGCTCTCTGTAACCTCTGACTCCTAGGCTCAAGCAATCCTCCTGCCTTAGCCTCTTGGGTAACTGAGACTATAGGAAGACACCACCATGCCTGGATATTCCTTTTTCTTGGTAGAGGCAGAGTCTTGCTATGTTGCCCAGTCAGGTCTTGAACTTCTGGCCTCGAACGATCCTCCCACCTCAGCTTTTCAAAATGCTGAAATGACGGGCATGAGCCCAACCTGAAACTAGTTTTGAAAATGTCCCCATCATCTGTCTGTTTAATCATTGTATGTTTGAATGATACCACAGTTGTACTATTTTTTTCTCCAGAAAACATGTATACACACACACACACACACACACACATACGCATATACCTATACACAGTCATATATACACACATTTATATGTATAGAGATAAATGATATAATTCTTTATCGTCATTCAATATAAATGGGACTTCATTCAGACTTAGAAAAACTATCTCTACCAAAAAAGCAAAGCAAGAAAGCATACAAACCACTGCTTCCTTCCATATATTCCATCCCATATTAGAGACAATTTTTGTTTTCCTATGAGAAGCAAGATGTTTTCAATCTTGCTTTATTTTAGCTGGAATAGCCAACTTAGGGTACACTAAAGAAGTACTCATGTACTAGTTTTAGTGAGTCTTTGCAGTAGTGAAAGCAAGCAAGCACTGATTTAAGGTGGTGGCTGTGAGAATTGAACCTTTCAGTGATTTTATTTCCCTTAGGACAAAAATGCTTTAAAACAGACCTAGAAGGTATGCTAATTGTTCTAAATAATTATGTATATGTTCCTCTGAATATTTTGTAGGTGAAGCATCTACCTGGAGCAAAGGAGCATATAAATCTTTCAACGGCCGCATCTTTTTGTTCGAATCTTCATGCCCGTACACTTTCTGCCGTCACTGCGTTGAATCTGGAGGGGATTTCAATATTGAAATCAAACGAAACAATGATAGTGAGACTGAAAAAATAACAGTTCTAATTGACAATAACGACATCTCTATTTTTGGTGACACCATTTTAGTTAATGGAGAAAGGTAAATACTGTAGTGTTTTGGGTAAATGATATAAAATTATTTAAAGTAACCTGAGCAAAAAAAGAAAGAAAGAAAAAAAAGACAAAAAGGGAGATGATACTTTCTTCCCATTTTGATGCTCATATTGATATTTTAATTGATTATTGGCCAAGAGTTTGATAAATGTGTAAGACTTTGACATATTTGGGATTGTAAGACATTGTATTTATTCCCATAACAAGACGGAAAAAAATTCTGTTTTTTGAGTATACTGACTATCTAGATTATGGGAATTGTGTGTATTCAACAAATCCGATTATTTTTGTTGAATGTTTCAGGATATTTCAGTTTTCATTTGCAAGTTTAACACCAAGTATAAATTTAAGATTTTATAAGTTAGAAATTGAGGAGATTAAAACTCTTAGTCCATGATTTTTAGAGGGAGCAATTCAGATTTGGAAGGGATGGCATATTTGAATACTTTCCAGAATAAGAAAATGAGGCATGATATTCTACTTGGGAACATTTCAATTTATTTTTTTCTGACACCAAACCAATGTTTCATCCTGTTAATTTCTCCAAAGTGCCAAGGATCTATTAGTTGTTTTTTAGAAGTTCTTCCAGTGTTCAAAAAAGCCACTGTTTCTCTTTTTCTGAATTGATAAAAAAAACTTTAGTGTTTACCAGCAAGTATTCTATCTATAGGATACTAAATTGTTGGGTGACATGAATTATCAGAAAACATATTATAATAGTATGATTCTTACCTTTTTACATATACTTATATTTTATATTTTTCAGCATACAGATACCATATAACAATAAGTTGATTCACATTAAAAAATATGGAGAATATAATGTTCTGAATAGCCGTAGAGGAATCCTGACTTTAATGTGGGACAAAAATAACAAACTCTCGGTAAGTCTATCTATGATTTTCATGTAATCCTGTGCTTTTTGTCCTTTAGTTAAGTTACAAAAACAATACACTATTAGGGAAGTAAGAGCTAAGGCTTACTGAGAAATCTCTATGTATTAGTCATTATGCTAAATATCTCATTTAGTATTCAAAACATCTTAAAATACAGGCTATTAATAATCATATTTTGCAGATGATGAAACTCAGGAAATGCAAAGTAAAAAAAGTTATTAGGTTGGTGCAAAAATAATTGCAGTTTTGACCGTTACTTTGAAATGGCAAATACCGCAATTACTTTTGCACCAAATAATATTTTCAGACACATAGTAAATGGTGGAGTTAGGAACTATTCAAATTCCAGAACCAGGTCCTTAAGAAAAAGCCCTCTAACACCTCTAAGTAAGCAGCTTAGATAGAATTGAATTTGAGGAGGCATGGCCCTTTGGTTTGGGTACATTTTGTTTTGAGATGTTTAACATTTCATGAACATATAATACATGTAATTTATTTTTAAAGCTCACTCTTCACAAGCAGTATCCAACTTGTGGTCTTTGTGGTAACTTCAACAGCACTCCAGGTAACATTCCAATGTATCATTCCTAAGAACCTGCTTTCCAAAATGAAACTAAAAACTCAAATCATTTTCAATTTTGCCTTTGTCTAAAGAATGAGAACTTGTTAAAATGAAAACATTTTACATTGCCAAGTCCATATGTAGCTTGAAAATAATGCACACATAAAAAGAATAACTGAAACTAAACAATGCTTTCTTTTTAAGGGCAAGATATTAATGAGCACATTGCCGATAGTAAAATTCCTGGTGATTGTCCCAATGCTGTTGGTAAAAGCTATGAAGTTTGTGAAGATGGAATACAGGTAAGAAATTTATATTTCATTGTGTAGCAAATTCTAGCAATAGTTCCCTTGGTTTCTTTTTTAAAATAAATGTTATTGTGTATATTTAGGGTACACAACATGTGTACGTGTTTGTCTGGTATGTGATACATATGGATAGTAAAATATTTACTACAGGGAAGCAAATTAACATATCCATCATCTCATCTGAAAGATACTTCAACTTTTTTTTTGTTGGTTTGTTTGTTTCTGTGGTAAGAGCAGCTGAAATCTGCTCATTTAGCATGAATAACAGATACAGTACAATCTTATTACTTATAGTCTTCAGATTGTACATTAGATCTCAAGATTCTTCCAGCCCCTGTAACCATTGTTTTGTTCTCTATTTCTACAGACTTAATTTTTTAAAAAAGATTACACATATAGGTGAGGTCATGCAACATCTTTCTTCCTGTTTCTGGCTTATTTCACTAGTATAATGTCATCCATGCTTATCCATGTTATGATAAATGGCAAGATCTTGTTGTTTTTTAGGGCTGAATAATATTCCATTGTGCATATATGAGCCACAGTTTCTTTTTCTATTTGTTTATTTGTGAACACTTAGGTTGTTTCCATATCTTAGTTATTATGATTAATGCTGCAATGAACACAGGAGTGCAAATATCTTTACAAGGTGGTATTTCATTTCCTTTGGATATATGCCCAAAAGAGTGATTGCTGGGTCATATAGTAGTTCCTTTTTTTTTTTTTTTTTGAGACAGTGTCTCACTCTGTCGCCCAGGCTGGAGTGCAGTGGCGTGATCTCTGCTCACTGCAACCTTCGCCTTCCTGGTTCAAGGAATCCTCCTGCTTCAGCCTCCCGAGTAGCTAAGGTTAGAGTTGCATATCACCAGGCCTGGCTGATTTTTGTATTTTTTGTAGAGATGGGGTTTCACCATGTTGGCCAGGCTGGTCTCAAACTCCTGACCTCCAGTGATCTGCCCGCCTTGGCATCCCAAAGTGCTGGGATTGCAGGCGTGAGCCACTGCGCCTGGCAGGTAGTTCTATTTGTAATCTCTTTAGAAACCTCCATGATGTTTTTCATGATGGCTGTACCAATCTACATTTCCACCAACAGTGTGTAAGCCTTGCCTTTTCTCCACACTCTTGCCAGTTCTGTTATCTTTTAACTTTTTGATAATAGCCATCCTAACAGGTGTGAGGTGATAGCTCTTGGTGGTTTTGAGCTGCATTTCCCTGACGATTAATGATGTTGAGCACCTTTCATATAACTGTCGGCCATTTGTATATCTTCTTTTGAGAAATGTCTATTTAAGTCTTTCACTGATTTTTAAGTTGGGTTATTTCTTTTTCCACTTTTGAGTTTTATATGTTCTATATAAATTTTGGATATTAATCCTCAATCAGATATATGGTCTACAATTTCACCCCTAATTTTTAGGCTACGCTTTAATTTTGTTAATTGTTTCATTGCTATGCAGAAGCACTGTTTTGATGCAGTCCCACTTGTTTATTTTTGCTTTTGTGGCCTGAGCTTTTGGTGTGATATCCAAAACATCACTGCCAAGGCCAATGTGCAGGACCTTTTCTCCTATGTTCCTTTTGAGATTTTATATTTTCTGGTCTTCAATTTAGGTCTTTGATTAATTTTGAATTGATTTTTGTGTATGGTATAATATATGGGTTTAATTTTATTCTTTTGTATATGGAAAACCAGTTTTTTTCAGCACCATTTAGTGAAGAACCCATCCTTTCCACCATTGTGTCTTCTTTGTGTCTTTGTGAAAGATAGTTGGCAGTGTATGTTTGGATTTATTTCTGGGTTCTCTATTCTGTTCCACTGGTCTGTGTGTCTGTATTTACGCCATTATTACACTGTTCTTATTAACATGGCTTTGTAACCCTTGGTTCCAATTTAAGCCCTTGGTTCCATATTCTCCTAAGCACTCATACCTTCTTCTTAGAATTCTGCAACTACTTCCTCTCCAATGTTCCTATTTTCTGTTTTTCAGCTTTGGTCTAGCTGCACATGCCAAAATAATTTCCCCTCAAATACTATGATATTTACCATATATTAGTGTAACAATTATAATTTCCTTTGCATAGTGTTTTAGTTTGTCTGTATGGAAACTGACATGCTTCACCTTTCCACTATCATCTCTTGATGGGTACTGTCTTGATTCCTCTCTTACAGTTTGGAAATCCATGTACTATGTCCCACTCCCTTACTTTTGCCCCAGATATCCTTTCTGAATTGTCATCCCTCATATCTTTTACTTTCTTTTTGAGAAAGTTACAGATAATATTTTTGACAACAGCATTTGCAGATAGTTATCATTTACTTTGTGGATTTTCTGCACTTATGTAAGCTATTATGTTGAATTTGATTGACTGCATCCATTTGGTGACTGAATGAATGTTCACACATTCCTGTTTCAACTAGAATAGAATTCTCAAGATCAAGAAATGTGTGGATAGCATTAATAAAATATGTTTTTGTTTTATTGGAAGAGGGTGTTGCAATTACAGCCATCCTGTCATCTACAGCAAAGCAAATCACACCATGGCATTATACAAGATCATCTACCATCTTCGTTGTGAAATCTTACTTGATCTTTGCAGTTGGAATTGCTTTCTCTTTCTTTTGTTACCTTATGGCTCTCATTGGTACTTATAATAAGATACCATCTATAAAAATTGCCCAAGTTTTTCTCATATGTTCCCTATAAAATTAGATGTTCCATGATAATAGGGATTATGCATTGTGGTAGTTGCATAATATGTTGAAAACTTATTCCTTGTTGCTCAAAAGTGTTAGTTAAATGATTACATCAATTTACATTCAAACCAATGTATATTTACTAAGGACCAACTTATGTGCAAGATACTGTGTTAAGGCCAGAGCATAAAAAGTCGTATTTCTTACTCTAGAGAAATCTGTAATATAGTGAGAAAAATGTACAAAAAATAGTAGATGAAGAGTAATATTTGAAGATTTTATTTCACTTAATTTTATACGTCATTTGGAGAATGTCATCAGCCTGCCTCCAGCCTAGTTGGTACAAATTGTACACTTGGGCCGGGCGCAGTGGCTTACACCTGTAATCCCAGGACTTTGGGAGGCCAAGGCGGGTGAATCACAAGATCAGGAGTTCAAGACCAGCCTGGCCAACATGGTAAAACCCTGTCTATACTAAAAACACAAAAAATTAGCTGGGTGTGGTGGTGGGTGCCTGTAATCTCAGCTGCTTGGGAGGCTGAGGCAGGAGAATTGCTTGAACCAGGAGGTGGAGGTTGCAGTGAGCCGAGATCATGCCACTGCACTCCAGCCCCGGAGACAGTGCGAGACTCCATCTCAAAAATAACAATAATTTAAAAAATTGTACATTTGTTCTACAGTAGCTTTTTTGCTTCTCTAAAAATAAACAAATTGTTAAAATAGAAAACAGCTATATGGTGGTTGAACTGTGTTGAAATTTGAGCTTTTTTTCATTCAATAATACATGTCATTACTTCCTTTACTAAAACAGAGTATGTTGTTCCCAGAGCAAATACACATGACTCTGACTAAGAAAGGACAGAGTCACTTTATTTTATGGTCATCTGTTTGATTATAAACTACGGGCAGATTAACAGTTAAAGGGACAATATCCCTTCTGTCTATTGTGGTATTCTATCAGGTACCATCCCAGTCTTTGGCATTAATCAACTCTCTTCTCGCCCCTTCCATTTTCTCTGTTCTAAAATTCATGTCACCTTTAAAGACAGTTTGGATAAGTTTAAGTACAATAAATTTTGAAGTCATTACATAGCAATTCAAGATGCCAAGTATCCAGAAGTATTCTCTTGGGAGTCACTTTACTAGCTGTAGTACTTCAAAAACCTCAATTTCAACCAACGTCATTATACAACAATCCAAAACGCCGAGAATCCAACAGTATTCATTTTAGGAGTCATTTTACCAACTATAATATTTCAAAAAGCTCTATTTCAAACAGCATCCCAGAACTTTCCTTGTCAAAGCTACAGGATATGATGCAAAACAAAACCAAAACCAAAAACTTCTGTATTTATGCTTTAAAAATTCATCTTACTGCCCATTTTTCTTACTTTTGTTGCCCATTTTAATAAAATATCATGCTTTATTTTGTAGCACTGTAACAAAATTATTGGCACCTACTTTGAGAAATGTGGAAAGGTTGCCGCTCTAGCCAATGACTACAAAATGATCTGCATTGATGAATACTGCCAAACTAGAGACAAAACATCTACATGTGACACTTACTCAGAACTGTCCCGCCTCTGTGCCTCAGATGGTCCTGGCACCTTTGAATCCTGGCGAAGCGATTCCGATGTGGTTTGTGGTAGGTTTTTACCTTCATTGTAGGTTACAACTCTGTAAGTTTCTACAGCACTTTATTTTTTATTTTTTTTCTCATTTATCTTTTTTTTTTTTTTTTATCATACTTTAAGTTCTAGGGTACATGTGCACAACGTGCAGGTTTGATACATAGGTATACAGTACTTTAAAGTTAAGCTGTATTGCAACGTAATCTCAAATGATTCTAAGCCCTGGAAGGGGATCGTAGAGATGATGAAGTCTTGTTTGTCACATATACTTACAAGGAAACAGATTTGTTTAGGTGATGTGACTCGCCTCAAGTTGCAGTGCTTTGTGTTAAGATCTTAATTTAAAATGTTGTACTTGTTACAATCAGTTAAAGTCACGGAAAACCATGAGTGAGTTCTATAGAAAATAACTGGAAAGTTTATCAAATGTATACTGATTAGTACTATCATTTTTCAAAAAGATTAATAAAAAATGTAAATATGAGGTTCATATGCAAACATACTTTCCACATATGCTTAAGTCAATCCTCATAATACAAGTAGAATATAAATATCAACTTAAGATGAAATGAAATTACAGAAAAAATATATTTCCTCTAAATTAAATATTGTGTCATCAATAATGCACAGGAAATTGGCATAATTTAGTCGTATTGAGTATCTTTAAAGACTGACTTGTACCTTGTAACTCAGACTCAAAGAGTTCCATTTGAGAAGCTCCTCCTTAGAAGAGTATGTATTTCTTATATTTAGTTTCCTCTAATATCCGTGTATACATATTTTTATATTTCTTCAGAAACACATAGATGTCCAGAAGAACAACATATCTACAAAGAATGTGGACCCTCCAACCCTGCAACTTGTTCTAATGTGGCTCCTTTTCAAGACAGTGACTGTGTGAGCGGCTGCACGTGCCCAGAAGGTAGTACACCAATGAGAGTATTTACACTAAAACAAAACAAAAGCTAAAAAGAAAGTGGGACTCAAGTCATGTCAGAGTGATATCTTATTTATAGCATGACATTCCAACAATTTAACTATTTCTAATATATTCTCTTAGCAAACTGCAGAGGAGGGTTAGAGAGAATTTTAAAGCTAATGTGTATTTCCATCTCTACAATACCTGAGGGCTTCTGTATTACACAGAATATGCTTTAGTCCCAAATTGAGTGCAATGGGACTGTGCACTGTGTAGCAGTAACTCAGACTCAGAAAATTGTTTTCTATCCTCTTGCCAGTTCTCAAATTAGGAGTAATTGCTTTAACAAGAAATTATCATTTTCGGTGCATGTTACTCTTGAAAGAACTATCTCAAGAGTGATTTCACAATACGCTGCTGAACAATTTACTGATGTTTGTAGAGTTTTGAGGTCAACTTTATACAATGTGTTCTAGGTTATCTGTTGGATGATATTGGAGAGAAAGGAAAATGTGTATTAAAAGCTGAATGTCCCTGTGAATCCAGTGGAAACGTGTATCAGCCAGGAGAAGTCCGAGAAGGTCCTTGTGGTTCTCAGTGGTACGTGTGTGCTTTTTGTTCACATATTATTGATGGTAAAATAATACCAATATTTTTACATAATTTGGAAAGATTCCCAAATGCACCCTTAAAATAATCCTTTAAGAAATCAAAAGCAATATCACTGCATTTTCTGTGTTGTTGGTGTTTTGTTTTTAGACTCAGGGTGTTTTTTATTATAAAATATATGATCTTTCTGTGTATCCTTAGAAGATAATGCTCACTAACAGAAACAGTGTTTTCAATAGTAAACCTCTTGGTAGTTGCAAATATAGAGCAAAGTATAGTATACGATTTTGGTTATAATAATGAAACAATAGTGATGCTAATTCTGCCAAGAATATTTAATAAAACGTACAGTTAGAAAGAGCCAAATACTTTTCAAATAGCTTTTATATGTGGCGAGATTGGTGAAGATGAATAATATATCTATTCAGCAGTAAATTCTAATGTACCAAAAGTTATTGTAGGTTATTTCACTATTAATTGAATACTCAGTTTGAGTCTTCCTTCTAAGTTCTACAACAATGTAATGACCATTGAGATTTCCCCGTTCTTCATTATGGCTTTTCTCTGAAGCTCTAAATTTCTGCAATACTACAAAATACTTTTCTTTTCTTTTCTTTTTTTTTTTATTATACTTTAAGTTCTAGGGTACATGTGCACAACGTGCAGGTTTGTTACATATGTATACATGGGCCATGTTGGTGTGCTGCACCCATCAACTCGTCATTTACATTAGGTATATATCCTAATGCTATCCCTCCCTGCTACTCCCTCCCCACAATAGGACCCGATGTGTGATGTTCCCCTTCCTGTGTCCAAGTGATCTCATTGTTCAATTCTCACCTAGGAGTGAGAACATGCGGTATTTGGTTTTCTGTTCTTGTGGTAGTTTGCTGAGAATGATGGTTTCCAGCTGCATCCATGTCCCTACAGAGGACACAAACTCATCCTTTTTTATGACTGCATAGTATTCCATGGTGAATATGTGCCACATTTTCTTAATCCAGTCTGTCACTGATGAACATTTGGGTTGATTCCAAGTCTTTGCTATTGTGAATAGTGCCACGATAAGCATATGTGTGCATGTGTCTTTATAGCAACATGACTCATAATCCTTTGGGTATATCCCCAGTAATGGGATGGCAGGGTCAAATGGTATTTCTAGTTCTATATTCTTGAGGAATTGCCACTCTGTTTTCCACAATGGTTGAACTAGTTTACAGTCCCACCAACAGTGTAAAAGTGTTCCTATTTCTCCACATCCTCTCCAGCACCTGTTGTTTCCTGATTTTTTTAATGATTGCCATTCTGACTGGTGTGAGATGGTATCTCATTGTGGTTTTGATTTGCATTTCTCTGATGGCCAGTGATGATGAGCATTTTTTCATGTGTCTGTTGGCTGTATGAATGTCTTCTTTTGAGAAATGTCTGTTCATATCCTTTGCCCACTTTTTGATGGGGTTGTTTATTTTTTTCTTGTAAATTTGATTGAGTTATTTATAGGTTCTGGATATTAGCCCTTTGTCAGATGAGTAGATTGCAAAAATTTTCTCCCATTCTGTAGGTTGCCTGTTCACTCTGATGGTAGTTTCTTTTCCTGTGCAGAAGCTCTTTAGTTTAATTAGATCCCATTTGTCAATTTTGGCTTTTGTTGCCATTGCTTTTGGTGTTTTAGACATGAAGTCCTTGCCCATGACTATGTCCTGAATGGTATTACCTAGGTTTTCTTCCAGGGTTTTTATGGTTTTAGGTTTAACATTTAAGTCTCTAATCCATCTTGAATTACTTTTCGTATAAGGCGTAAAGAAAGAATGCAGTTTCAGCTTTCTACTTATGGCTAGCCAATTTTTCCAGCACAATTTATTCAGTAGGGAATCCTTTGCCCATTTCTTGTTTTTGTCAGGTTTGTGTCAAAGATCAGATGTCTGTAGATGTGTGGTATTATTTCTGAGGGCTCTGTTCTGTTCCGTTGGTCTATATCTCTGTTTTGGTACCAGTGCCATGCTGTTTTGGTTACTGTAGCCTTGTAGTATAGTTTGAAGTCAGGTAGCATGATGCCTCCAGCTTTGTTCTTTTGGCTTAGGATTTTCTTGGCAATGTAGGCTCTTTTTTGGTTCCATATGAACTTTAAAGCAGTTTTTTCCAATTCTATGAAGACAGTCATTGGTAGCTTAATGGGGATGACATTGAATCTATATATTACCTTGGGCAGTATGGCCATTTTCACAATATTGGTTTTCTTCCTTTTCCTGAAATGTATTGTGTCTCTGTGGGGACATAATTTGGCTCAATACAAAATGCATTTTCTCTATAAATGGAAAATGTTTTATTTTGGTAGTAATAATCAATATTAATTTATATTATGTTTATATTAATAATTAATTTTAATTTGTATGAAGAATTATAAATAATAGTACCTATAATTTATTGAATGTCTATAACAGTACTGTTCAAGAGAAATATAATTTAGGCTACAAAAATGATCCACATGTATCATTTAACAGTTTTTAGTTGACAAATTTTTAAAAGACATGAAGAAACAGGTGAAATTAGTTTTAGTTATGTATTTTATATAACCCAATATATCTAGAATACTATTATTTAAACATAACATTAATATGAAATCAAGTTAGTGAGGGATTTTACAATATTTTTTTCCTATAAGTCTTCAACATCTGTATGTGTTTTACATTTATAGTGGGTCTCAATTGAGATGAGACACATTCCAAAAGCTCGCTCTATGTATTGTGCGGTGCAATTCTACAATGTGGTTTGTAGCAGGTATTTTAACACTGATAATGAACTGTGTTCCATTTAAAAAAATCTCTGAAATCCAGATTATAAGTTTTATATACTTAATTCATGAGAAGTTATCATTATAGTCAAGGCTTCTAAAATATTAGGATACCACCATCAATGAGATGTTTTATTAGAGCTGAGATTTGGGTGGAAAATAAAAATGGTCGAATAAAGCTTAACCAAATGTCTTAACTTGTGATGAATTTTTAGTGTGAAATTTTATTTGAACCATAGAGAAAATACAATTGATAACCCTTAATATAACCATTACAATTTAACAGCACATGCCAAGATGCAAAATGGTCTTGCACTGAAGCATTATGCCCTGGAAGATGTAAGGTGGAAGGAAGTTCCCTTACCACCTTTGATGGTGTTAAGTACAACTTTCCTGGAAACTGCCACTTCCTGGCCATTCACGTATGTAATAGCCTGCAATATTTGAGCAAACTGATATACAAACAAAGCTATTCTTCAACCAATTTAAAACACAGTCTTCACCTTGAATTAGTATTTAAAGAAATAAAAAATGAACAATCCTTCAATTACTGGTTATGTATTTCAGTATGTTTTCTATCACATACTGGCACTGATGGTATTACCTGTCAGTATTAAATTAACATTACCTGTCCTCCTTGGAAATTCCTTGCAAAAAAACAACCTAACAAATAGAACCCTTTTCATTCACTCATAATCATATGAATACACTGGGAATTTATTTCATTCTTCTACTTTTCTTTGTGTGTGGTCACTACTGTTTCAAATAAAATAATCTTTTACATTCCATGAAGCATCTTCTGCTTTCATTATTATTTCCTTAAATTTATTTTTAGTTTTTATAATACAACAGTATCACTATGATAGAGGCTATTCTTACATTTACATTCTTTTCAGTACTAAAATTTTAAGTCACTTGAATTTCAGTAAAAGAGTGATTCCGTTTTGTAGTTTGTGCTACAAAGAACTAGCAATCTAGTCCACCTGAGAGTTAGTGATTTTATATAATCTTTTTGGTAAGAAATGAAGATGAACAGAATTTGTGAATCCTGAAGTAATAAATGTTGGTTAATGTCCTGTAAGCTACAAAATGTAGTTGCTGCTACTAAAAGTCACTCTTCCAAAATAAAGCTTCTTGATTGCCTACCAACATAATCTGCCTTTCCTCCTTCTTCTTCTTTTTTTTTTAATTTATTTGAGATGGAGTTTTACTCTTGCCGCCCAGGCTGGAGTGCAATAGCTTGATCTCAGCTCACCGTAACCTCTGCCTCCTGGGTTCAAGTGATTCTCCTGCCTCAGCCTCCTGAGTAGCTGGGATTACAGGCGCTTACCACCACGCCTGGCTAATTTTTGTATTTTTAGTAGAGACGGGGTTTCACCGTGTTGGCCAGGTTGGTCTCGAACTCCTGACCTCAGGTGATCTGCCCACTTTGGCCTCCCAAAGTGTTAGGATTACAGGCGTGAGCCACTGTGCCAGGCCTGCCATTCCTTCTTTTTATGCTCCTCTAAATCCAATAGGATACAGGATGGGGAAAGTAAGAGGGGAAAATGACAAAGCATAGGGAACATTTGCTTCTTATAGATTACAGATTTCCAGACATTGAAATGAGATCTGGAAGTCTATGTTTGATATGACTTATATTACAGTTTAACAAATTAAATGACTCTCACATTGGATTTAAAAAGACATTGCGAACTGTCCAGAGAAGAAGCAAACTGTGTTACTGCTAATTCCTAAGAGTCCTTATGTGGCAGTACATTCCCTTTGGGAAGACAAAAAGTAAAAATAAAATTAAAAAATGATGACTATGAAAATTCATCAATGGTAAACTACATGGATATAGTTTATGCAAGATACTAAGCTCTTGGCCAGTCCAGAGGCTGTACTATGGGCTGAACTTGGTTTCTATTCTTAGAGCACTCTGATTGTAGTAGGAATTGTACATATTTAAAATTCAAACACTCATTGTGAATGAATTACATAGTAATAGCATACCATAAATAGCATTAAATGACATTCTAATAAACATTTTAATGAAATGTATTTTTTACAGAATGAAGATTGGTCTATTAGTGTTGAGCTCCGTCCATGCCCAAGTGGTCAGACAGGAACATGCTTAAATAGCGTTACCCTTCTTTTGAATTCTGTAAGTAATCAGCTTCCTAAGGCTTATTCAGAGTCAAATCATATCACTTATTTTATAAATTCAGGATTTTTGAGGCTGAAGAAGAGAAGCTTTACTATGTATACTCAAAGCTTAAGTAAAATTGCATAGAAAATTGATAAAGTCTCTGGAAGTGCCAGCTAGTTGCAAAAGTCCTGAAGTATATCAAAATTACCATAGATATACAATTAATATGTTGATTATGGATCAAATTTATGTGTTCATTGAAATGTTAAACTTTGCAGACCATTTATGAAGGAAGGCAATGGCATTTGTTTAGAGCTTTATTTATTTGGAATTGACATTATAAGTGGAAATAGACCTAAATGGGAAGGGAGGATGAGTAGTTTGGACTTTGACCTTTACAGGCTGTTTAACCTTTGGATACCCAAGTTACCGTCTTGGGTTTCCATTTCTGCATTCACATGTTGGGGATGAAGATTTATTTACAATCTGGTACACAGAGTTGGTATGAGAAACAATGAAGCAAAGTGTGCCTTAAAAATGCTTTAAAAATGTATTTTAGATATTTATTAATTAATCCTATAGCATTAAACATCTTATGACATAAAAATTTGGGTTCATATATTACATTAAAATTAATACTGCAAGTTAATATTAACTAACAAAGTGTTTTAAATATTAGTCTGTTCCAGTTGACAAATACATATTCAGCAGTGATGGAACAGTCACAAATGACAAGATTAGAAATCAAGGTTATTACTATTCAGGTAAGTTTAATAACAACATTTTAAAATAAGTGTAAGATGCAGTCATTTTTTCAATTTTTAAAGCTATTACATTTCTGATTTTTAACAGATATCAAAATATTAAAGTATTTTAAGAAAGTAAGAACTGTTGAACATGTAATTAATGTTCTTAATTATTTTAACAGATAAAATACAGATTTTCAACGCATCTTCCTCATACCTTCAAGTAGAAACATACTTTCACGTAAAACTACAAATACAAATTGTTCCTGTGATGCAATTATATGTTTCTATGCCACCCAACCAATTCACAGACACTGTGGGTAAGTCCTCTGGATTAAGTTTTATTCCCAAGGCTGAAATATTACCATCACTTATTCTAATTTCTTAATTAGATAATTAATTAATAACAGTAAGCCAATAAACCATTTTGACTTAATCTTTCCTTCCACATTGTAGTAAAATAATTCCAACTTACTCGTCATAGTAAAGATGGCTTTACTTATTACAAAATCTATTCCCTAAAGATTTTAACAATTTAAATTTTTAAACATTTTAAATTAACGCTTTTATTTAAATGAGATTTGATAATATATGTGTTTTTTTTGTTTGTTTGTTTGTTTTTTTTGAGACGGAGTCTCGCTGTGCTCCCAGGCTGGAGTGCAGTGGCCTGATCTCGGCTCACTGCAAGCTCCGCCTCCCGGGTTCACGCCATTCTCCCGCCTCAGCCTCCCAAGTAGCTGAGACTACAGGCGCCCGCCACCACGCCCGGCTAGTTTTTTGTATTTTTAGTAGAGACGGGGTTTCACCATGTTAGCCAGGATAGTCTCGATCTCCTGACCTCGTGATCCACCCGCCTCGGCCTCCCAAAGTGCTGGGATTACAGGCTTGAGCCACCGCGCCCGGCCGATAATATATGTGTTAATGTATCACTTTGCTAGTGTGTGCTACTAAGGCTTTAAACCATAGTTGAATAAATGAAAATATTATAGATATAAATCTTTTGAAAATCACAGTTTATATAAAAGCTACACTGTGACTTGTCTTTCTGGGAGATCATATGGTCATTTCTGTCACTGATGTTTTCTGTCTTATAAATCAGTTATTAACTACAGCCATAAATGTTGAGCAAAACAAACAAAGATTATGGCAAGTGCCACAAAGACTAGTACTTAACAAACAGCAGAAGGTTTTGTAACACACCTGTACTTGAGAAGGTAACTTATTTACTCAAAGGAATAGATGTAACTCATAGGTCAGAAGGGTCTGGGTTAAAAAGGCATATAGCACTCAATATGATTCAACTATCCACACTGAAATCGTGCAAATGTGAGTCATAAGTTCCTACTTAGAAGCACACTTTCTGTTGGCTCCTCCAAAGAGATACAAGTTACAGCGACAAATAGGAAAAAGACAGTATTCATGGCAAATGGTGTTTCAGTGCTCCTGGAATGCGAATGAAAGGGAATTTGGGTGAAATCTGAAATGCCATGACATTTTACTTAATGTATGAAGGCTAAACAAGGCATATTCTCAGGTAGCTTCTACAGGTTTTCTCTTGGGCAAAGAACTGAATGTGCAGTGAGGATGTGAATCCAAAAAATTGAGTAGGTGAGGTGTGAAACTTTGCTGTGTGCTTTTATACAGGACTCTGTGGTTCCTACAACAACAAAGCAGAGGATGATTTCATGTCAAGTCAGAATATATTGGAGAAGACATCTCAAGCATTTGCTAATTCTTGGGAAATGATGTCCTGTCCTAAAGGAAACCCCTCTTCATGTATTAGTATAGAAAAAGGTAATGTTAATTGACTATTGAAATCTGTAATTACATATTTGGTGCTAGGAATTATGTACTTATTTTGGTAATAATATGAACACGTCAGATAATCCTGGCTTTAGTTAGTTTTTGTTGTACTGTCTGAATTTTGGAGGATACAGCAGAGAAGCAATCTGGTTGGCTGATCTTATTCCTACAAAACAAATAGTTCATGGGAGTTCATCTTGGTTGTTTGCTTTTCTATACCTACTCCTTTCCTTCTTACATAATTTTCACTGTCACTATAGAATAACAAGATTAGAAGAGATTTGGGGCACATTTAGTTCTTCAATTATTCCCTCCTTTAACTTAGTTATAAAAATAGTCATTGGTTGAACTAGCAAGACTCGCCCAAACTGGTGAAGCCACTTGATGATAGAGCTGTGGTTGGGTCCAGGTGTCCTAACTACTGCTGTGCAAGCCCCAATACAGACATTAATTAAACTTTACACTGGTATGATTTAGCTTACATTTATGCTTACCAAAAGGATTTTAAAATATTAGTTCAATTTATTTCTACCAAAACTCATGAGCAGCCTGGGCGGGACTATTATCCCCACTAATGTAGATAGTGGGGATAATGGAGCACAGAGAGGGTTAATAAAGATCCCTAGTGAATAAGGATGACAGATGAGAAATTCAAGTATTTTGAATCCAAGTCATGCTTTGGTCGCTCCTCTGGTATTGCTGATACTAATAAATGCTTCATTTTGTGTTGCTTCTTTCATAAAAAAAAAAGAGTGCAATGGAAGCTAAGTTAAAATATATTACATTGACATGTTAATTAGTTGTTTCTAAATTAATATATACTTGAAATAGTCTTATCAGATTATAATAATATTTTAACATTACTAAGGCAATTCCTTTTGAAAGCCTTGTCTACTAATTTTGATTTAAAAGAGTTGGTAGAAGCATTAATGTAAACATCATAATACATATTTCAGGGTTTTGATTATCATATTATTTTGATTTTGGAGTGTTGCAATGAAAACAGTTATAATGAGAATGTATATCTCATAAGATACCAAGTCAATTTATGTTAAGCAGACTGTATGCCACCACTTTGGAGAGATATAGAAATTAATTAAATTTAATTTTCAGTGCTTTACATTTAACTTAACATAAAATACAGAAAATTAAACTGTATTTTAATAAGCTGTTAGTAATATTTAGATAAAAAGTGATGATACTGGGTTGCCAATTTGTTAAAATTTTGGAAATAATTGGTCTCAGTTTGTTTTTAATAGAGACAGCTTCCTCTATTACCAAAAATCTTTAGGCCAAGCACTTATTACTCAGATGCTATTGTTATGATTTTTATTTTTGTTAATTTAATACTATGCTAGTTATTTATAGGCCAATGAAATATCAATTAAAAAACAAAACAAAATTGGTGTGTTGGAATTATTGATACTGGTTGTGCTAATATATGACCTTCAGGAAAACTGATATAATCTTCTATAATCTTCTGAGGTGACTGGGATCATGTGGTGGTTGGGCGGGGTGGGGGGCGTTGTTGTGGTTGCTTTATTTACCAACTCATCACAATTTAGCTATAAATATATATTTTAAAGTTAAAAGGAATCTAAAGATATAATACGGTCCCCTAATTCCATTTTTATATAGAAACTGCATTTCAGAGAAAGGTAAATTGATTTAATCCAAAATTCCAAAGCTAACAAAGACTTTGCCTCTTAGTGTAAGATTTTTTAATTATAGCATGCCATCTTTGCATATAGTGACAAGTTAGATGTATTACAGCAGAACACTTTAAAAATTGTTTTAATAGAGAGAACAGTTAAAATTGTACATCTTTTCTTTCAATTAAAGAATTATGGCCGGGTGCGGTGGCTCACGTCTGTCATCCTAGCACTTTGGGAGGCCGAGGTGGGCGAATCATGAGGTCAGGAGATCGAGACCACCCTGGCCAACACGGTGAAACCCCATCTCTACTAAAAATACAAAAAATTAGCTGGGCTTGGTGACACACACCTGTAATCCCAGCTATACAGGAGGCTGAGGCAGGAGAATCACTTGAACCCAGTAGGCAGAGGTTGCAGTGAGCCGAGATCATGCCGCTGCACTCCAGCCTGGGCGAAAGAGTAAGACTCCATCTCAAAAAAAAAAAAAAAAAAAAGGAAAGGATTATGACATTATTGAAACTAATTTTGAGTGCACTGATTTTCTTCCAGAAAAGTTTGCTGAAAGGCACTGTGGAATTCTTCTTGATTCAAGTGGGCCTTTTGCTTCCTGCCACCCAATTGTGAACCCTAAACACTATCATGAGGTATGTGAGGCTCTAACATTAACACCTCTTGTTGACAAATACTTTGCTGATATTGAAAAAAGCATGTGGATATTAAATATTTTCGAATAACAGCCATTGTCAGTAGATTAAAGTATATCCTTCGATATGTATTAGATTCTATTAATTCATTCTTGTGTTAGATATGCCAACTTCAGAAGAAAAGTGGTGCTGGAAAATAACCCCAAATGAGAAAAATCTTGAATAAGTTTCTCTTTCTGCCTTTTAAAAAATGTTTTGACAAGCAGGCTAATAATTCATTCACTATTTTGAATATTTAAAAATGTTTTCGAACATTTCAAAAAAGCTTTTTTTGGAGTAGAAGAGTGGTTAGGAACTAAATTATACTCAGTTTACCTGTTCTTCTGAGTAACTTCATAATGTAATATAAATTTGTTTCTTATTTTCAAGGAATGCAAAAAATATACTTGCTCTTGTGAAAACAGTCAAGACTGCCTATGTACAATTTTAGGTAACTATGTGAAAGCGTGTGCTGAGAAGGAAACATACATAGTAGAATGGAGAACTGGCCTATGTGGTAAGCCGCAGAGAAGCTTGCAATAACTACTTCCTTCCCAGTTTTGCTACAGTGGGTGTGTGGGGGTGTGTGTGTGTGTGTGGTGTGCGTGTGTAGGCATATGTGTTTACAAATTTTTAACTAGTTCTTTCAAAGATGATTTTTTTGTTTTATTTTTAATATCCTTGTGCAATCCTTACATATTTTACTTCTTGATTTATTGATCTTGATTTAATATATTCACATATAGAGAAAAACCAGAATATATATGTATTTATATATAAATATATGTTTCTGTTCAATTATTGTGTGCTGAAATTTAAATAATGTTCTGACTGCTAATGCATTTGTAAATGACATTTTAATATGAATAATTTATGTTGAGAAAAAACAAAAATGAACCAATAAATTAAGGGCTCAACTATGATATTTTTAAAATCTTGCTTTGTTTTAAAATATTTATTGCACTGTTTGACTATGACTTCACAAAAACACTTGATTTACCAACAGTAAAACAAAAACAAACAACAAACTTTGTAGAAACAAACCTCTTGTAGATCATATTTAACACCACATTGCTTGTATCTAGTTAATCAATAAGATCTGTCCATTTCACCTCCAAAATCTCTCTTAAATTTATTCACATCTCTCCATCTATATTGCCACCAACCAGGTTCAAGAAACTACCATTGTTTTTTCTCCTGGGTGATTTCAGCAGCCTCCTTCAATATTTACTCTTGGCTTCCTCTAATCCATTTTCTACAGAAAAACCAGGGTAATCTTTAAAACCAAGCCAAATGGAACTAAGCATATCATGTGACACTCCAGGCTAAAATAAGTTAATGGTGTCTCATTGCTCTAAGGCTAAATACCAAACTCCTTAAGGGGGCCCTGTAAATTTTAACCACTGATTCATTCTGTCTCTGGCCATATAGTTTCTATTCTTCTATGTACTCTTTGAAAGACTCATTCTCCCTCTGATTTAGGCTATTCTCCAGACAGAATCACCTCTCCCTGGACTGTCTTCTTGCTCTTCATCTACTCACGCTCTTCACTAAGTGTAGATCCTCATCTGTACAGTTAGTGCTTCCCCTCTTGTTTCTTCATAGCACGTACCATGATTGTCCTTTCACTGGGAATATAAGCCACGTGAAAGCAATGTATTGCTTCTCCTGTTTATGGGCTTAACCCCCAGCAAAGTTTTTAAACACATTAATAGGAATTCAGTATTGACTGAAAACAAAAAAGAATTTTAAAAACCCAATGAACAAGGACTTAAAAAATTCATAATCTCTCTTATGAAAATTCACGATATCTATAAACATCGAGCTGAAATAAAATTATTTCCCTGAATATGTACATATTCATTGTTTCTTTTGTCTCTGTACCAACAGAACATTCTTGTCCAAGTGGACTAGTTTTCAAGTACAATGTAAAAGCCTGTAATAGTTCTTGCCGATCATTGTCAGAGAGAGATAGGAGCTGTGATGTAGAAGATGTTCCAGTTGATGGATGCACCTGCCCTGATGAAATGTACCAGAATAATGAAGGAAACTGTGTACTGAAATCTCAGTGTGACTGCTACATAAATGACGAGGTCATGCAACCAGGCAAACTCATCCATATTGATGACAATAAATGGTATGGAAATTACATGTATACTTGCTATGACACTGAAATCAACAGACTGTGTTCTTTTCAGAGAAATGGTCTTTTGTCAGTATGAAGTCTTTTTAGACTGGTCATACTTATGATTCTTATTTCTTAATAAAAATCTCTTTTATTCTGGAAGGCTCATTGCATCCTAATGGATATAGATTATCCCACTCTGGTTTTGTTTTAAACACCAGTAGAAAAATATTCTGGTAAATTCTATATACAGACAATGTGAAATGATTTCATATTCAGAAGATGCTCTCTAGCTGTCTCTCTGTAGTCATCATTCAACAAACACTTATTAAGTGTCTGCAGTGTGCCAGGCCTTGTGCTGAGTGCTGGAGTTGCAAAGCTGAAGGAACATTGTCTTGGACTTCAAGTAAGCAGGGCACAAACTATTAGAAGGAGCTTTGTATACTAGAATATGGTAGCAGAAAGAGCCAGGTACTACCTAAGGAGATTAAGACAAACTTCTCAGAGAAGACAGGCAAATAAATTGTACGAGGGAATGAATCTTTTTCCAGACAAAAATGAAATGTAGAGGATGATTTCCTGTAAACAGAATGCACAGATGTAGGAAATGTTAGAAAAAAACTACACATGTGGGTTGTTTTGTACAAGATTGGGTTAGAAACACTGACAGTGGTCAGATCATAACCAAGAATTTGGAATTAGTTTCTGAAGAATTGAAGAATTTTGACTATTTTGGCCAAGGAGGCTATGATTTCTACAGTTTGGAGCAAAGTAATTTTTCTCTTTCTTTCTCTTTCTTTCCTTCTTTCCTTCTTTCCTTTTTTCCTCCCTTCCTCCCTTCCTCCCTTCCTTCCTTCCTCCCTTCCTCCCTTCCTCTCCTTCTTTCCTTCCTCTCCTTCTTTCCTTCTTTCCTTCTTTTCTTTCTTTCTTTCTTTCCTTCTTTCCTTCTTTCTTTCCTTCTTTCCTTCTTTCTTTCCTTCTTTCCTTCTTTCTTTCTCCCTTTCTCCCTTTCTCCCTTTCTCTCTCTCTCTCTTTCTCTCTCTCTCTCTCTCTTTCTTTCTTTCTTTCTTTCTTTCTTTCTTTCTTTCTTTCTGTCTGTCTGTCTGTCTATCTTAGATGGGGTCTCACTTCAATTGCCCAGGCTGCAGTTCAGTGGCACAGGTTTGGCTCACTGCAGCTCCAACCTCCCTGGGCTCAAGTGATTCTCCCACCTCAGCCTCCTGAGTAGCTGGGACTACAGGTGCACGCCACCATGTCCAGCTAATGTTTTGTATTTTTAGTAGATACAGTATTTTGCCATGTTGCCCAGGCTGGTCTTAAACTCTTGGACTTAAGCAATTCACCTGCCTTGGCTTCCCAGAGTGCTGAGATTACAGGCATGAGCCACTGTGCTCAGCCTGGAGCAAAGTAATTTAAGCATGTTTTTAATTCCATAGAGAGATGTAGGAATTCTTGACAACATAATTGCCAACATGAAATAGCCATTCAAAACTACTTTGAATACACCTCCTCTCTTTTCTTTGGTTTCATGAGGCTATCATTTAGCAATAAGTAATTTTTCTTGATCATTCAAAAGGAAAGCCTAGGTAACCCCTTTATATCAAAGCCCATGAGCCTTTGGCTGGGGTTTGATAATGATAATTTCTTTTTCTCTGTAGTTTTGGGGAATCAATAGATTAACTTTTTAATGGTGCTTAATAAAGAATTACTAATTTAACTGTTTTGGACATTAGAAAATACGCAGTCTGCTCTTATTTTCATGGGAATCAATACATTAACTTTTCAATGAATCAGGCCAGTACCTCCAAATTATGTTCCCTTCACCATATTTGAGACTTTCCTCAGCTGGCACCACTGTGATAGCTAACTTGGTTGCTCATTGTTGCTCTGTCTCTCTGTGTCCTGTTTCCTGCACTACTGCAAGAATGTGTAGCTTAAAGCCACGTGCATACCTATGTAACAAACCTGCATGTTCTGCACATGTATCCCAGAACTTAAAGTATAATAATAGTAATAATAACAACAATAAAGACTATGTAGCCTAAAGCACTATTCTGATAGGGCCACCTCCCTGCTCAGAAACTTTAGTGACTGACAGTTACCTGGAGAACAAATACAAACTTGCAAGTCATTTAAGACCATGTAAAGTCTGGCCCCAATCTACATATACTGCTTCCCCCATTTTCCCTTCTTTCCATCCAAACATGAATCATTTGAGTCACTGGAACATATCTTGTTCTCTCCTACACCACAGTTTGGCATATTATCAGAAGTATTAAATTTCACTTCTCATCAAGATCCAGCCATCCTTTCCACAAGGTTTTCTCTGATGCCCATAAAACCTTGTTTGTACATTCTTGTAATATTTACAAGATGATATCTTATCCTTTGGTATATTTTATGCCTCTTCTGGGGATGGTGTCTCACTCATTTAACTAATTGTCCTTGAAACTTATGTCTAAATTTATAATTTTGTTTTATTTCCAGTGTCTGTCGGGATGGAATTCTTCTTTGCCAGATTCCCATTGATTTAACCCTACGTAAGTGTTAAAATCACGGTGCAAATTTAAAATATCCACTTTTGCTAAAGAAAACAGATCGACAGGCTCTTGATCAATGACAATTCTTCTTATTCTGCAGAAAATTGTTCTGGAGGGGCTGAGTATGTAGACTGTAGGGATCCCAAAGCACAGAGAAGAACCGACAGAACATGCAGTACTCGGAACATACCTGTTTTTGATGTAAGTAACATAGTATTAGAGTTTAGCCATTGAAAGGTTTTGTTTCGGGTCCTAGGAAAAATAATTAGAAGGTCATACTCTTTTTGCGTGTTATTTTCAGTTGTCAAAGATTGACTCCAAATACATACATGATATATTTAAGCATTTAAATTAATGCTGATAATATGACATGATTAGAATGGTGCCTCATGGTGTATATTTTATATTTATTCTTGTAGGAGAACTTGCCTTGCAAACGTGGGTGCTTTTGTCCAGAAGGAATGGTTCGAAATTCTAAAGGGATATGCATCCTTCCTGATGACTGTCCGTGCTCTTTTGGTGGACGAGAATATGATGAAGGAAGTGTCACTTCTGTTGGCTGCAATGAATGGTGCTTAATAATGGATTTTTATTTTATTTGTTTTAGATATTAGAAAATGCAGTCTGTTCTTATTTTCATAGGAAAGAATTCACACTTTGGGATATTTGAAAAAAAAATGACCAAATACAGTTAGAAAAAGATGCTATTTTATTTATTTATTTATTTATTTATTTATTTATTTATTTATTTATTTTGAGACAGAGTCTTGCACTGTCACCCAGGCAGGAGTGCAGTGGCATGGTCTCGGTTCACTGCAAGCTGGCCTCCCGGGTTCATGCCATTCTCCTGCCTCAGCCTCCAGAGTAGCTGGGACTATAGGTGCTCATCACCACACCCGGCTAATCTTTTGTATTTTTGGTAGAGACAGGGTTTCACCGTGTTAGCCAGGATGGTCTTGATCTCCTGATCACGTGATCTGCCCGCCTCGGCCTCCCAAAATGCTGGGATTAGAGGCGTGAGCCACCGTGCCCGGCCAAGATGCTATTTTTAAAACAGAAGTTTATGTAGCATTGTATATATTGAACATCCTACATTATAACGAAGACTACTACAAAATTTAAATCAATATGAAACATAATTTTGTGCTTCTTTACAAAAGCAATATTAGTGTATGAATCCCGGCATAATATAATCACTACGCTGTGTCATCTTTTCCTTTTAGTACCTGCATTAAAGGGTCTTGGAGTTGTACCCAAAATGAATGTCAAACCATCTGCCACATCTATGGGGAAGGTCATGTTAGAACTTTTGATGGGAAAAGTTACAGTTTTGACGGTCTCTGCCAGTATTCATTTCTTGAGGTAATTATGAATATGTCTTATTAAAATTTTTCTATAATTCTTAATTGTTCATTTGTAGATTAGTTCCAAATACTTTTGTTTTCAAATGGGAAATATTTTTAAAAGGTCCCTTATATGTTTCCAGAAGGCAGTAAAATGTTATATTGTGTACTGCTGGCTCTGGAGGCTAGGACTAGATTTCACTGCTGGCTCCATCTTTTATCAGATGCATGTGTTTGGGGACATTCCTTAACCTCTCAGTGTCTCAGTTTTTGTATTTACAAAATGGGCATGAAAATAGCCCCTACTTGAAACCACACTAGAGCACACACTGGAGGACATACTAGTGCTCAATAAATAAATGCTAGATATGATTCTTCCAACAACAGCACTGGCAGCAAAAATTACAACTAACATTTATGAGCGCTTCTTTGTCAAGCAAATTTATATATTTCATTGCATTTAATAATTATAATACTATAAGACTGATATTATTATTCCTATGATGCAGATGAAGAAATTGAAGTTTAGAGAGGTTAAGCAACTTAAGCTACCAAATAGAAAATGTCATAGTAAACCTAGACCTGTCTGATTACAGAGTTCATGCTTGTTACATACATTCCAGAGTTCATCTTATCAAGCTGCAAGCTTCCTAACTAACATTTAAGGGGTAAAATTTGTTGTATTTATGCATTAGTTTTGTTTGAATATCAAGTTTCATGTAAGTCTTTGAGGAAATAAGGCCAAGTTTACCTAGCTAGTCTAGAAATAAATCTGTGATTACAAACGTCTATACTTTAAATACTTACATGTTTATGGAATAATTCTGAACTTGTGCAGAAGTAATGGGAAAATAACTGAGTCAAAACAAATTAGCTAGAGTGGACTTAGTCAAGGCTAACTATCTGTAAATGTGTTAAACTATTGTTTTTTGGAAATTCCGTAACACAACATACGGCAATTTATTGAGTTTAAGGCAAATATTTTCTCTAAGAATATTTGTCTGACACAAATACTGTAGTTGAGTTCTGTGTCTCTAATATTTACAAACTATTATAATTTTTATTTTAAAGGATTATTGTGGTCATGAAAATGGCACATTTCGTATTTTAACGGAGAGTGTTCCATGCTGTGAAGATGGACTAACATGCTCAAGAAAAATTATAGTTTCTTTTCAGGTACTGTACTATTTTCTTTATTTTTTCCTCTCAGATTGTGACAGCCAAATAAAACTGTTATTATAAATCTGTCTGAATTTACAGGATCAGAATGTTGTCTTGCAAGATGGTAAAGTAACAGCAGTCAAATCTACAGAAAGTAAGAAATGTGAACTCAATACAAATGCATACTCCATACATACTGTTGGCCTGTACTTAATTCTGAAATTTCAAAATGGAATAATCATGATTTGGGACAAAAATACAAGACTGTCTGTTATTCTGGATCCAAACTGGAATGTATGTATATCGCTAACAACTGAATAACGGGGAAGCAAAATCATTTCTGTTACTAAAAATTAAAGACAGGTATTGATAGGCAGAGTAAAGGGGAATGGCAGGGTCTCTGTTAGAGTAACAAGCCCTCCACCTTTCTTCAACCTTCTTATGAAATATGAAATGTAATCAAAGATAACAAAATCTGGTTAAAAAGTAAATGCAAGGCCGGGCGTGGTGGCTCAAGCCTGTAACCTCAGCACTTTGGGAGGCCAAGACAGGCGGATCACGAGGTCAGGAGAGCGAGACCACCTGGCTAACACGGTGAAACCCCGTCTCTACTAAAAAATACAAAAAACTAGCCGGGCGTGGTGGCGGGTGCCTGTAGTCCCAGCTACTCGGGAGGCTGAGGCAGGAGAATGGCGTGAACCTGGGAGGCGGAGCTTGCAGTGAGCTGAGATCCGGCCACTGCAGTCCAGCCTGGGAGACAGAGCGAGACTCTGTTTCAACCAAAAAAAAAAAAAAAAAAAAAAAAAGGTAAATGCAATAACCTGAGGCATTGTAGTTTACCCATATTTGGTTACTTGAGATTATCACATGATGTGATTTTCAGGTATTTGATATATTTTGAACTAAATGTGTTCCTTGGAGCAAATATTTTAAGAAGCCAAAGTAGTCTCATGTATAATTTGAAACTAGCAGACATACCTGTTTTGGTTCTTTAGACATTTATTCTGTGTGGTACTAGATCATTTTATGACATGGGGTACCTTAAATGCGAGAATACTCTTATCCACAAATTCTGGAATCTTATCCATGAAAATTGGAATTTTACATAGATTCATGCTCCAATATGCATAATCATGATATCTATCTGTTCATCTATCATCTGTTTATCTATCTCAATGTCCCTAGTACAACTAATTTTTAAATTTCCCTTTCCGATCAATACAGGGCAAGGTGTGTGGTCTTTGTGGAAATAACAACGGTGATCTCAAGGATGACTTCACAACAAGATACTCTTCAGTAGCTTCTGGAGCACTGGAATTTGGGAATAGTTGGAAAACAAGCCAAGAGTGTTCAGATACAGTGGCTCAGACTTTCCCATGTGATTCAAACCCATACTGTAAAGCCTGGGCTGTGCGAAAATGTGAGATCCTCAGAGACAGCACCTTCAGAGACTGCCACAGCAAGGTAGCATTGTTCTGAAAGCAGAGACTTACACAGGGTTTCCTCCCAGAGACTCATGTGCTGTGCTCTGCCTAGGTTGACCCCAGTGCTTACTATGATGCATGCATTGAAGAAGCCTGCGCATGTGACATGGAGGGGAAGTACCTGGGATTCTGCACTGCCGTGGCTATGTACGCAGAGGCGTGTAGTGCAGTTGGAGTTTGTGTCTCATGGAGAAAACCAAATCTGTGTCGTAAGTGAAGTCCATATGATGTTGTTCTTTCAAAATTTAATTAGATAGAAGTGTTTTGTTAGACCCTCAGTCTTCCTCTCATATTTTCTATAAAACACATGTTTGTGTACCTAGAAACATGTTGATATTTTTGTTTATGGTGTGCAAAAATACCTAACTTAAAAAATAAAGCACCTGGCCCAGCGCTTCAAGTTCAATTTTAGTTTAAAAATTCATGTGTTCACAGGGGGAAAAATGAATACTGATGGAGAATATTTCTCATTCATACTTCGATGATGAACTGTTTACCTATCTTGGTATATTTACATATCCTTCAATATTTACTGAATATATTACTTTTGCTTAAAGTGCTCACACATGTTTCCTTGAAAGCTTTCATAGAGCCCTATTGAAGATGAACTGTACATTGAGTATAGACTGAATCTCGATACATATGGAATGTAATAACCTTAATAGAAATGAGTCAGCTCTTTTCCTTCTAAGTATTATGAGAGAAAATATGAGAAGTGTTAAAACAGAACCCTCATTTTATTCAGTTTTTTATGCACAGGATTAGATTATATTGACATCTTTAGTTACTTCATTTAGGAACTGTTATTTACATACTAAAAAGCTTAATTGTCTAGGATTTAGTTTTCCAATTTAAAGTTGAAATTGAAACCATGAATCTAGGCTATGACCTAAATATCTCTAAATGATAAAATGAAAGTTTACTTGTTAAATCTCAAACTAACCAGAGTATGAGATGGCAAAACAAAGTTCTATTTTGAGTTTATATGTCTACTCCCCTTGTGACCTATTTTGGCTTATATGACAGTTTAGATAAAGCCAAAGGAACTTGATAAGACCTGATATAGTTTAGATATGTTTATTATTAATATCATCCCAAATCCCTTATTAAAATGCTTTGGAAAATGAAAGGTGAAAATTGTCATATAATGAATGAAAGTAATTTGATATAATTCAATTATAGCTGTCTACTGTGATTATTACAATGCACCTGGGGAATGCAGATGGCATTATGAACCTTGTGGCACAGTGACTGCAAAAACATGCAAAGATCAGGTCATTGGCCAGAAATTTTCTTCACTTTTAGAAGGTAACACATACTTTAAGAATATCCATAAAGTAGTGCAAATGCTATTCATCTTAACTGGAAAGGATTGCTTCTCCCAATTTAGTGTCTAACACTTGGCAATTTAATGAATAGTTATCTTTATTATGTCATTAATGTTTCTACATTAGAAACACTTTCTCTAAACATAAGCTTAGTGGGGGATGGGGACAGCACTCTGATCCTATTGTCACTTTTATATCTTTGATTAGACAATGTTGTTTAGTGTGAATGCAGTTTCAGAATGCAACATATAATACAATCTTGCTTGAGTAGTATAATTACTGTAGTAATGAACTATATCTTACACTTAAGCAGCATTTTATTCTTAGCATTATTTTCAGAGATAAACAAAAAACAGGCAAGAAAACAGTATAACATGAAACTCTTCCAAAAGTCACAACTGTGTTAAATCCTTTGGTGTATTTTTAGCTTATTTTGGTATGACTTTATCTTTACTTACTGTTGCAAAGACAGATATTTGAAACTGGCATTCACATTTCAGGATATGTATTTACCAGAGCCTATTTTATGTTACAGCATCATGCCCGTTATGAAAGTAGCAAATCATTTAAAATTACTTCAAGAATCATTTTAGAAAAAAATAAATCAACCAAAATCTTTAAGTTCTTAGTCTGACATTTCACTGCAAGAAGATCTGAACCTTGTTTTATTTTTATATTTTCATTATGAGTGTGATATTGTTTTGCTATTGTCTACTTCACTTCATGGAGTCATTTAAGTAACTTTACAAATATATAATATTCAGTATAATGAGTTTCAGTAGATAGAGATGAACTGTGGGTCATTTTTACACACAGGTTGTTATGCTAAGTGCCCAGATAGTGCTCCTTACCTGGATGAGAACACCATGAAATGTGTCAGTTTATCTGAGTGCAGCTGCTTCTATAATGATATCATACCAGCAGGGGAAGTGATTGAAGATAATTGTGGAAGAACATGGTATATTCTCTACTAACTTTTCAATAAGCAATTTTGACTTTTGCCTTTTCATTTAGGAGGAAAACTAAATACGTGTATGAATATATTATGTTAATAATATATATGTCATGTATACATGTATATATATCTATAATTTTTGATCCTGCCATTTCTGAATGAGAAGGCCAGCTTTAGGTTCATTTTATATCAGTTATGTTAGTTATTTTTATTTTCAGATAATTCGCATGTCAACAAATGGTTTGCGGAATTTTATACTTAATAACGCAGAACACAGGACAGAAAATGTCATTGTGTAGTTGTAGAGGAAAAGAATTTTTATTCTTTAAATGTAAGATTATGTTCACAGGTTTTCAAACAGTGACATGGAAGCAAATTGACGGGTTCATAGTAGGTCACCACGGCCATCAAATAACATCGTGTTTGAAATTGACTATGTAAGAACTACCTTTAAGGGTTACCTGCACACCATTTCTTCAGGTGCCCGGAGCTCCTCAGTGAAATGATTGGGTATAGCAGCACATGGAAAAACAAGCAATTTGAATAGTATTCTCTTGGGGAAACAAATATTTACTTCTATTTGGTTCTGCTTGTTTTCAATCAGGCAATTTGTTGTTTTAAATTTGTGAGCTGTATGCAATTAAGAGTCAAATTTTCCAATTCATTCTTTTTTTCTTTTTACATTTAACTTTCAGCTACTGTATTGCAGGGCAGTTGGAGTGCAGTGGTAAGTCATTAAATTTTACACTAATTGATTTAGGAAAAATCAGAGGAGGGGTTGGGAATCATTTTTAGGCTAATCACCAGAGGGGCAGGGACTTAAATGCATTAGGCTGTCCCTCAGAGGACTGGCACAATTCCATCCCAGAGCGATTGTCCATGATGAGTTGCGTTGGAAACCAGTGCTGCCAAGATATGCTGAACGACTGTCAGATGGGGCCATGGCTGATACTCAGGGGGTGCACCTGCTGCATACATGCCCCTGCCTAACTGTAGGTTCTGGGAATTGAGGGAGTGAGGCATCAGTGAAAGGATGATTCCTCCCCACTGATAATGAAAGGGAGGAATAGAAGATGAGAATCAATATAAAAAGAATTAAATAACTGAAGGATTGTTCGTGAGCAACACATATCTCTCACTGCAACCTCCACCTCCCTGGTTCAAGTGATTCTCCTGCCTCAGCCTCCCGGGCAGCTGGGATTACAGGCGTGAGCCACCACACCTGGCTAATTTTTATATTTTTAGTGGAAATGGGGTTTCACCATGTTGGCCGGGCTGGTCTCGAACTCCTGACCTCAGGTGATCCACCTGCTTTGGCCTCCCAAAGTGTTGGGATTACAGGCATGAGCCACCGTGCCCAGCCACAACACACATCTTAAAAAAATAAATCCCAAAAACCTTCAAAAGAATATGTTAGCTACTCCTTTTTATATTAGAAATTGCAAGAAGTAAAATAAAAAGAGACGTGACTTATAGACAAATTGAGATGTAGAATTTTTTCAAGATATAAAAGTTCCTGTCAATAACAGTAATGTGTGATTATTTCAGAAACTGCTCCTACCAATTCAACATTTGCAGGTAAAATAATCATTATATTTTAAATGTTGTATCTCTGATTTCTTCGTGTAGCTAATCCTTTATGGTTTCACTTGAATCTGTGCCAGTAAAAGGTATGATGGTAAATCTGCTGATACAAAAATTGTGAATTAAAATGAACAGTTACTAGAAATATGTCAGAATACCATTTCATTATATTCCTATGAATTAAGTTAGGAATATGATTAAACATACAATAGATATTATTAGTTAATATTTATGTTATTAATTCATTAATATTTTAACTCTGCACATTAGTTAAATATCATCGTCCAAAGCTTGATATTTTTAGATAATAATTGAATAAGTGAATGAAGTAGAAGTAAATGTTGCCTTCTGTGAAGTAAATATTTTAAAACCATCATCATGCTAGAGGATGATTTGAAAACAGAAATAAAAAATTATTTCCTTCCTTCCTTCCTTCCTTCCTTCCTTCCTTCCTTCCTTCCTTCCTTCCTTCCTTCTCATTCCTTACCTCCCTCCCTCCTTCTTTCCTTGCCTGCTTTCTTGCTTCCTGTTTTGCTTGCTTTCTTGTTTTGAGGCAGGGTCTCACTTTGTTGCCCAGGCTGGAGTGCAATGGTGCAATCACAGTGCACTGCAGCCTCTATTGCCTTGGCTCATGTGATCCTCCCATCTCAGCCTCCTGAGTAGCTTGAACCAAAGGCATGCGCTGCCATGCCTGGCCAATTTTTTATTTTGGAGAGATGGTCTTGTTCTGCTGCCCAGGCTAGAGTGCAGTGGCACGATCAGGGCTCACTGCTTCCAACAGTGAGCTTCCAACAGTGAGGCTTTGACAATTTATTTAAAATTATGCAATCTGCTGTAAAATGCTAGTTAAATTTTAGTTATTTTTGGTCACTTACCTGAAGTGAAGTTTTCATGTCAAGGTTCTGAACCACATTCCTTTAAAGTCGTTATTGGCCCATAAAGAGACCTTATAAAGTTCCTATGAGATTTTGGTTAAGTGATAATAACAGGAAATAGTTATTTTTGGTGGACATATATAAATATATGGTGTTATTTGTGTAGATGTAAATAAAAAATTATTTTGTCACTTAACCTCTGCACATGTTTCAGAAATTTTACTTTTAGTTTATGACAACTGGTTTCTTGAGCTATATTTCCCAGCAAAAATTATTCAATTAATTTATTTTCATAAATATTGTGTTTCCTAAACAGTTTCCACTACAACAGCTACCGCCATATTAAGCACCGGAGCAGGTATATAAATTAAAAAGTGCTAACTATTTTTATAGCTCCTAAATGAGCAGCAAAGATAATTGATAGTTTGGGAATCATGGTACTTTTTTCAAAGTTTTCATTCTCCATTTATGTATTTGCTAAAGGCCCATGCCAAATAGCAGGTCTGTACGTAATTGTAACATTATTAAAGAACATCTTCCCTTTTCAAAGGTTGTCTGTCCTAAGAAGAACATTCTACATTCTACTGATTTGGAGAAAGTGGCTATGTCAGAAAATTCTATGTTAAATTCCTTGAAAGTAATTTACAATTTCTTTTATTAACACCAAGAAATCTTTAACTTTAATTGGATGCTTTGTCATTAAAACAGTAGCTAGCGGAGTACAAAAGTATATTGAAATGTGTAAACATCTGATAAGCGAACTTAACTGTTACATTTAATCATTTATTTGCATTCTGGAGATTGAAACATGTTTAAATAGGTATGGTTAACCTCATCTTTCAATACCAGTTTAATGTATTTTTCCAAATATTTGTCTTCTTCTTTGCATAGCAATTACACTGGTTACCAGTAGCCCAGGCATAGGTAAGCTGTAACCTCTAAGCCACAACTTAATCAATGGCGGATTTTTAAAAACACCCAAAACTTCCTTTGCAGTGTTATATCTTTGTAATGACATTTTTAGAAGAAATAGACGAAGTTTCTTTTATAAAAAAGAATTTTTTAGAGAAAGCTTTTGGGGAAAAAAAGCATTATACCAAATGATAAGGTTTTTTGACCTTTTACTTGGGGCCTATACATTCTAGAACTAATATTTGGGCTTCTTTTCACCTATATGATGATTTTTTGTCTGATACAGTCATTTCAAGTTGATCCATTTTGCATGTGACTATAGATGTTCTTGGAAGTATAATTTCCCCTGCGTATAAAACTTATTTTTTCCATTGTTTTCTCAAATTCAGCAGCATCCATTCCAGCAATTACAACATCAAGCAGTGAAACAACAGGTAGGTAAATCAGAAAATCCATAAGTGATGAATAAAGTTTTGAATAAAGGTTTGTATCTGAAACCTTGAACAACTTAAATATTAGAACCAACATCAGTTTGATTACACATTAAAATATTTGGGTTTGAATTTTCCCTCTGACCATCCAGTTTCCCTAATTTAGTTTGCTATTTTATCTTTCCACCTAAATTTAAAAATGTATTCAGTATGTTTCAGTGTCTTTAATGTATATGAAAATATGATTAAAAAATTCACAAAAAATGGCTAGCAGACAGTTTAGCATTGTGACTCTACATGTTGTTGTTGTTTGTAATATATAATAGTCACCTTCTTTTCTTTAAACTAATTAATTATACAATTAAAAAGATGTCATTTTTACTTAATTGAAGATTCACATGCATAGTGTATGTCATTTCTTTCTCAAATCTATGTGTCTGAGAAAATGATCCATAGATTTCAACCTTCCAACTCTGCACTATCTTTCATATACTCACTTTTCTATACTTACAGTCTTTACCCCCAACTTAGCAGTAATTCTCTTTCTTTATTATTTATTAACTTATCAAGTCTTAAATGAATACATTACTTCAAGTCACAGGCCATGCTTCGCCATCCTTGAATTCCCAATTGTACCTAATGTTAAGGTACAGATTAGTTTGTGTTCAGTAAGTAGTTACAGAGTGAATGAATGACTTTTCTTTTTCCCTGTCAAAAATTTAGAACTCAGGTTTAGAACTTTAGCTCAGAATTTCTGGTGAAGGTTAAACTATTTGTTAAATATTAGTTATACTGATCAATCCAACAGTTCATACATTTCACTCATTAGAGCTAATCTTCAATACAAAGATACAGTGTAAAACCAAGGCTATTATTGGATTATAAATTGATATCATAATATAGAATTGTGACTATAATTTTGAACATTTTGTAAACCTTAGTGTTGTCTATTTTTAAATTAATATATTTTTATATTAAAGGAGTAAATACATATGTATATCTTAAAGCATCAGCTACCATAGTGCACAATATTATTAAAAATACGGAAAACAACATGCTACTTCCTGTCAAACTTTCTCTTATGTTGGATACCATTCGTGACACAAAGCATTACTGGCTCTTTCAATGTAAATCTCAGAAAGCCTGACACATTTCAGAAATGTTCTTCTGCAGTCTGTAATCATAAATTCATTTCCCAGGACTAATAACAATTTCATCCCAATAGTTTTTTGAATTATTTGTCATGCACCGCAGAGTAATTTTCTAGCTACGTGTTACCTCAGGTGCAAGCAGTGGACTGAATCCCTAATTTTCAGCCTGGCTCTGTTTCTAAGATGATTAATTTGGTTCAGTTACTAAGCTTTCCTTTAGTCAAAGTCATTCATCAGCTATTAAAACTTTCGTATCTTGTGATCATTTAAAGAAATAATTTTTTCCTTGATTCAATGAACTGCATAGATACGCATGAATCATAAGCAGCTTAGATAACTATTTCTATTTCTTCAGTATCATGATGATGATATCTATATCCTACATCACAATACTTACCTAGAACTATTAAAAGTGGTTTAATTTTTCTAGCTTATATACATATATATAAAATATATAAATTATATGTATATAAATATATAAAATATATAATTTCCTTTTCAAACACCTGGTTTTGAATGTAATATTCAATTTTATTTTGTCAACACTTTGTACTGTAGTAAGTTAACTGTCCATGGAAAACAGAACATCATGAGTAGATTACCCTGATAAGGTTTTTGTGAGCAACTGATTAAGTTTTAGATGTAATATTTTGTCCCATTTACCGTAAAACACTAAAAAAACTTATCAATTATCTTCATGGTAGCATTTTAAAAATTATAAATCAAATGCAGAGTTGAATTATAGGAAAGATTACCTGGGTGATTTTTTCCTTGAATTCATTTGGTATTATTTATGACTTTTGTGCTTTGCCTTACTGAATCCTAATGTTTTATTTAATTTCCCTGAAATTCTGGTAGATATTTCATGCTCTGTAAGTATAATATTAATAATTAACCAAATGGTATGTTACTATTTTATTGAAAAATATGCTAAAAATGACTTTTATTGAGGATTTACCTTATTCTAGTCATTATATTAAATATTTTTCATTCAGTATCTCATTAAATCTTAATCCTCTGATTGTTATTCTCCACAGTCTTCCTCACCTCATCATTTTAAAGGTGAGGAAATGCAAAGAGCTTAACTAACATTTTCAGGGTTATAAGGATCAGAAAGAAAAGGACTTTCTGGCATGATCTAGAGAGAAGTCAGGATTGGTTTTCTTTTTCTTGTTATCCATGAAAGCCAGAAACTGTAGTCAACATCATTATAAAATCAGGAGACAAAGAAGTATAAAAATGTTCATTTTTTTCCCTCATATTAAAATTTTCCAATTGTGCCACAAAATGTATGTGTTTCAAATAAAGTTAGTCAAGTAATCCCAATGTGCAGAAAACATTGATTATCAAATTAATAATATATTCCCAGTATTTATTAATAGTGTATGTATAGCTTATCTTGTTGCTGGAACAGATTAGGAAGTGCTAATTTTCCAGATAAACTGAAGCATACAAAACTTTAATTAAATTTTAGTTAAATGTATCAAATTTCAATTAAAAAATAACAATTAGTGGTAAGAATTAGAGGTAATTCTTAGTTCCTTATCTTTTCTGAGGCTATGACCATATCACACTATACAGATGGGAATTTAGAAATCATTCAAATAATGATTAACTTCGTTTTCCTTAAAACCTGTGACTTGAGGGCTTGGCGCATGCCAGTTGGTCATCTTTGTTCATTCGATTAAGTGGAAATCATAAATAGTATACTTCAACTTGTGCTAGGGACTTGGACTGAGTACAAACTATTCAAAATAAAATGTGGTATTTCTGAATTTTAACAACTAAGAGATGATATGCCAATTTTCTTCTGGCTGAGGAATCATAATAATTTATATAAAATGAGGATGGTAATCAGAAGAAACCCAGAAAGTGCTAGATAAGGGTTTAATGGTATTTTTATTTTGGAGCTCCAAAGGAAAAAAAGTCACATCTATTATTTTTCATTTTTCATGTAAGAATAAAACATTTTCCTTTAAGAGACACCAACTTATTTTTTCTTTTCACACTCTTTTTCTTTCTAAATTCATCCAATAAACATTATGTCATTGTGAAAACGAAACAGTTTAGATTGTTTGCTTTTAGAATGTTTTTTAAAAAAATAAAGGTCTTTTGTAGAGCAATTGTCTTGCACAAATTGTAGGCTTGAAAGATGCATCCTATTTCTTTCACTGACATTGGTGGTTTAACAGTGGCATTTTCAAATTGTGATGAATCCCTAACTACAAAATGATTTTTGTTTTTAAGTTTTCTGGTGGTAAGCCTCACTTGATCAGTTATGAGAACAATGAATCCCATATTTGTTTTATTTTAAAATAAGTGTTTTGACACCATCACTAGCAAAGGGTGTTTTTTTCTGTTTCTTTCAAAATATAGTATGCATCAACCAAAGATACTTAGAGATTGAAAAGTAAAAGATTATATTTCAGATATAATATAGCTAAGAAGACACTTTATTTCAAATATGTATTTCCTCTCCATGAACTATCTATAATAAATGAAAGGATTTGTTTCTTGGACATAGAAACCCATTTCATTGTGGATAATGTATTAGTGCTTTTGAGCAGAACCAATATGATAAATGGGATAAATTAACTTGGTTAAAACTTTCCTACTTTTACTTTTTGCTTTGTCTTAAAAATAAATCATTTTAACATAAAAACCTATAATTATTGAACACAAAGATAACATTTATTTTAAAAAGAGTCTCGGCGGGGCAGTGGGGTAGGGGCTGCAGGCTTTTGCCACTGACTTGTTCTCTGGATAAAGTACTTTTGACCAAGTACTGCATAGAAGACAAGGTATGACTTCGTTGTTGAATAGACCTTAACTTTTTGTTGCGGTAAATAGCATAGAAGTAAAGGGTACTTTTGAGCAGTTTAGAAAAACATTGCAGAAAACTCTAAAGTGAAAGGGAAGCAGTGTGCAGACTTTAATTTCTCCACATGCTTTCTGTATCTATCATCTTTTCCATACAGTGAATGCTTTCAGAGGGCTAAAATACCCTGAGAGATGCCTAGCTAACCATTCTAATAAGCATGCTATTTTTAGAAGAAACATTATGCAGTTATGGGGCTTTTCCTTTTTAGATTGACTGATCTTGATACAGAGCTAATATTTACTGAGCACTACTCTACCTATATGACATATATTATGTGATTTGATACAGAAAATTCCCTGAAGTGGTGCCATCATTTCCCCCTATTTACAAATGAGTAAATGGAAACACAAAGAGGTTAAGTTATACATTCAAGGTTACTTGCTAATAAGTTGCAGAGATAATTAAAATTCAGAACATATTTTCTAGACTCCAGTCCTAATGCCCCGGTGTTTCCATGTTTAAAGAAGAGGATGAAGTTGAATTTAATTTACATCAGTTATTGAAGAAGCAACATGTAATTACAGATTCTGATTTCAAATTGGAACTTATGATAAAATCATAGGTTGTTTAGTAGGTTTACATTAAAACAACAACAAAAAAATCCCCCCTGTGAATGAATACGTGGGATACTGACATATAATTTAAAAGTGAGTTTCTGTTACACAACCATATAATCTGTTAAAATGCATATTTACTCAAAAATTTAAAAACTTAGAATGTTACAACTGTAAGTTATGTATAAATTTTGTTTATACAATGTGCTTATTATAAAATAGCATCAATCATAAAAAAAATCGCATCAGGCAAAGGGAGGTAGATGAGTATAGTGGAATGTGGAATTAGAAAAAGAAGAATTTGAATCCCTCCCCTTAAAGTTTGACCCTGTTTTAAGTCCCTCAAGCAGCCTGAGGTTTAGTGTTCTCATCTGTGAAGTGGGAACTAAAAATAATCTCTACATGGAAAGATTTGAGAAAACAGTAAAAGTGATAGTGCAGCTTAGTGTAATACATAGGAAGTATTCAGTAAAGGCAACTTTATTATTAGTGAATTTTATAAGGAATGATTAACTAGGTGAATGAGTTTATATTTTAGTTGGGGAGTTTAATACTTTATAGGTTACTAATCAGAAACATACTGCTTCTTGAATTAAAGCCAATTTTATGAATTTTTAAACTTTTTCAGAATAAGATATTTTGCAAAAGCTGTAGACTCTGCAGTACTGAATTTGTTGTTTATGAGGGGAAATGTTATGGATACTCCTGAAGTTTATCTTTCAGACATATATTTTAAGTAAAATAAACTTCATTGAAAAAAATGCCAAAATATTTTTTCCTTGTAAAAATTAAAATGATTCTGAGAATTAATTTAAAAACTTAGTGGTAGCTAGAAAATTAATTAAAAGACTTTATATTAAGTTTGTAGCGAGGTGAAACCCAAGTGGACAAAGCCACTTGAAAAAATGTTTTAGGGTGGAGTTAGTGTTTTGGTGAAGGCAGCTCCTCCTATTACTATTTATGTCTCGTACACAAAGAAGCTGACGCATAATAATTGACAGTATCAAGTACTTCCAGCATGTGTGTTCATTTGCAAGTAACAGAAAAATCAGTTGAAACTGTAATGGTTATGGATGTCAGAATTAATGAGAACGAGAATGCAGTCTCTATCAGTTTTGGTAATTAAACCCAGAAGAAAAGTGAGTTCTCACGTATTCCTGTTAGTAAAGGCTTATCCCTACTTTTATTGCTGTATCAATAATTTCAGACTTACATCTTCTGAAGTTCATTCATGGGGAAAGGGAGCTATATCATAGTAGCCTGACTGGTCTGTACTCCAATCTGTGCCTAGTTTAAATAACTCTATGACCCTGATTAAAGATCGGTCCTTGAGATGCACATGAGCATGTTGCCATCTCAGCAACATCAATTATAAGGAAAGGCCTATAAATATGTTCTCTTGTGCATATGGCAAAAATAGTGATGATCAGAGCACTACCACCTATGATGTGCAACTATGTTCTTGAATCCATGTTGATTAGAGCATATTTATTTAGATGTGTAAATTTTGGAGATTTGATTTTATTCCATATGATAATGCTGCTTTTAATTAAATGCAATTGTCTTCAGTTTGAAAGTGCTCAAATTGGATCACTGGAATTCCATAAAGGTTAAATCAATACTAGGAAATGGAATCTGCACCAAAATCTTTGGGAATATCAGGGTCTATCTATTCTTCCACATCATTCTAATCTTGATCGTCTCTGGGGTTCATGGCATAACAGTCTTTCCATGCTATTCTTACAATTAGATCAGCAAGATATTTTGATTCAAATGTCCAACTATTGTGCTCATTAGTGAGAAAAGATCAAGATCTGAGCTGGTCAGTTGGTGGAGTCTGTGTAATACCGATTTTGAAAATTCTTCTCAACTAAACCTTGTCAGCTCTTGATAACTGTCACAAAAATTTTCTCTGAAACTAGTTACCATACTTATTTAAATATACATTCTGTAAAGTAATTCAGGGAGACAGGATATTTTATTCTTTACTTGATATTGTGTTCTATAATTTCTAGTCTAATTTTTAATATTTCCATTAACATGATGAATGGGTAATTAAGAAAACTTGAAAACTGCAGGAGGTGATGTGTTATACGTACAGGCAGAATAACATAAAAAGCAGTATGGGTCACAGTCCTAGATACTGGGGGATTTACATTTGAGTCCTAGTTTTGTCGCTAACCAGCAGTATGATCTTGAACAAATCACTCAACTTTTCTGAGCCCCATTCTTTATAGGAAAATGGGTAAAATATTTTTACTCCATCCATTCATTCATTCATTCTATGGACAAATATTTCTCAAGCTCTTATCATGTGCTAGGCACTCTTATGGGCCTTGGAGATACTAAAGTGAATTAAAATTGACATGGTTTCTGCCTTTATAAAGCCTACAGCCTAGTCAGGAATGTGGATATCAATTAAGTAATTACAAAAACAAATGGAAACTTACATCAACACAAGAGCTATGCGGTATCTAAAAGGGCCTGGGATGAGAGGCAGGGGATTTAATCCAGTCAAGGAGCTCAGGAAGGACTGAAGAAAAGATGATTGAGTTGAGAACTGACCAATGAAAGCTCAAGTAGGAGAAGAGGAGGAAAGAACCATGTTCCAAGTACAGAGAACTGCAAACAGCAGGTAGAAAAGATAGAAAGGCAAGTGTGGCTGGACGAGGAGTGAGGATCAAATAGATTGTGTGAGAAGTTTGTTTCTCTCCTTCTTTTTTTGAAGTTCCTAAACACTATAAAATTGCAAAGTAGTATTGTTTACATAAAGTAAGCAGTGGATTTCCATGGATTTTCAATGAAAATTAACATTGAAATAGAGAAAATACCTGACTTTTTTTATTTATGAAAACCCCAAATTAATAAAGGCTTATTTTTAAGTGCACAGGTCCTCAGTAAACATGTGATGAGCTTTTATCACATCCCTAGCAATGGGCAGACATTGAGAATACAAAGGTAAAACATGGCCTTTTCCTTCAGGAGTTCACTGATAATCCACAACAGCTGTTTAGGGTAAATTCAAATTTATTTTTATAAACCTGCTATGTCAAATCATAAACATAAATCTTAAAAAATATTTATCCTTTTCCCTCCAAGTCCTTATAGACTAAGTGTTACTCAATATAAAAATATCTAAGCTGCAGACAACCAGAAGCTGAGAAAAGTTGAAGAAACCATAAACTGCAAAATCAGCCTCTGCTTATCAGAGGATGTATTGCCGTTGTTGATATACATTCCATTTACTTTGTATTTAGTAGAATTCAGCATATGTGTATATGTGTGTATGTATACATTGGAAAGTACACCATGTATGTCACTATTTTAAAAATGAAATACAAATGTTTTATTAACTCTAAACACTAAATATATTACAAATTACTCTATATTGAAAACTACACAACAGCTGAACAATCTCTCTAGTGTTTTTTCCTTGAGGTTGGAAAAATTCACATCATTTCTGTTTTCCTTTTCAGGAACAACTCTAGGTCCTCTCACCGAGCCTTTTACTACAGGCCAGTATATTAATTCCTGGTTTTATATGCTAAATAAAAATATTCAATAGTTTAAATTATTAGTCACCTTGGGTTTTAAAGAAAGAATGTATAGGACAGTTTGGCTTTAGAAAAAATATTTCAAACAAGTAGTTTACTAGGTTTTTACCACTGACTTTAAATTTTTCTTTAAAAACCTTGAATTTTACTTGTTTTTGATCAGTCTATATTGACTGGCTATAGAAACATGGTTTCTAGTTTGATTTTCTTCTTTATCATTAACTATTAACATAATATCTGCAACAGTAGTAAATATCTTTAAATTTTTTTAAAGACTATGGGTTGCACATCTAATAACATACGTTACTGTCTTAGATGTTTAAAGTTTAAACATGTGCACATCTAATAACAGCTCTCTTAGCTGTTCTAAGCCTAAACGTAGCAATTAACTATTTCATGATAGTGTTTCTTTATTGTTATTATCAGCCCCAGGCCACAGTGATTAAGGCATAAGGATCTGCTAATTTTATTTTATTTTTAAATTTTAAAAATTATTTTTTTAAATGTGGATACATAGTAGATATATACATATATGGCATACGTGAGATGTTTTGATACAGGCATGCAATGTGAAATAAGCACATCATGGAGAATGGGGAATCCATCCCCTTAAGCATTTACCCTTTGTGTTCTAAATAATCCAATTATATTCTTTAAGTTATTTTAAAATGTATAATTATTATTGGCTATAGTAACCCCATTGTGCTATCAAATGGTAGGTATTATTTATTCTTTTAAATGTTTTTATACCCATTAACCATCCCCACCTCTCCCTAACCCCTGACTACCCTTCCTAGCTCTGCTAACCATCCATTTACATTCTATGTTCATGAGTTCAATGGATCTGATTTTTTTAGATCCCATAAAATAAGAACATGTGATGTTTGTCTTTCTGTACCTGGCTTATTTCACTTAACATAATGATCTCCCATTCCATCCATGTTTTTGCAAATGACTGGATCCCATTCTTTTTTATGGCTGAATAGTACTCCATTTCGTGTATCGTTTATCCATTCATCTGTTGCTGGACACTTAGCTTGCTTCCAGATCTTAACTATTGTAAACAGTGCTTTCACAAATGTAGGAATGCAGATATCTCTTTGATACACTGATTTTCTTTCTTTTGGGTATATGCTCAGCAGTGGGATTGCTGGATCATACGGTAGCTCAATTTTTAGTTTCCTGAGGAACCTCCAAACTTTTCTCCACAGTGGCTGTAGGTTCTGCTTATTTTAAAACACTTATTTAGAAAAATATATGAAGAACTAGTGTGGCTCAGTTCAAGATGCAGAAAGCTGTATTTGTAAAAAAGAAAAAAAGGCAATGATATTAAAACAAATTCTTAGGGAACTCTAGGCAGAAAGTCACTGGCTTTATTGATTCTATTTTCTATGGTAAATTTGATTAAACAGTTAACTCACTCTATGGTGATAAAGTCCTAATAGACTTTAGATGAGACGTTTATTTTATGTTTTTCTCAGGCATTACTGAAACTTCAGTTCCCATCATCTCAACATCTGGAAATGCAGGCACGACAGGAGTAGTGAGCCCCACCGTCACTGGTGCTGCAGACATGGCAGGTAAATTAAATTCAGAACAAAGTATACCAGTCTCAGCTAAGAAACTCATTTTAGGTGATGTTACTCAGAACAATATTTTGCAAAATAAAAGTATTAGAGCTAGGTGATTATTCCTTATATGTAATTGAAATATCGTATCTTTAGTCTTTTCACAAGTTGCTTCCTTAAAGTATAATGTTAAAATTATATGTGCTGATGACCTTGATAGTTGGTGGTGCCTATGCATTTTTTTAGCCAGATATTTGTTTTTTCTTTACCTTTGTCAGGGACAACTGGAGTGTTACCTGGTATAACCACAGGAGCCGAACATGGAAATTTAAGTGACTTCAGAACAGGTGAGACAAAGAAATGAGTCAAATGCTATCTCTTCCACAGCCTATTTCTACTAGAAATCCTCTGTTTCAACTTGGCAACAACTTTACCCTGAGTACAATAGCTGACTTCAGAGCTATTGAAGTCAGCTAAATGACCTTGGGGAAAAATTCAATGATTAATATTTAATAAAATACTAATGATATGTTTCTATGGCACAGGAATATTTCTGAATTGTCTACAAATATATAGTATGTAATTTAATCAACAATTACACCATGGTAGTTATCTGTCGTTATTCCCATTAGGTGAGAAAATAATAAAAGGTCTCCAAGCTGGAAGAGGCAGGATTAGAACACATAATCCTAAGTCTGGTGTGGAATAGCTAGCTCCACAGCTCTGTGTGTGTATAAAAACATAGATCCAACAAAAGCCAAGGAGAATATGCTTGCCCTACATATCATTGACTGAATTTTAACTGATGTTAGTTTCATGAATAAAATATTATTGGTTTCCTTAACGAGACATCATTTTGATAGAAAACAAAAAAACATAAGTTCACCCCTGTCCACCATGCTATCAGCTACTAATTTCAAGTATCTCTTAAGTTTCTTCTCTGCATCAATTTGCCTCTGCTTTTGTTCAGGTGTTAAACATTTTCCACCTAGCCTCCACCTTGCTCACCTTCCTCCAACACAATGGTGTTTAAAGTGTGGTTTCTGGAACAGCAGCCTCAGTATCTTCTGGGAACTTGTTAGAAATGTAAATGTCTGGGCCCACCTGCCTAAAATCAGAAGCTATTGGAGTGGAGCCCAGCATTTTACTAGCAAGCCCATGCATCTGATGCTCATCAAAGTGGAAAACTAGTGCTCTAACATTTCCACTCCTTCCTCACTTCCCTCCCAATCTACGCTGCAGTCAATACCATGGCAGAATGGACTTCCAAAATCTCAACTATCATCATGTCACTCCACTACTTACAATTCTTCAATTGTTCTGATTGCTTTTAAGATAAATCAAAACTTCTTTACATATATACTGGGTTAAAAGCCATTTCTTTAGTGTATACATGGAACTATTTCTCTTTATGCACTTGGTAACTAATCCATGGCCTAATTTTATTTTTTCTACATTTACTATCCCCTAGCAATTTTCCTGATTTAAACATTATAACTTAAACACTTTATGGAATAAGATATAGTTTACATAAAAATTAATGGTTTAAACGATATAATCAATGTACAATAGCACAAATTAAGAAAATGGTTGGTTCCAATCAGGTCAGTAAACTTAAATTTTAGAGTGATGACCATTTGTTTACATTTCTTAAAACCTGCATGGAAATTACTTGGATAATAATGATAAGCCAATCAGCTATCTCTTTTGGTTATGAGGCAGTATGTATAAGGATTTTGAGCAGGGCTACTCAAAGTTTGGTCGACAGATGGATACTCGCCAGACTGTTACCAGTTTTTGATGTATTAAGAACTGAAACAGAGAGTAAGTATTTAAAAACATAGCAATTTTACAGGATGATTTTTATGTCTATTAAATAAAGACTTGTGTTTTGTAAGGTTTTACTTTTAAAAATTTCATTTCTCTATTTTATGGCCTTTTTCAAAGTATTGGAAATTTTACAAAATTGATCTTTTGCTACATATTGTTTGAGAAACAGGTTAGAGTATTAACTGTAGTTAGACTGCTTGAATTTGGCTCCTGGATCTGCTGTCGACCAACTTGGTGACCTGGAGCAAGTCATTTAATCACATCTAATAAATAAGAATAACAATATGACTTGTTTCAGAGGAATTTAATAAGAGTAAATGAGTTGGTTTATGTGTAGGGCATTTTTTTTTTTGAGGTGGAGTTTCATTCTTGTTGCCCCAACTGGAGTGTAGTGGTGCGATCTCAGTTCACTGCTACCTCTGCCTCCCGGGTTCAAGCGATTTTCCTGCTTCAGACTCCCGAGTAGCTGGGATTACAGGCACCTGCCACCAGGCCTGGTTAATTTTTGTATTTTTAATAGAGACAGGGTTTTGCAATGTTTGCCAGGCTGGTCTCGAACTCCTGACCTCAGGTGATCTACCCGCCTCTGCCTCCAAAACTGCTGGGATTACAGGCATGAGCCACCATGCCCGGGGAGGGCATTTTTTTAAATACTTTTTTTTTAAATCAAAAGTAACTGGAGGCCCTCCTGCCCACACCCAGGGAACCAAGCAAAGGAGCTGCAAGCCCTGGACAATCAGGCAAGTTAGGACATGTGCTTTAGCTCCTGTTAAATGGGCGTAGTCAAAACATGCTTTAGCGCCTGATAAATGGGCATAATCAAAACATGTAAGCTGCTCAAGAAGCTTGAAATGTGACTAGAATCTCCCAGTCTTTTCCTTTAGAAGCATCATATGTTGAAATTACTGCTACTGTGTGTGTTAGGTACGAGTGGAGGATTCCTGGGCGCAACCACAGGAGCAGGCAGGGGAAGCACACCGGAAGCATCAGGCAGTGGGGCCACCAGCCCTGGGAACCCAGCAGGCAAGACAAAGACTCTTTTGGGGGCTGTAATTGGGGTCCAACACAAGCTTTGCCAAGACCCCAGAATACGATAATGAGATTAAGTAAATATAACCAAGGGCAATATTTTAGGAAAACAACATGAAACTGAATATCCTGAAGTAATTTTTTGGGTAACTATCCATATACATTAAGCACCATTATTCTTCTGAGTAGGAAGAACTGGAGGAGTGGATGCAGCCACCACTGGAGCTGCTGGTGAAAATACATCTGAGAGAGCAGGTACTGGAAGAGCGAAAACATCATGATGCTGTCCTGTGGACACGTGAGCTTTCTGCTCAAAATTTAGTCAGAAACAAGGTTTCTTGGGGAATCCAAACATTACGTAAGGCTGTGTGTGCAGAAGATCAGAACTATACCAACAAGCATATGCTGTATACCTAATACTGTGATAGATGCTCCGTGGGATACAGGAAAAGAATAGGGCCATATATTTGTTCTCACTCTGCTTCACTTTGGAGAGGAAGGAATAAATATTCCTACAGACGTAGATGATAAAGACTAAGAAAGGCAGGAGTTAATCAAGCAAATAAAAGGTGCATGCTGGAGCATAAGGCAATTCTAGTAAGAAGAGACAAGATAATTCAATGTTGAACTATTCAGTGTTGAACAGTGAATTATCTGCACGATTACTCTATTTTACGAAGAAAAACTCCTTTATTGTAATCAGTACAATATCAGAGTTTCCTGATTTATTTGATTTACCTTGAACAAGAACTTGTCATGACATTTATGAGATAGAGTCATTTTTTTAAAGAAAAAAATGTGTATTTATATGAGATAGATTCATTTTTTAAAGAAAAAAATGTATATTTTAGGTCACTTTCATAAGGATTTAACTTTCTTAGCAGACATTGTTTTTTTCCATGATAAAAAATTAGGCACACTGGGGGTATCTGGAGCAACCCCTGTAGTCGGAGGTGTCAGTACCCTGGGGGAAGCAGGCCCTGGAGCCACAGTTTCTGGTAAGATTGACCAGGCTGGACATAATGTCTCAGAAGTTCCCAACCATATCTCCTACACTAAGTGATGCTCTGTAAATTCAGGCTAGAACTAGTATTAGGATGCAGGGCTGAGGAAAGTTGGAGGGATAGTTTCTTTCACTTCCTTTTTCTGGAACCTTCCAAGTAGTCATAGTAACAGAAGTAATAACATATATACCTGCTCCTCTCTTGGTTTCAGGAAGCACAGGAGTTCCTGCAGGCTCCACCACTGCCAGCCCTGAAGCCTCAGTCACAACCTCTGAAAGCAGCAAATCAGGTAAGTAAAAGGGAAAAGTCAGTGAGTATGCAGGAGTAAAATGGAGCGTGTGGATCTCCACATTTTCTTTATTTAGCAGTGCTGTAAAGAACGAAAAGAACTGGAGTTAGGAAGCCCAGTTACTGACCAGTGGTATTGCAGGTAGTAATCGGCCACACAGATTCAGACAGAGGTTCCTGTTCTGGAACTTCTGAGTCTGTGAGTCTGGAGTGGGGCTAGGGTCATAGTTTGCAATCCTAACTACAAATTAGAATCAACTAGATAAATGTTTGAAAATACATATTGAAGAATCCGTCACAGACTCATTGAATCTGTCCCTGGAAGAAGGGACCAGGCATTAAGTATTTTTAAAAAGCCTCACGGGTCCCACATGCAACCTGGGTTGAGAACCACTAGGTTCAAATATCTGAATATTAAACAAGTAAATAATAAACAAGCTTATTTACAAGGAAGAAGTAAATAAGCACTCTCAGGGATGCCAACAATTGTATATGATTCTCATAATGAATTTTTGGAAAGAGTGAACCATTCCTGGAAATGAAGAAGTGTAAACAAAAGATATTTTGAAAGCAGAGAGTAGCACCCTCTGTTCTGCTAAATCAAAGATCACGATACATATTTATTGTCTATTTTGAAAGGAACTACTGGACCCTCAGTAGGTGGAAAAACTAGAGCCACAAGCAGTGAAGCGACATCATCTGAAGGCGTGTCAGGTGAGTAGAGGATGTCATTCCGAGGCCATGGCTTTTGGTGAAAAGGACAATCTTTCATCAGACCTCTGCAAATTTCACTAATTATAAATGCCATCCAACAGAAGATAGAAAGGTATATAAGTTATTAACATTTTCAAGAAAAGTTTTAATTTAGGTTTTCTCCAAGTATTTCCTTCAAAACTGCTATGGCACTGGGTTGTCACAATAATGTATGTGCTCTCCCAACACTGTGTTTGCCAGGTGGAACAGGACAGCCTCTTGGATCTACCGCTGGATCTGACAGTGAAATCACAGCGAGAACATCTTTCATTGGTTCCAGCTTACCTGGGAAACTCACCAGGCCAAGCCCAGGCTCACCTGGTCACTTTAGTGGTGGTGAGTCACAAACCTAGTTGGAACCTCAGATTCTTATAAATTTAAGCGAATTTAGAAGGGATCTAATTTTACAACAAATGATCATGGATAGTTTAAGTAGACCCCCTACCTCTTTAAAGAAACCCTGAAATTTGTTCGAAGAGTACTTCATTATAATCGTTTATGTAGACTAGGCTTGCCAGAGAAAATATAGGATACCAGTTAATTTGAATTTCACACAAATCAGGAACAATTTTTTTTTTTTTTTTTTTAGGATGAGTATGTCCCATGCAATGATCAAAACACAGTGTTGATTGTTTGTCTGGGATTCATATTTAACTGGGTGTCCTGTATTTTTATTTCGTGATTTTGAAAACTCTGATGCAGACTGAGCACTGTTGCTCTTTTCAATTAGGAACAACTGAAGGGGGAAATGTAGCCACCACTGGAGCTGCTGGTGAAAACACTTCTGGAGCATCGGGTATGGAAAGACCATAATTAGAATAAATCCAGACAGTAGAAGTGTAATTTTTTTACTTAAGATTTTGTCAGAGACAAGGTTGCCTGGGGAATTTAATTATTATTTGTGTAATGTCAAAACTGCAGAAGATCAGAAATAAATCAAGAAATATTTGTTGTGTGTTCAATATCATCCTGGGGGATACAGACAACATAAAAGAGGAGTAGAGTAAGGCATTTGTTCTCATAGAACTTCATTTCTGAGCAAAAGAAATTAATATTTATGATACACACAAAGCAAAATCGTACAAGGCAAAAGATAATCAAAGTGGAGGAATTGTTCAATAACACACATTGGAGTAAGACTTGAGAGTCAACTCTAGTAAAGTGACTGATTAATTTGTTTAAAACAACAGAATTATTCTATTTTGAAAATAATATATTATAATCAGTGCACTACGAGCTATGTCTATATGCCCCAACTTGAACAAAAACTCAAAATACAAGGAAGCTGAGTGAAATTTTAAGAATCTATTCAACTGCAAGGGAATAAAAAGCAGTTATTCAGGTTTTGGGGAAGGAGGATTAAAAACAAAATATTCTTCAAATCCAGAACCCCCTGCACAAAAGTAGTACAGAATAAAATATAGGTTAACTATTGAATAAGCATTAAAACAGAATGTGATGCACATCAGAGGCAGTCTGTTAAGAGATTGCAAAATCAAAGCAATATATCACTCTTTTATAATATATAGCCAAGCAGATATGACCTACTACACACATGTTCTCAATATAAATGATTACAGTCTTCAAGTAGCAGGACTTGAGAGCACCATTTATTACACATAGTTCATCCTAAATTCGTCTCTGGAAATGAAGCAAGTGAGTAAGTTGTTCACAGCTAATCAGTGAATAGCCTTCCTTAACCGAATTTCTTACATATTGTATCTCTGTTGTAAATATCTGATGACCTGGTTAAATATTCAAACACACCAAAAATCCTTTTATCACAAACAGAATGTAATTTAATTAGTCATAGTATCAACCTGATCCTTAATTTGCACTGACACTAGTAGACTCGAATACGATTTAAGTTCAAGAAACCAATGGAAAAACACAAAAACAAAAACAGGAAAATGGTGGCTGCATAAATTGGAGTCTATAGGTACCTCTTTCTTCAAATCATAAAGATCAAAACAGAGCCCACACTTACGGTGTTTAGTGGAGATAGAGAAGAGCCAGACTCCAAAAACTGGGAATGATGGCTCTGAGGCTCACCGTGGGGCTGAGATATAGGTAAGGGCGTCATAGAAAATAGAGAAGTATAGAGAGGTCCTAATAGTGGTAGAATACTATGATTCTAGTGGTTCAATCAAGTAGAGTTGAGCCTCAAAAGGAAAGATCCCCAACTTGAGTGGAAAATGCTGAGAGAAAATCTGGGACCTGGCAGGTCAGAGAGCCCTCATGAATGGAGTTGAAAGAGTATTGGAGAGTGCATGGAAGTTTTTGGAAGGGGGAGCAACCCTTGGAACCTGGGTGTCAAAGGAAAAAAATAAGTATGTAAAAATAAAGGTCTCAGTAAAACAGGATAATAATGAAAGCATCAGAAGACAGACAAGGAAAAAGTGCCACTTATAAACAAAGCTTCCTCACTGTAAGAACATAAGAGGGGAGCCCTTTATCTGAGGAATCTGGGAAGCATATGGAAGCCTCTCTGCTGCCCCCTGCATAGAATCTCCTACTATTACTGGCCCACAGAACATTGAAAAAAATAATAATAATAAAGAAAAAAAAAGAAATTCCAATATCGATACACAGTTATTCCTTTGTATACATTTTCAAAAACTTTGCAGCAGTAGCAAGCAAATTGTAAAAATCTAGTCATGAAGCTAAAGAATACAAAAACATAACATTAACATAAAACAACTGGCCGGGCGCGATTGCTCACGCCTGTAATCCCAGCACTTTGGGAGGCCGAGGCGGGCGGATCACGAGGTCAGGAGATCGAGACCATCCTGGCGAACACGGTGAAACCCCGTCTCTACTGAAAATACAAAAAAATTAGCCGGGAATGGTGGCGGGCGCCTGTAGTCCCAGCTTCTAGGGAGGCTGAGGCAGGCGAATGGCCTTAACCCGGGAGGCAGCGGGGCTTGCAGTGAGCGGAGATCGCGCCACTGCACTCCAGCCTGGGCGACAGAGTGAGACTTCGTCTCAAAAAAAAAAACAACAAACAAACAAACAAACAAAAAACAACTAAGGAAACAACTGCAGCTACAAAGAGACATCAAAATTATAGATTAAAAATTAAGAGTGGAAATAGATAAACAGCAGGAATGTTACATTGGAATTGGTGAAAACCCAGGAGAAAATGGAAGAAAAAGAAAAATTATCTCAAAAGACCAAATAGCAAATTGCTCCACTGAGAATAAATAACACTGAAAATACAGCAAGGCTATTAGAGGATAGAACGGAGAAGAGGTACCCTACCCCTGAAATATTGCAGATACTTTCATAAAAGGTATAATGAGCTAGAGAAGGATATAGTTTTAGGAAACAAACAAAAATATCGAAGACATATTATTGCCATATCTGGAGAAGAAAAAGCAATGAAACAGAGCTAATATTTAAAATTATAAATAAGGAAAAATAGTCTTAATTTAGAAAAAAACCCTAAATCTATGTAGTGAAAGAAACTACCATATACCTGGAAGAATTAATCCTGAAGAGTCAATTCTGTAAAGTATTCAGAAAAACAATTGGACTTGCTTTTCTCATAGATAACAGGTAGTAAGTAGTCAAGCAAATTGTTTAAACCTCATGAGCTAACTACAAGAAGCATCAGTTTACAAAAAAGGAAGAATGAGCTATCAGGAAGAAACTAATGCTCAATTATTTTTATTAATACTGATTTTTGTTGACTTTTTCAAAATTAAGGCATCTTTTAATGTAATTCATAATATTAATAGTAGATCTAAGGGGGGAAAAAAAATAACCCACAGAAGCTAAAATGGTATTTGATAAACATTGCCTAATCATTTCTGATGGGAAAAAAAGACCACTTAAAATAATAGGAATGAATGGATATTTCCTTAAAACAGGGCCGGACTTGGTGGCTCATGCCTGTAAGCACTTTGGGAGGCCGAGGCAGGCAGATCACCCTAGGTCAGGAGTTTGAAACCAGCCTGGCCAACATGGCAAAACCCCGTCTCTACTAAAAATATGAAAATTAGTTAGGTGTGGTGGCAGGCGCCTGTAATCCCAGCTACTCGGGAGGCTCAGGCAGGAGAATTGCTTGAACCTGGGAGGCGGAGGTTGCAGTGAGCCGAGATCGCACCACTGCACTCCAGCCTGGGCAACAGAGCGAGACTCCGTCTCACAAAAATAAATAAATAAATAAATAAATAAATAAATAAATAAATAAATAAATGTAAAGTACATATACCTCAGCCACACATGTAGCATCTTAATAAGGAATTTCTAAACTTATTCCACTATCTTCAGGAACAAGATAAAGAGACATACAATCATACTACTATTTAATATTTTCTGGTTATTAATACATTGGATTATGTAGGAATTGAAAGCATAGAATTTGAAACAGAAAATATTAAACTATTTCTATTTACAGATGGCATAATAGTGTACCTGCAGAACCCTAGAGAATCAATGGCAAAACTATAAGCAGTAAGATAATTTAATAAGGTACCAAGACATAAGATTAATCTATAAAAATTAAGTCTACATAAATACAAATAACAAGTTAAAATATATATTTGAAGGGCAAAGTCCAATTTATATAAACAACAAATGAGATAAATTACCCTGGAATAATCCAAACAAGATAAAACTTACATGAGGAAAACGTTAAAACTCTACTTAGACACAAAAGCAGTTTTGACCAAATGGAAAGGCAATATGTGTCAGTGTGCACAAGACCCCTTCAAGTTTTGGGACTCTCTAGAAGGACTCACAAGACTCAATATAGAATCATACTCATGGCTGTGATTTATTGCCAAGCAAAATCAGCAAAGGGAAAAAGTGCATAAAGCAAATAAAAAACTAGAATAATAGAAGATGCGAATTCAATTACAGAGAACAAGAACTATAAGTGATTCTTAAACCTCTGAGAAAATGATCAACTTCACACAAGAAAAATGTAAACCAAAACTACACTGAGATACCATTTCTCACTTTTTAGATTGGCAGAAATCCAAAAGTGTGACAACAGCCCTGTTGACAGTTCTGGAAAGAAACAGGTGGTGCTCTGCGCATTGCTGGTGGGAGCACAAAATGTTACAGCTCCAACGAGGGTAACTTGGCAAAATCTAACAGAATTACAGACTTGTTTATCCTTTGACCCAGAAATCCCACTTTTAGTACTCCTGAAGCTAGACAACCAAAATATAAAATAACATACATAAACTTTTCATACTGGCATTTTTTTTAATAGAAAGAGCCTGGAAACAACTCATCAAATACACATGGAATAAAAGATGACAAAAAGCAGCACTAGGCCATCCTAATAGAAGAGTGAGAAAGATCTCTATGTACTGATCTAGTTATTTCCAGAATTTATTGTAAAGGAAAAAAAGAAATCAGAATTGTATAAACCATTTATACCTTTATGAAAAAGAGGGGTGTGTGTATGTGTGTGTACATATATGTATATATGTTTTGTAAGGATATGAATTATATATACATATGCAAATATGCATACAAAAAACACAGAAGATAAACTAAAAACTAGTGAAAGTCATTACTTATAGGGAATAAACCAAAACAGCAGAATTTTGAGTTCTCAGAGTATTCTTTTAGATAGAATTTTGGCTTTTGAAAAGGAAAATGTCATATGTATTTTTTTTTTTGAGACGGAGTCTGGCTCTGTCACCCGGGCTGGAGTGCAGTGGCCGGATCTCAGCTCACTGCAAGCTCCGCCCCCCGAGTTTACGCCATTCTCCTGCCTCAGCCTCCCGAGTAGCTGGGACTACAGGCGCCCGCCGCCTCGCCCGGCTAGTTTTTTGTATTTTTTAGTAGAAACGGGGTTTCACCGTGTTCGCCAGGATGGTCTTGATCTCCTGACCTCGTGATCCGCCCGTCTCGGCCTCCCAAAGTGCTGGGATTACAGGCTTGAGCCACCGCGCCCGGCCTCATATGTATTTTTAAAAACACAATTAAATCAAAATAAAAAAAGCAAACCCTAAAACTGAAAACCAACCAAAACAAGTGAACCTAATTGAATATCAAATTATAATCACATGGAAAAAATAATTATTTCACATGACTTTAAAACACAGTAATCAGACAGTATATGCTAGTGTCGTGTATTTTAATGGCAAAAAGACTGCTAGGAAATTTTAAACTTCATTCAGTAATTTTCTTCTCAGTAGTTACATGAGTGTTCTCACTTTGAAATGGTTTTTTATATATTACAGAATAAAACAATTAGTAGTTATATAAGTGTTATTAGAAATCAATATTTTAAATGTAAGAGAAAAGAAATACAATAATTAAATCAGGGCTGGACAAAGTGCTCACGCCTGTGATCCCAGTACTTTGGGAGGCTGAGGCCAGCAGACTGCTTGAGCCCTGGAGCTTAAGAGCAGCCTGGGCAACATAGTGAGACCCCCATCTCTACAAAATAAAAAATACAAAAGATTAACTACACATGGTGGCACATGCCTGTATCCTAGCTACTTGGGAGATTGAAGTGGAAAATCACCTGAGCCCAGAAGTTGAGGCTGTAATGAGCAGTGATTGCACCACTGCACTCCACCTTGGGAGAAGGAGTGAGATCCTGTCTCAAAAAGAAAAAAGAAAAAAAGAGATCAAATAATAAATAAATTTCTGTAATGTTCCATTTGAGTGGGAAATATAAACTTACGATCTATATATCATTTATATAAATCTAAATATATGATATATATAGAAAATGTGTATTTTTGTATACTAGAAATATATACAAACATCACAAATATGTGTGATATACCTAAATATAGGTATAAATATATATACTTCTAACATATGGAAATATATGTCTTCCAATATAATACATTTATTATCTATATATTTATTAATCTTTGTATCTTCCACCTCTGGCCACTGAAATGGCCTAAAAGCAGTGGTACCCTAACAGTAGTGTGCACCCCTTGTCAGCTAGTTTGCAGTCATAAATTTCTGTGTTCACTCTTGCTTGGAAAAATGGTTAATTCCAGGTCTTGGACAAGAAAAGTACAAGGTCAGCTTGGGACTTCTTGAGTCAGAAAATGAGGAAGCATTCAAGGACTAAGGGAGCTCTGCCTAAATGACAAGGGCGCTAAACTGCATGAGTTTTTGTTGACCAAATTTGGAGAATTTTGAGCACTGAAAAAATAATTATTTGTAATAGACTGAGACCTGTTGATAATATTGAAACATACATACCCCCAATGATAATTAATAAAAAGAAACCACCACAGCAACATTTGATAATGTTGGTGGTGACTATCATGTCGAGTCCTTATTCTGGAGATTGGTAATTAAAGAGAAAAATTAATCAATTATCACCTATTTTTATTAGAATCTATGGATCAAGATATTCAAATAGTTCCAGTTGATCCGAGAAATCTATTTAAAGAAAAATTCCAACTAATAAACGTTGAAAAAAGACACAATTGGAAAAATCGCTGTTTTGAAACCCTGAATAAAATAGACAAAGAGCATAAATAAATGCTGAAAACATTGGATGAAAGGCTAACTAGGACTTGGATGTTTGCCTGATGTCAAAGTATCACCCAACAGATTACTTGCTAATTGCACAATCGAAAAATGCTTTATACCGGAGAGTTCTGGCTGTCACCACCTAAACCTAGTGATCAAACATAGCATCACTGATAGTGGGGACTTGATGTTATGTGTCTCCTTTTGTGATCCTAGAAATTATTCCTGCCCAAAATGATGAACCTGAAACGAATCAAGTTCTTATATCCCTTTCTAGATATTCTAAATTTAGCTCTTATCCATGATGTCAATTAACTTATTCTTTTAACCTCTGGATTCTCTGCAAACTGAAAATGAATATAAGAGTTTAATTGCAATACAAGACCAACCTTTTCAATGTTATAAAATAGAATTAGAATTTCTGCTGGGAGAGATAGGGAATTTACATTTTTAATAGAATCACCAGATGATTCTTACACACATTAATGTTGAAGAATTACTACATTCCATATTCTTAAGCAGAGAAGGTATTTGTGATAAAGAATATTGACCTGTTAATTGGGTAAAGAGGAAACAATTGCAATATTTTAGGTAGGAGGAAGGAAGACATGAATTTGGGTGGTGGAAGCAGCCGTAGAAACATCATTCACAAATAATGAAGTTGAGTTTAACAACTTTTTCATATTACTTTTATCCTCCTCTTTCTCCTCCTTCTCTTCCTCCTCATCCTCCCTCTTCTTCAAAACAAAACAAAGCAAAACAAAACAAAACAGGAACAACCAGAATATCGGGTGAATTGACTACACTGGCAGGAAGAATGACTGGGATGCCAGGCAGTGAGTTGGGATTTCGTATTGAGTAAATAGCTAAATAATCACAGAAGCTTATTCATTCAAATCAATTGCATTGATCAGAAACAAAGCTATTGAAATACTCAGACAAAAGGATGAATAATGGGGATGTCTAAGAATATTTAGCAGTTGCCTTAATTTCCTAGAAACTTTGGAAATTAATGTAATCCTAGCTGCCTTTGTATGTTGACCAGGTTCAACAGAAGGGTCCGTGGAAGCCACCACCAGAGCAGGCAGTGGAAACACAGCTGGAACATCAGGTACTAGGGCCACTGGTCCTGGAAACACAGCAGGTAAGACAAAGCACATTTTGTTGTCAGAGCAATGGTCAAACACAAAGGTCTTACATATAATTAGTGCAAGTCCAAGTGAGTTTTTAAAAAACAAGTTAATTATAAGAGAATGAGGAAAATTTTAGCAATAATAAGTTTAATAATGAACTTTTGTCAAAAAGCATTTGCAGCAATCTATAGGCAGAATCTCGTTATTTTTCAAATTGGATACAATTGGAAGATCAGATACCGCAACCTCTTTAGCCTCCCATGAAGTCGCATTTGAAATATTATTTATATCTAAAGTTATGTTTAATTAGCAGAAGTGTGAGCTCTGATATCAAAATTTAATTTATCAAGAGATTATGAAGAATTTAGTACTTGTAAACAGATAAATGCAAATGTTACCGGAAAGTGCGGGAATCCTGATGAAGTACATTCTTAGAGAGGAGTGGAAAACAGTTCTGAGCTGGTAGGGTTGAAAAAATAGTAGTAGCAGGGTTTATTTAAATATGTAGTACACTCTGAAACACAAGACAGAGTGGACTGCTTGAAAGAATGAGCCAGCAGCAGCTAGTGCTGGGGGACTGCTTTTATGAGAATCTTACCTATTATTCATGAAGGGGCGTGAGGGGGGTGTTACTTGCATGCATGTTTCAAGATGTCTCTTTCCGTGCCCATGCTCTGTTGTTGTACATGCCAGTACACACATTGCATGTCTCATTAGCATTTAAAATCTCCACCCAGGGATGTGCTTTTTACTATTATAATGAGCAAAAGTCTACTCCAGGACAATTTTTTGGAGGAGTGTGTGCTCGTCAGGAGGGAAAATCCCTAACCTGATTATCTCCAGCTAGGGCCTGGTAAGTCCCCTTCAAGGCAAGAGGAGCTCAACCACAAGGCCAGAAGTAGCCAGTGTAGCTGTTGTCTTTTTGCTGCCTGTCAATGGGTGGCACTGACTATGAGGTGACAGCATCTCCAGGACTTGTTTTCCCAGGGGGTTCCCTTGCCTGCTCGTTTCTGGCTATCTGCCTACCTTAACACAAACCATTGTATTTTGACGAGACAATATTTATTGAGAGCTTAGTAATGTGTTAGGTACCAGAAGATGCTCTTATACTTACAAAGCTTAGAATTTTTTAGAAGAAAGTAATATTTAAACACATGAAAAAAGCAAAAAGTTAAGGAATATAGCAATGGGTAAATGGTGCAGTTTGGAGAAGAATTTACTCTGGAATTATAACTTGTAGGTAATTCTAGCAAGAGGCACATTCAGTGTCAAAGGCAAACAAGGATTGTGATGGTGTAATAGTGCCTTATCAGATTAACATGTATACCCTTCCTGAGCAAGAAGTCCTAATATCACTAAACTGTGTAAATATTATGAGTATAAATATGCTGGAAGAGATTTCCAAGTTGTTTCAGGTCACTGTGATTGAATAAAAGTGAGTTTCTTAAACTGTTTGTTTTCTCTGAAAGTCTCAGGCACACCTGTGGTATCACCTGGAGCAACTCCTGGAGCTCCAGGTAGCAGCACCCCTGGGGAAGCAGGCATTGGGGCCACCAGTTTTGGAAAATCAGGCAAGTCTGGACATGACTCCTTAATAGTTCTCAATCCTACCTTCCTCAGCAGTGTGTGATGTGGACTATTGATCAGGCTATAACTGACATTAAATGTCAGAACAAAGGGAAAGCATAGAGAAGATGCCGCTAATCCACTATACTTTATATATCAGCATGGAGTAGGGACCAGTATATTAGCAGCAGTGAGCCTGAACCATTGTTGTTGATAACCAGGGACCCTGACAGTATCTGCTGCTTCAACTACCAGTAGCCCTGTGAGTAAACACACCAATGCAGCCTCAGCCACAGCAGTGACAATCTCTGGAAGCAAACCAGGTAGGTAAAATGGGGGACCCAGCACTTGCCAAGGGGCAATATGGGATGTTCGTGTAATACTGTTCCTCAGAATCAATGTCATGCTGTTAAGCAAGTAAATCACTTAACCTCTGTAACCTCTGTTTTCTTATCTGTAAAATGTGGGTCAAAGTGATCTACTTTGTGAGCTTGGGATAAGGAGCCAAGGAAATAATGAATAGTGTACGTCAAAGTACGTTTTTTAAATGTGGAAAGGATCATTATTTTTATCGATACAGAAAACTGAAGATTTCTGTAATTTTTAGGTGGAAGTTAATTTAAGTGAGAATTGGTTATCTCATAGCTTAAGAAATTCTGTGAATGTGTCCTTTCCATTTCTGCCATTGCCACAGGTACACCTGGAACACCGGGTGGTACGACTAGTGGAGGTGAAATTACATCTGGGCGGTCCAGCAGTGGTCCCACCACAGGCTCTTCAAATACACCAGGTGAGATTCGCAAAGCACTAAAAGGTCACAAAAATGGGAGTCAATGTAGAAACTTGTTTATAAAAGCTTATTCAGTAGGGCTTAATTCTGCTTGAAAGCTTAATTCTGTTGAAAATCTTTCCTGCTTGAAACTTAGAGCACTGTTATTTAAATATTCTGTGAATCCATTAAAGATGTTGCCATTGCATGCTTTGTTATTCAGTATTTATGCACTATGGAGGTATCAATTAGTGCATTACCTCAAATCACAGATAATAAAAATGATCTGATAGTTTAGATATTTTCCATTATTAAACTAAACTAGTGCAGCATTTTAAATCTGATGTTGTCACATGGCCAATTTAGAAATCACTGGAATGTTACTTGAGAAAACCATAATGGAGTTAAATTAGAAAAAAAAAAAAGCAATAGTGACCCTCTAACACTATCTCACGGTTGGTCCATAATTGTTGTTTTTGAGTTAAGGGCTTCTTAGGGTGTATTTGCTCATTTAGTTACAATTTCATTGTCTAAGTTCTGCATTTTTCCACACAAAATAACTTATGCAACAAGCTAACATAATTCAATATAGGCTAAAAGTAATAAATAATTACAAAATAATATGCTAGTTATTTTTGCAAATCATTGATTATATGATTTTCCCATAATACAAATATTTAAGAGTTCAATAAATTCTCTGCCACAAATAATATAATATGCTGTTGGGCATTAAAAGATTGTCTTAGATCAGCAGATTATTCAAATTTCAAACTAGAATTCTTTTTTTGCAATCTTTTGCAAAACCCCACTGTCTTTAGTATTAGAAATTATTGTGGTTTAAAGTATTAGCATATTTTCCCATATGTTCTTTATTGAACAGAGATCTAGAACCTTAATGAACAGCTTTCCCCATTTCTAAGAACAATTTAGAAAGTAACACTGCCTTCTGAATTGTTTAAAAATTCAGAAATCAGTTTTCTTCCTAAAACCTCTACACATGTGTTTTTAAAAAGTCTTCTTTTCTAGAATTTGCAAGTAGGGCATGTCTATAACTCATTTGTTCAAAGCTGACTTGTTGAGGAAATATGTAAGCTGTACAGTGGGTGTTGCAGATCCCTTGCTAAACAATGTTTGTGTCTCATAAGACTTAACTTGTTTGAAATGACTAAAGAGATACATTACCAATCAATTTATTTATTTATATTTAAATACTTCTCAGAAAATAAGCCAAAAAATGTCTGAAAAATATAATTAGTAGGATAAAATATTAGTAGATAAAGCCACATATCTTAGTTTCTACTGGATATATTTAATACAATATTATTTGTAATGTAAACATATGAAGCAGTCATTAACCATTATATAATATCATGTATAAGTTATCTTAATCTGTTTTAACAAAGGTAAAAACGATCATCAGGAAACAACTGTATAAAGTATAAAATGGACAAATGTTTTCACATGTATTAACTTACTTAAATCTTACAGACACCCTATGCAGTCAATAATATATTAGTAATTATTTACATTTTATCTAGGACAACTCCATGTGTTTACCCCAAAGTCACAGGATGAGTATGTTGTTAGGCCAAGTCAGGGCCTGGATTGTTGATTCTTCATCCAGTCATTATCTTTTACTAGACAGACCACCAACATGGTAGATTTCGGTTAAAACTGGAGGAAGATCTTGTCACATTGCCTATCTTTGTTTACAGTTGTGTTCCTAGTGCCTAGCTTAGTTTCTGTTTGGCTACTTGATAAGTATCTGGTGGATATCTGGTAAATAATTCAATAAGTGAATAGTAATTCCCAATCTGGTAAAGGATAGAGAGGTTTTATTCTCATCAATGAGGTAAAATAACAGGTCGTATGGAAGGGAACCTTCTGGAAGGATTGGAGCCGTCAAGGGTTAGTGAACTCTTTTCTGCTCTACCCAAGTAGTGGAGTTTTGCTGGAAACATGTACCCATACACACACAGACACACCACTGTGCAGATCCATGTCTCCACAGATCCAAGGTTTCCATCTTTATCTGGTTCCTTAGTGGTATTCTTGATATATTAAGATCTTCAGAACCAGAGCCTTCTGGGTGATACTGGATTTCCCTTTATGCGCACACCTGTTCTCTGAGTCTTCCCCATATTAGAAAATGTTACCATCACTGACTCAATTCACTCAGGTAAAAATATTATAGTCATCCTTGATGGTTCTCTTTTTTTTTTTTTTTTTGTACCTCCCATATCTAAACAAGGCCTGTTAATGCTACTTCCAATACATATCCTGACCCTATCCACTATTCTCAGTCTCTTTTATCACAATTTTAACCCAAGCCACTCATAAATTATCTGAACTTCTGAAATTACCTCATAATTGTTCTTCTTAATTCTATAATGCACCCCTGCCATGTATTTTCTACAAAGTGTAAAGAGGGATTTTAAATGTATATCAATTCTATGCTATTTCTCCCCTGTTTAAAATTATAGCCCCTTGCATTTAGAAAAATCTTCCGTCTTCCTCCCTGATTCATAAACATTTCACTTGCTCCTACATATCTGACCTTAACTTATAATATTCCCCACCTCAGCTCCCATTATCCAGCTATACTCAACTTCTAGCTCTGCTTTTCTAGCAAGCATAGCTCCATTAGACTTATGACCTTTGTACTGGCTGTTACCTCTGCCTGGAACGCCATTCTCCTAGAGCTTCACTAGTAGGTTGCTTCTTGTTATCAGACTTCAAAATAAAGACCATCTTCTCAGAGAAGCCTTTACTATCCAGACAGTCTAAAATAGAATATTCCATTTGCTTAGTATCAATTCACTTTATATTAATGCTCTGAAGCTTTTCTTGTTTGTGAATTTGGTTATTGGTTGGCTAGTTATTTTATTTATGTCTACCTCTCTCTTCCCACTAGAATGCCCCATGGAGCAGAGAACCATTTATCTGCATCCCCTTAGAACAGCAACTTAATCTTGCTTTAGTTTCTATTTTATAAAAAAGTAATATTATGTATCTCATAGAATTACTCAAATGGTAAAGTGAGGTGATACTTATAAGTTGCTGACAACTTCTTTGACACACAATAGATATTGGATAAATTATTTTTATGAAAATAAACAAACAGAAAGAAGTTATGCTAGAGCTGGCACAGTGAAGATCACTGTGGTCCCAGGTACTCAGGAAGATTACTTGAACCCAGGAGTTTGTGATCAGCCTGGGCAACAAAGTGAGACTCTTTTTGTTAAAAGAAGTTACGATGTAGCAAAAAGAAAAGTATGAAATAATATGGTGGTTATGGAGATGAAGAGGTATAAAAGCTGTACTAGAGAAACAAAGCCACACGAGTCTTAAAGGTTAACCAAGGACCAAGATAGCTATTAACATCATTCTATTTTTACTATGTGTTTGTGACAGGGGCAACTGGATCATCAACTGGGGAGACAGAGACAACTAGACCATCAGCTAAATTAACAGGGAATTATGGACAATCATCTGAAATACCAGGGACAACTAAATCATCATCTGATGTTTCAGGGACATTGGGACCATCAGATATAACATCTGGACCATCAGTTGCAGTGACAAGGACTTCTGAACAATCGTCAGGAGTCACAGAGACATCTGAACTATCACTTGGAGTATCAGGGACAACTGGGCCATTAGCTGAAATATCAGGGACAACAAGACCATTAGTTTCAGGATTAAGGACAACTGTATCATTAACTGGAGGATCAGGGACAACTGGACCTTCATCAAGAGAATCAGTGACAACTAGACCATTAGCTGAAGGTTCAGGGACAAGTGGACAATCGTTTACAGGATCAAGAACACCTGGATTATCAGCTACAGAACTAGGTACAACTGTGTCTTTTACTGGAGGATTAGGCACAAGTAGATCATCTGCTAGAGAAATAGGGACAGCTGGACCATCAGCTGATGGGTCAGGAACAACTGGACCATTTGTTGTGAGATCAGGGACAACTAGATTATCAGCTGGAGTGACAAGAGCAACTGAAACATCACCTGGAGTGACAGGAACAACTACACGATCAGTTGAAGACTCCAGAACAACTGGACCATCTGTTCTAGTGACAGGAACAACTGAACAATCAGGCCAAGGATCAGAGACAACTGGAAAATCTATTATAGAATCAGGACCATCTCTTGTAGGATCAGGGACAAATGGACCAACATCTGCAGGATTAGGAACAACTGCACCATCAGCCAGAAGATCAGGTACCACAAGACCATCAGTTGGAGGAACTGGGACAACTGGACAATCAGGTGCAGAATCAGGAACAACTGAACCATCAGCTAGAGTGACAGATGTAACTGGAACATCAGCTGAAGTATCAGGAAGAATTGAACCATCAGCTACAGGATCAGGTACAAGTAGACCACTAGGTGAAACAGCAGGTACAACTGTACCATCAGTGGAAGGATCAGAGGCAACTGGACCATCTGTCATTGGATCAGAAACAACTAGACTATCAGTTATAGGATCAGGGACAACTGGAACTTCATCTGGAGGTTCAGGTGCAACAAGATCATCGGGTGGAGGAATGGGGACAACTGGACAATCAACTGCAAGATCAGAAACAACTGGACCACTTTTTGGATTGACAGGAACATTTGGACAATCCTCTACAGTGACTGGGACACCTTCAAATTCAGCTGGAGTAACAACATCTGAAAAATCACCTGGAGTGGCAATGACAACAGGACTATTGGTTGAAGGGTCAGCTACAACTCGACCACCTCTTTTAGAATCAGAGACCACTGAATTATCAGCTGGAGTGACAATGACATCTGGACAATCAGCCAGAGTGACTGGGGCAACTGGACCATCAGCTGGAGAGACGGGAACAACTGGACCATCAACTGAAGGATCAATTGCAACTGTACCATTTATTATTGGATCAGAAACAACTAGACCATTATATGTAGGATCAGGGACAACTGGAACTTTATCTGGAGGTTCAAGTACAACAAGAACATCAGATGGAGCAACAGGGACAACCAGAAAATCAACTGCAAGATCAGAAACAACTGGACCCCTTTCTGGATTGACAGGAACATCTGGGCAATTGGCTGGAGTGACTGGGACATCTTCAAAATCAGCTGGAGTAACAGTGACATCTGAAAAATCAGTTGGAGTTGCAGTGACAACAGGATCATTTGTTGAAGGATCAGTCACAACTGGACCACTTCTTTTAGAATCAGAGACAACTAGATCATCAGGTGGAGTGACAGTGACATCTGGACAATCAGCCAGAGTGACTGAAACAGTTGGAGCATCAGCTGGAGTGATAGGAACAACTGGACCATCAACTGAAGGATCAGGGGCAACTGGACCATCCGTTGTGGGATCAGGAACAACTAGACCATTAGCTGGTGAATCAGGTACAACTGAATCATCAGTTGGAGTGACAGGGACAAGGCCATCATCAGGAGGATCAGGGACAACTGAGTCATCATCAAGAGAATCAGCAACAACTGGACCATCAGATGAAGGATCAGGAACAACTGGACTATCACCTGGAGTGACAGTGACATCTGGACAATCAGCTAGAAAGACTGGGACAACTGGAGCACCAGCTGGAGTTACAGAAACAACGAGATCATCTGTTGTCAAATCAGGGACAACTGGACCATCTGTTACAGGAACAAGGACAACTGTAACTTCATCTGGAGAATCAGGTACAACAAGATCATCAGGTGGAGAAACAGAGACAACTGGCCAATCAGCTGTAAAATCAGGGACAGCAGAATCATTTACTGGGTTGACAAGAACATCTAGGCAATCAGCTGGAATGACTGGGACATCTGCACAATCAGCTGGAGTGGCACTAACAGGTCATTTTGTTGAAGGATTAGTGACAACTGGTTCATCTACTGTAGGATTAGAGACAACTAGACCTTCAGCTGTAGGATCAGGAACAACTGGACCTCCTGTTGTAAAAGCACAGACAATTGGACCATCAGCTGGAGTAACAGTGACATCTGGACAATCAGCTAGAATGACTGGGGCAACTCGACTATCAGTAGGAGTGACAGGAACAACTGGACCAGCAAGTAAAGGATTAGGGACAATTAGACCATCTGTTGTAGGATTAGAGACTACTGAACCATTAGCTGAAGGATCAGGGACAACTGGACCACCTCTTGTAGGAGAGACAACTGTACCATCAGCTAGAGTGAGAGTTACATCTGGATATTCAGATAGAGTGACTGGGGCAACTGAACCATTGGCTGGAGTAACAGGAACCACTAAACAATCTGCTGTAGGATCAGTGACAACTGGACCATCAGTTACAGGAGTAGAGACAACTGTAAAAACTTCATCTGGAGGATTAAGTACAACCACATCATCAGTTGGAGGAACAAGGACCACTGGACCATCACCTGAAAGATCAGGGGCAACAGGATCATTTACTGGATTGACAGGGACATCTGCACAATCAGCTGGGGTGACAATGACATCTGTCCAATCAGCTGGAGTGGTAGTAACAACAGAACTAAATGCTGATGGCTCAGGGACAACTGGAAAATCTCTTGTAGGATCAGGAACAACTGGATTATCAGCTGAAGCTATAGGGACAACTGGATCATCAACTGAAGGATTAGAGAAAACTGGACCATCTATTACTGGATCAGGAACAACCATACCATTAGTTACAGAATCATGGACAACTGGAACTTCATCTGGTGGACAGGGTACAACGAGTCTATTAGTTAGAGGAACAGAGACAACTGGACAATCAGTTTCAGGATCAGCGACAACAGGGCCAGTTACGGGATTAACGGAAAACTCTGGTCCATCAGCTGGAGTGACAGTGACACCTAGACAATCACCTACAGTGACTCAGACAACTGGGTCATCAGCTGCAATATCAGGAACCACTGTACAATCTCTTACAGTATCAGGGACAGTTAGACCATCATCTGGACAAACAGAAAAAACCAGATCATCAGTTGAAGAGTCAGGGACAACTGAACCATCAGCTATAAGGTCAGGGACTACTGGACCAACAGCTGGAGTGAAACATACAAATGGGCCATCATCAGGTGGAGTGACAGGGATAACTGGGTCATCACCTGGAGTGACGGGGATAACTGGATCATCTGCAAGATCAGGGACAAGTATCCCATCTGCTGGAAAAACAGCAACAACTAGAACATCAGTTGAAGAATCAAGGACAACTGGACCATCAGCTGGAATAACAGGTACGAATGGACTATCAGCTGGAGTGACAGGGATAACTGGATCATCACCTGGAGTGACAGGAATAACTGGATCATCTGCAAGATCAGGGACAAGTATCCCATCTGCTGGAAAAACAGCAACAACTAGAACATCAGTTGAAGAATCCAAAAGGACAACTGGACCATCAGCTGGAATAACAGGTACAGTACGAATGGACTATCAGCTGGAGTGACAGGGATAACTGGATCATCACCTGGAGTGACAGGAATAACTGGATCATCTGCAAGATCAGGACAATTATCCCATCTGCTGGAAAAGCAGCAACAACTAGAACATCCAGTTGAAGAATCCAAAAGGGACAACTGGACCATCAGCTGGAATAACAGGTACAAATGGACTATCAGCTGGAGTGACAGGGACAACTGGATCATCAGCTGGAGTGACGCGGAAAACTGGACCATCAGCTGGCATGACAGGGACAACTGGACCATCAGCAGAAGTGACAGGAAAAACTGGACTATCAGCTGGAGTGATGGGGACAACTGGTCCATCAGCTGAAGTGACAGGGCTACCTGTAGTATCAACTGGGGTGACAGGGACAATTGGATCACCAGCTGGAGTGACAGGGACAACTGCAGTATCAGCTGGAGTAACAGGGACAACTGGACTATCAGCTGAAGCGACAGGGATAACTGGACTATCAGCTGGGGTGACAGGGACAACTGGACTATCTGCTGGTGTGACAGAGACAATTGGACTATCAACTGGGATGATAGGGACAATTGGATCATCAGCTGGAGTGGCAGGGACAAGAAGACTATCAGCTGAAGTGACAGGGACAACTGGACAGCCGGTGACAGGGTCAACTCGGATCAACACCTGGGGTGACAGGGACAACCGCACAAAATAGCTGAAGCGACAGTATCAACCGGTCAAATCTGTTGGGTGACAGGGACAGCCAGACTACCGCTGGAGTTTTATTGTGATACCTTCGAATCTCAATCAGCCGGACCGGACAGGACACGCGGACTATCAGCTGGGGTCACAGGACAACCAGACAGTCAGCCGGTGACAGGGTCAACTGACCATCAGCCAAGTATTAGGACAACTGACAGTCAGCCGAAGCGACAGACAACTGAACAATCTGTTGAGCGTGACAGGGACAACCAGATCAACTGGAGTGACAGGATAACCGGACCAATGTCGGAGACAGGACAAGTGACCATCAGCTGGGGTGACAGGGATAACTGGGCTATCAGCAGGGGTGATGGGGACAACTGGACAGTCAGATGAAGTGACAGGGACAACTGGACAACCTGTTGGAGTGACAGGGACAGCCAGATCATCAGCTGGAGTGACAGGGACAATTGGATCACAGGCTGGAGTGACAGGGACAACTGAACTATCAGCTGAAGCGACGGAGACAACTGAACAATCTGTTGGTGACAGGGACAACTAGATCATCAACTGGAGTCACAGGGACAACTGGACTATCAACTGAAGCGACAGGAACAACTGGACCATCAGCTGAGGTGACAGGGACAAGCAGACTATCAGCTAGAGTGACAGGGACAACTGGACAATCTGTTGGAGTGACAGGGACAACTAGATCATCAACTGGAGTGACAGGGATAACTGGACTATCAACTGGAGTGACAGGGACAAGTGGACTATCAGCTGGGGTGACAGGGATAACTGGACTATCAGCTGGGGTAACGGGGACAACTGCAGTGACAGGGACAATTGGATCCCCAGTTGGAGTGACAGGGACAACTGGACTATCAGCTGAAGCAACAGGGACAACCAGACCATCAGCTGAGGTGACAGGGACAACCAGACTATCAGCTGGGGTGACAGGGATAACTGGACTATCAGCTGGGGTGACAGGGACAACTGGATCATTAGCTGGAGTGACAGAGATAACTGGATCATCAACTGGGGTGACAGGGAAAACTGGATTATCAGCTGGAGTGACAGGAACAACTGGACTATCTGCTGGGGTGACAGAGACAATTGGACTATCAACTGGGGTGATAGAGACAATTGGATCATCAACTGGAGTGACAGGGAGAACTGGACAGTCAGCTGGTGTGACAGGATCAACTGGACAGGCAGCTGAAGTGACAGGGACAACTGGACAATCTATTGGAGTCACAGGGACAGCTAGATCATCAACTGGAGTGACAGGGATAACTGGACTATCAGCTGGACTGACAGGGACAAGTGGACTATCAGCTGTGGTGACAGGGATAACTGGACTATCAGCTGAAGTGACAGGGACAACTGGACTGTCAACTGGGGTGACAGGGAAAACTGGACAGTCAGCTGAAGTGACAGGGACAATAGGACAATCTGTTGGAGTAACAGGGACAGCTAGATCATCAGCTGGAGTGACAGGGATAACTGCACTATCAGCTGGAGTGACAGGGATAACTGGACTATCAGCTGGAGTGACAGGGACAAGTGGGCTATCAGTGGGGGTGACAGGGATAACTGAATTATCAGCAGAAGGGACAGGGACAACTGGACTATCATCTGAAGAGACAGGGAAAACTGGATCATCAGCCGGAGTTACAGGAACAACTGGACCATCAGCAGAAGTGACAGGAGAAACTGGACTATCAGTTGGAGTGACGGAAACAACTGGCCCATCAGCTGAAGTGACAGGGCTACCTGTAGTATCAGCTGGTGTGACAGGGATAATTGGATCACCAGCTGGAGTGACAGGGACAACTCGGCTATCAGCTGTGGTGACAGGTATAACTGGACTATCAGCTGGGCTGACAGGGACAACTGGACTATCAGCTGGGCTGACAGGGACAACTGGACTATCTGCTGGGGTGACAGAGAAAATTGGACTATCAACTGGGGTGACAGGCACAATTGTATCATCAGCTGGAGTGACAGGGACAACAAGACTGTCAGCTGGAATGACAGGGACAACTGGACAGTCAGCTGGTGTGACAGGGTCAACTGGACTATCAGCTGGGGTGACAGGGACAACTGGACACTCAGTTGAAGTGACAGGGACAACTGGACAATCTGTTGGGGTGACAGGGACAGCTAGATCATCAGCTGGAGTGACAGGGAAAACTGGACTATCAAAGCTGGAGTGACAGGGACAATTGGACTACCAGCTGAGTGACAGGGACAACTCGGCTATCAGCTGTGGTGACAGGGATAACTGGACTATCAGCTGAAGTAACAGAGATAACTGGACTATCAACTGGGGTGACAGGGATAACTGGACCATCATCTGGAGTGACAGGGACAACTACAGTATCAGCCGGAGTAACAGGGACAACTGGACTATCTGCTGGGGTGAGTATATCAATTGGTCTATCAACCAAAGTATTGTGACAATTGGATCATCAACTGGAGTGGCAGGGACAACAAGACTATCAGCTGGAGGGACAGGGACAACTGGACTGTCAGCTGAAGTGACAGGGACAACTGGACAATCTGTTGAAGGACAGGACAGCCAGATCATCAGCCGAGTGACAGGGATAACTGGACATCAGCCGGGACTGACAGGAGGCTGCCGCGGACTATCAGCTGTAAGTATTACAGGATAACTGGACTATCGGCTGGGGTGACAGAGATAACTGGACCATCAGCTGGAGTGACAGGGTCAACTACAGTATCAGATGGAGTGACAGGGACAACTGGACTATCAGCTGGAGTGACAGGGACAACTGGACCATCAGCTGGAGTGACGGGGACAACTGGACTATCAGCTGGAGTGATGGGGACCACTGGACTATCAGTTGGAGTGACAGGGAAAACTGGACTATCAGCTGGAGTGACAGGGACAACTGGACCATCAGTTGGAGTGACAGGAATAACTGCACTATCAGCTGGAGTGACAGGGACAAGTGGACTATCAGCTGGAGTGACAGGGAAAACAGGGCTATCAGCTGGAGTAACAGGGAGAACTGGGCCGTCAGCTGAAGCAACAGGGAAAACTGGACTATCGGCTGGAGTGACAGGGATCACTGGACCATTTGCTGAAGTGACAGGGACAACTGGACTATCAGGTGGGGTGACAGGCCAACTGGTTTACCGCCAGCGACAGGACACCGATTATCTCAAAAATCTGGGACAAGTATACCATCAGCTGGAAAAACAGGAACAACCAGAACATCAGTTGAAGAATCGACAAATTGTATTCATCCGCCGAATAACAGGTACAGTCGGACTATCAGCCAGCGACAGGCCAAACTGACCATCGCCGAGTGAGTAGGGACAACCTGGACTATCAGCTGGAGTGGTAGGACAACTGACCATCATCAGCTGGAGTGACGGGGACCACTGGACCATCAGCTGGAGTGACGGGGCACAATTGGACTATCAGTTGGGGTAGACAGGGACTACCAGATCATTAGCCAAAGATGTGGGACAACTGGGATCATCCGGGTAAAATTCAAGAAACAAGTATACCATCAGCTGGAAAAACAGGAACAACCAGAACATCAGTTGAAGAATCAAGGACAACTAGACCATCCGCTGGAATAACAGGTACAAATGGACTATCAGCTGAAGTGACAGGGTCAACTGGACCATCAGCTGAGTGATGGGGACAACTGGACCATCAGCTGGAGTGACGGCAGCATTGACTCCGGAATTATCAGCTGGCGACGTGTGGGGACTACCGGGACCATCAGCTGGAGTGACGGGGACACTGACCTATCAGCTGGGGCAACAGGACCAGCCAGATCGTTAGCTGAGGTGATGACAATTGACCTGCAAAATCTGGGACAAGTATACCATCAGCTGAAAAAACAGGAACAACCAGAACATCAGTTGAAGAATCAAGGACAACTACACCATCCGCTGGAATAACAGGTACAAATGGACTATCAGGTCAAGTGACAGGGACAACTGGACTATCAGTTGGCACAACCACTGTAACAGGAAGAACAGGAGAGCCAGGAAGTGAGGTTACAGTCCCTGAAGGCAAGTCTAGTTAGCTAAAGATAGGTCATTTAATATGAACAACGTAATTTTTGGTCTTCCAGACTTGAATCTGTGTAACTTTATCACAATTAAATATGTTATTAGGAACTCAAATTGGTGAACAATGAGGGGGCTTTCCAGAATATTAGACTTTTTGGGTTTATGTTTTCATGGGGGCTACTGTAGGTGTTGGCAAGGGATGCACAGCTGGAGCACCAGACTCTGGGGCCACTACAGTTGGGAACCCAGCAGGCATGGCTCACCTGGGTACTCTGGTGTGGTTCAACATAAGCCTGGCTAAGAACTCCAATTATGATTGTAAGATGAATCAATTATGATTTAACCAATGACCTAAATTGGGGAGAAATGATTAAGAGATGACCTAGATTTATCAATGTCTAAATTCGAATTTTACATAAGGGGCAGTAAGTTCATTATATTTACTAAGATGAACCATGTAAAGCTGATAATCAAGTAGGGCTTTAACCAGGCAAAACTGAAGAACCATATGTAACCAGCCCTGGAGCAGATGAAAGCAGGACCAGATTAACCACACCTGGAAAATCAGGCAAGTGGGGTTGGAAGAATTTGGTCGCAACTGTAGCTCAACGTAAGGTTTTCTTTTTTTTTTTTTTCTTTTTCTTTTTCTTTTTTTCTTAAGACAGAGTCTCACTCTCACCCAGGCTGGAGTGTAGTGACAAGATCTCAGCTCACTACAATCTCCGCCTCCCAGGTTCAAGCAATTCTCATGCGTCAGTCTCCCAAATAGCTGGGATTACAGGCACGCACCACTGTGCCCGGCTATTTTTTTATTTTTATTTTATTTTAGTTTTAGTAGAGACAGAGTTTCACTGTGTTGGCCAAACTGGTCTCAAACTCCTGACCTCAAATGATCTGCCCGCCTTGGCCTCCCAAACCGAACATAAGGTTTTCTGGTCAATGTAATTATGGTAATGAGTATATTGTAAATAAGGAAATTAGAAAGTCAGATCCAAATCATCTGTTAGCTTTGTGCAAAAGTAATGGCAAAAACCATAGTTACTTTTGCACCAACCTAATCGTATTTAGGACCTTAAATTTTGTTAGGTGTTTTAGGACTAGGATGGAAGGAAAACAAATTATCTGTCTTTACAGTGCTGATTCTATCAGGAAACAAACCTTACATAAAGAAGCTTAAAGCAAGAAAATATTTGAGCACTTTTTGGGCAGCCAGGAACTGTTATGAGATGTGTAAACATGTCACTAATTTTCACAGCAACTACTGAGATAAGTGCTATTTTTGTTCACATTTTCAAATGAGGAAGTCAAGGAGAAGTTTAGTTAGCTGCTGTAAGTGATAATGTACACCAGGAAGGTCTGTCCTCAGAGCCTATTCCTTACCTTCTACACCATCCTCCCTCGTGTGGCAGTGGGTATAAACTAGAGCAGAAAGGAAATATATTCCCTGGAGGGGATATCTCGACGGAGTCTCAGATATGCCAAATGCCAACCTCCCAAAGAAAATCAGATTAATGAAAAGTCTACTATACCAGAAGTATTTGGACATTTTCTATTATAACAGCAGTGTCTCACATTTACTGTTTAATTAAATGTTGTTTAATTATTTTTATTGTCATCTGTGTGTCAGGCACTGTGATAAGTGTGTGGGCACAGAAGTGAATGAGTCTGACAGGGTCACTGCTCTCAGGACATCCTGTCTAGTGGGGGATATAGCCAGTAAGAGAAAAGTATCTCAATAGTATTAAAATTAATGTTAAGTGCTAAGAATAAGGTGAGGGTGCCAGGAAAGTGACTTTCCACCTGGTGTCCCAAAGAATGAAGAAGCAGTAGTCAAAGAGGATAAGACAGGGAGGGAAATGCTAAGAAGAGCTCACAGGCTCTTAGAAAGTTTAAGGTGGAAAGAGGCCAGGGTTCCCAGTGCCCTGTTAGGAAGCCAGAGGGTGTACAAAATAAGCCCAGAGAAGTCAGAAGGACCCTGATCACATAGAACAGAGCCTTGCCACACACGTTAAGGATTGTAGACTTGTTGCTAAGAGCTGAGGGAAGTTAACTGAAGGTGTGAGACAGAAGAGTGACATGATCAGGATTCCCATTTTTAAAAGATCAGTAAGACTGCAAATGTGAAGAATTGTGTAAGGTGAGAACAGAAGCAGAGAAATTTGTTAGGAAGTTATTGCTCAATCAAGGTAAGAGGCAATGGTTTAAAATAAATTATGGTGGTGGATGGAAAAAAAGGGAAAAGTTCAAAACCTATTTTTGGAGAACCATCAAGGGGATTTGGCAGTGGTTTGATGGGGATTTTGTTAAGGGTATTTTTCAGGTTAATATTTAGTTGCTGGGATGGTGTTTCTATCAATTATTAAAATAGGGACTGTGAAGGAGCAGCAGTTTGTGGTGGGAAGATCATAGGTTCATGTTTGAAAGTTGAATTTGAGATGTTAGGGAGAAGTCCATATGAAAATTTCGAATTATTCTACTAAGATTCTTTTTCATTTGTTTTAAATTCAGCTACAACTGGAGTGCCTGCTGCAACTTCCCTAGGAGCTGAAGGTGAAAGCATAGCTTCCACATCAGGTACTGGAACCACAACTGGGCTCAAAGTAGTTATGTTGATAAATATCTGGATAGTGCTTCAATAAAATAAGAACACTGCTCCTGACTTTACGCTTTTTAATCTCAGTTGCCACGGGAGCCATCCCTGGGTCAACAATTGCACCAGGAAGTACCACTACTGGTAAGTAAGCAGGGGGATGTCAGATGTGTTTTTGATTTTTTTTCATGCTCATTGCTTATTTTAAAACAGCAATATCATTAATAATAATAATGCCAGTTAATTACAATGTCTTTAAATATATTATCTCATAAATTACTTGAATGAACATGATTATCTCATTTTGCTCATGAGGAACTTAGGCAAAGATATTACCTAAGTTGATAGGTTTCTACAGCACGCCAAATGGTGAAATCAATATTTTTCTTGATTGTTTATTGATTCCAAAACTGTGCTCTTCAATGTGATGCCTTCCTTTGCTAAAGCAAAATATACAGTGATATTTAATTACCCTTCAATAGGCTGGGTGCGGTGGCTCATGCCTGTAATCCCAGCACCTTGGGAGGCCGAGACGGGTGGATCACGAGGTCAAGAGATGGAGACCATCCTGGTCAACATGGTGAAACACCATCTCTACTAAAAATATAAAAATTAGCAGGGCATGGTGGCACATGCCTGTAGTCCCAGCTACTCAGGAGGCTGAGGCAGGAGAATCGCTTGAACCCGGAAGGCGGAGGTTGCAGTGACCCGAGATCAGGTCACTGCACTCCAGCCTGGGCAACAGAGCGAGACTCCATCTCAAAACAAACAAACAAACAAACAAAATCATCAATAAAGCTTGCTTTTAAAATCACAAAGCTTAAATGTTTCCCATTTCTAACTAAAAGAATTGGAGCAGCAGGTAAGAAAAATAAGTTTTTTAATGTAATAAACTATGGCACTTCCTATTCTGAAATAAGATTCGGAGAATTTTATTTGACAAAACTATAACATTATTATTTTATAAGTCCAAATTTTATAACTTTCCTTTTTTAAAAATGATTCACAAATACTTACAGGGCAATTTCTTTTTCCTAACACTGAGTAAATTAACAGAATTATTATTTCAAGGCTACAGTATATTATTGTTTAAGGTTCTCAACTAGTAATATACTTAGTATGACAGTACTTGAGAAATACGTCATTTCTCAATGTGCAAGTCCCTAACAGAACCCAGACTCTAATGACTACATTGCTCATTAATAGTTTAAGGAATAGAATGCTTACCTTTTTTTTTTTTTTCTGATGAAGATTTATGCCACATTATTGTAACTACTGTTATAAAGTCTCCTGTGTAAATTAATTTTACCAACTGATCGCTAGAAAATAATTCAATAATTTAATTCAAACTAAATTTGTAATAATTATTTATTCAATCTATGGTTATGCAAATGTAAACAAATTGGCATGATTCATATTATATATTGAGCAACATAATTATAAGTTAACACATGGCCACAAACAGGTAGCCATTGGGACACGGTGTGTAACTATTGAGGCACAGTATGTATTTTATCATTTTTGGCATTTTATAATTTCAAGACAGCTTTAATTAAATGTAACCAAATAACAATTACCTGTGTATAAATATTTTGCTTGGAAAAAAGGCAGTGTTTTTTTTTTTCAGTTTGATAATCTGTAATCATAGAAATCATACGTGATTCTTTAAAAAGCACTTTACAATATGTCTCACAAGAGAACACTTAATCTGACTTAAATTTCTAAGATAAGCCTCTGTGGGAAATAACATCTGTTTTTTAAACAAAATTTAATTATCAAGGCATTTGACCCACTGAAGCAAATTTTTTAAATGAAATTCAAATAAATTCTTTAATTTAAATATGGATTTAATTTATCCTTTGGTAAGCTCAGTTAGAATTCCACCACAACTCATTGTAGGTAAGCTGAAATTCAATGACATGAAAATTTATTTCTGTACAATGTGCTTGAAATATAATTTCTATTTTTTTCCATTTGAGCACTGAAAAACATTTAAAGGATTGTGTGTGACATGCTTCTCAAATTATAACCTAACATACGAATTAATCTTTGTAAATGGAAATTAATCAAATATATACATTTATAAATATATTTGTTTTTAAATTTCAGTGCCATCAAAACAGCCTGAAGTAGCAGGTGAGAAAATATGAGATTATAAATGTGCATTTTAAAAAATAATGTTACATTAATGGAATAGAACACATGGTACCAGAAGTCTTTATTATCTGATTAATAAAACATGAACTTCAAATTTGATTTTTGTAGCATAGGGCTTTTGATTTTTCTATTCTCATGTCTTCTTAAATCATAATAAAGGTGTATTGAATCCTTTATATAATACTTAAATTCTACACTGATTGTATACAAGTATACAAACTCAGACAAACCAAAATAACTCCCAAAACATCTCCCCTATTAAAAAGAGGTAGCACCATATTTCTCAGCATATTAATAGTCACCTACTATTTACAAGAAAACTATTTAGCTTTTAATGTATCCTGGTATCTCTTTTTTAAACTTAAAAACAGTTTTAAAAGATAAGCAAAAGTAGCCGACTTTTTGTTGTTGTTTTGGGTTTTTTGTTGTTGTTGTTTCATTTTTGGAGACAGGGACTTGCTCTGTCGCCCAGGTTGGAGTGCAGTGGCACGATCTTGGCTCACTGCAACCTCCAACTCCTCGGTTCAAGCGATTCTCTTGCCTCAGCATCCTGAGTAGCTGGGATTACAGGTGTGCGCTACCACGCCCGGCTAATATTTTGCATTTTTTTAGTAGAGATGAGGTTTCACTATGCTGGCCAGGCTGGCCTCAAACTCCTGACCTCAGGTGATCTGCCCAACTCGGCCTCCCAGAGTGCAGGGATGACAGGCATAAGCCACCACAGATGGCCTAGAAGCTGATTCTTTAGAATATCTCACTTTGAAAAAAAAAATTTCTCCTTCTGATCCTTTTAGCACTTACATTGGAATATAAGTTCCATGAAAACAGGCATTTTTGTCTTATTTTTCACTGATTTAAAACCTCTTTATGGCCCTTATCTGATGAGGTGATTGATTTCAATACTTGTCTCCCTGATCCACTAGATTCTACCTTTGTTGAAAGGGGACCAAGTCTTATGTATCATTAATGTCTTATCTGGGGAGCTTTGCATATAACGAACACTCAATACAGCTGAAATATGTTTAGCTTTCATTCACTATCTCATTTGGATAATGTAGGCATTATTTTCCCTAATTTGCTGGTAAGGAAACTGAGGTTCAGAGATTTTTAACCTGTTTAAAACCACACAACTCTTTTGATTCCAACACCTGAGCTCTTTCTACTCCTCTACATTTCCTTTAGTCTAGACTATTGTAGGCAAGTTTCCTCTCTTCTAGTTTTCTCTATTCTCAGATGTGTTCTATCTGAAACAGCAGTCAGTGGTCCTCTATTGACTGTTATCTCTGTTCATATCATTTCTCTCATCAATCCATGGTAGCAGCTACCCATTTCCCTTCAAGTAAATTCTAAGTGCTTTAGTGTAATATTAGAGCTTTTGGAGACCCCATCTACTTTCCAAGGTTCTCATTAGCCCCCTTTACATAACAACTTTTAGCCTCACTTGAATTAGTTGGTGGCACTGTTAGAAGTTCCTTTATAAAATGTTACAAACTGATCACTAGGAAGTTGTTTTCTCACTGAATTTGAGCTAAATTTCCAGTTATTTTTCACTCATTCTATGTTTATACAACACATATTGCTATGTTTCCCTAAACCTTGGCTCTCACTATGTCTTCTGCCTGATGTTCCCTTCCTGGACTTCACATAGACAAATCCTAAGCAATAGTAAAGATCTAGATGCTGTCTTTTCCAGAAAGCCTTCTTTGACCCCATTAAGGAGTAATGCTCAGCAGTTTCTCGTTGTCTCAGGTACTCAGTATAAACTGTCTTTTGTAGTAGAGAGCTAAGGCATACTGAGATCAAACTAGGTGAACACAAGAGAAGATCACCTTTCATCTTTGTCAGGGAAGGCCAGGAAAGGACGTCTCAAGTAGAGAACGTTGCCACTCCCTGTGATTTACAAATGGAATAGTTCAAGCAGAAAAACTCATAGAATTATAGATTTTTTAAGTACCCAGAAAAGGCTACTTGTTATAGCAAAGAACACACAGATGGCATCTAGATTCAGATGTTCTCATGGCAGAATGAGTCAGTGACCTCTGGACTTTTTGTGTTTCAGGTACCACTGGGGTAACCACTGGCACAACTCTTGCCCCTAGAAGTTCTAACACAGGTGAGAACAAGCTAAGTGGAATTTTCCCATTGGAACTTCTTTCAAGGAGCTATCTCCTCAGGTTTTATTTCTAGGCAAAATTATCACTATAATAATCCCAAATCCTTAATGTCTTCCCAATTGTGTCTTTGTTCTTTTCCTCATCATCAGAGGCCACAAGTTCCTAGGAGGAAGTAGAATCTCTGCAGGTGGAATAGCTCCAGCTCAGCCTGCTAAGCCATTACTGCATTTTTGATCATCTTTCATTAAGCAGTGTTGTCTAAAATGTAGCCACACTACTTTATTCCATAAACTAAACCTTTTAAAAATGCAAAACAGTTACTAGGTAATAAATGTCAAGCTTGAGGAGCCTGACTTCCTTCTACCTCAAGGAGCTCATTCCATGCCCTAGGAAGTCAAGTCCCTGGCCACTGGATATACATGTACTGAGAAAACTTCCATTTCCAAGCACTGAATCTCAAAGACACTAAAGCATCTAGAATGTTGTCAGAAAATTTGCTATAAGAAAGAGATGCTACATTGGAAACACAGATAAATTTTTGCCATTGGAAAGCTCAAAGAAAGCGCATCCTAATATATTGTAAGAAATACTCATTTTCCTTGTCCATAAGACCATTCTTCCATTTCCATTCTGTCTTCTAGAGCTCCCTCAAACCTGGGTTTTATGTCTCAATCCCTCCATCCTAAGGCTCCTTCCATTAACCTGAGTTTATTTCTTTCCCTTTCCTTTCCTTTCCTTTCCTTTCCTTTCCTTTCCTTTCCTTTCCTTTCCTTTCCTTTTTTTTTTTCTTTCTTTCTTTCTTTCTCTTTCTCTTTCTTTCTTTCTTTCTTTCTTTCTTTCTTTCTTTCTTTCTTTCTTTCTTTCTTTCTTTCTTTCTTCTTCCTTCCTTCCTTCCTTCCTTCCTTCCTTCCTTCCTTCCTTCCTTCCTTCCTTCCTCTCCCTCCCTCCCTCCCTCCTCCTCTCTCTTTCTTTCTTTCTTTGTTTCTTTCTTTCTTTCTTTTTCTTTCTTTCTTTGAGATAGGGTCTCACTCTGCTCCCTAGGCTGGAGTACAGGGGCATGATCTTGGCTCACTTCAGCCTTGACCTCTTAGGCTCTGGTGATCCTGCCACCTCAGCCTCCCAGGTAGCTGGGACTACAGGCTCTTTTTTGTAGGGACAGGGTTTCACTATGTTGCCCAGTCTGGTCTCGAACTCCTGGACTCAAGTGATCTGCCAGCCTCGGCCTCCCAAAGTGTGGAATTATAGATGTGATCCACGAGACCCAACCATCCAGCATGTTCTTACTTCATTCCTTTCTTTTCTTTCTCAGAGGCTACAACTGCTACAGGGACTCCTGAAGCAGGACAGTCAGGAGGTGAGTGTTCTCATTCCAAGACTTTGGGTTCTGTTGATTCATTGTTTGGGATTGCAGCTTAAAACAGAAGAATACGAAGGTTGAGGACACATTTTACGCAAGGCTAAGTCAAATTGTGAATCCCTCTGGAACTGACATTTTCATGACCCTCCGACAAGTGTGCCTGAGTCCTGGCTTTCAGAACTAGTTCTCCGAAATCAGGAATGAGACCATCATTGCTTTAAAGTTCACACAATTTTTTTTTTTTTTTTCACAGGCACCCCTATCATTTCTTCTGAAGTCAGTACCAGTTCAGAAGTTTCCAACACAGGTAAAATTCCATAAAGAAAATGTAGGCTGGCTCTTACTCGTTTATGAGTTTTGTGCATGTGTATGTGTATGCATGGGTATGCTTTAGGGATGACATGAAATCAACCACAAAAGTATCACAGAGATATTTATAAAGAACTTTATCTTTCATTTTCCTCCCTCTGTAGTCATCCCTGGTAGACCAGGAAGACATAACAGGAAGTGAAACAGGCAGGCATGAAATGAGCCCCCATCCCTCTGTCAGCAGACTAGAATGCAGGGGTGTTCACTGGCAAGTCGCCTGCGAATAAATGGGCCAAGGAGACGAAATGAGAGAAGGACACTCTTAATTTAGCATTTGCACTGTTTATAACATTAACTCCTGAGAAATGCCCTTTTAAGTTGCTTCCATGATGAATTTGCTAAATTTGCTTTTCTTGTTTTAGGTATTACTGGAGTAGGCTCTGAGACATCTGTTGAAACAGGAATTTCCAACACAGGTAAAGTTGAAAGAAAACCATCTCTATGGATGTGCAGATGAAATGATGTTTTTTGTAGGTTGTTCTGATGAATAACACAAAATCTCTCTTCCCACTATCGCAACTCCCCAGAATTTACAATTCCAAATCATGTCTCAGAGGCCACAACTTCCGCAGAACACGTTGGCACCACTGAAGCTTCATTCACAATAGGTGAGAAGGAGCAACTCATGTCTTTCTTGTTATCACTGATTTTGACACTCACAGCGAGACTGGAGAGAGGAGGATTCTGGAGAGCAGTTTGTATTTACTTTACTAATATACTACATTTTTGGCCAACAAATTCTTTATAAGTTTAGACATTTTTCCAGAAAAGCTACTAATTACAGAGTGCAGAATCATACTTCTAATCCTGGAACGTAGGACAATTATACTGATTGTTCTGAGTAACTTCTGCTGTGAGATTACAAACATTAGAAGCTTTTAGAAGAGGAGGGGGTGATAAAACTTGCTGAGAAACACAGAGGAGCTACAAGAACCCAGGAAACACACCTGCCCTGTGTTAGTGCTTCCTTTTCACAAATGAAGAGCTAAATATTTTCACAACGTCTGGAGTTCTCAGCACACTCATGGCATTCTCAGCAACCACCCCACAGCAGGCACCACTCTTGCATCTGACAGCCAAGACACAGGGAGAACAGGGAAGCATGGGAGAAACCCACATTGTCCTCCTGACTGAGAATACTAGGAAGATTATCACAGGTTGAGAACATTGTCACTTTCGTTGCTTTGGTAATAAAATAGTTAGTAAGAAAATACACAGGGCTCATCACCAGGGAAGAGCTAGGGAAAGTGCTAGTTAGATATAAGTTAGGTTTAGATTCTTTCTAGAGGCAGGTCTGTAGGAAAGAAAGATTAATCACCATGGTGATCCCAGTCCTCTTGGTGTTTCATCTACGACTGGGGTGGCTCCTGGCACAACCCTTGCCCCTGGCAGTTCCAGGACAGGTGAGTCTGCAGGTTGGCAGGGAACTCTTCAGAGCTCCTCCCATAATTTGATGTCTTCTCTGGTGCTTGTCTTTTTAAGAGTAATATCTTATTCATTTCATAGTGATTGAATATTTTTCAAATATGTCTTTTCTGTTTTTCTGTCTCTCAGAAGTCACAACTTCCATAGGAGGAAGTACATCAACAAGAGGTGGAATAGCCACAGGTGAGCATTGCTGGGTCATTGCATTCATTTGCCAGTAATATTCAATAAAGACTGTGGTGCGAAATGAATCCATGTGACTGGATTCTCCCATATTGAGTACTGATCAAGAAATTACCGTTGTTCATTGATGAAAGATCGGAAACTCAAATTTCATTCTTATTTCCTGTGCTGTAAGCAGATTCTCTTTCCACACCCAAGGCAGTCATCAGTCATTTGATTGACAGTTACATAGGTGATCTAGAGATAGCCCCCATCTCCCTGTTTCAGAACTCTAGAAAAAAAAGAGACTCGATAAGTAAAAATGTCTTTGGTAGATATACTGTGGGAAGGATATTATATGAGAAATACACAGATGTCCTTTTAGCATTCAAAACCCAGTTTACTGACATATTGAATAAGAATATAGATTTTATCAATCTATTTGCTTGTTGCCCATTACCCATTTTCTTTTTTTTTTTTTAATTTATTTATTATTATTATACTTTAAGTTGTAGGGTACATGTGCATAATGTGCAGGTTTGTTACATATGTATACTTGTGCCATGTTGGTGTGCTGCACCCATCACCTCGTCATTTACATCAGGTATAAATCCCAATGCAATCCCTCCCCCCTCCCCCCTCCCCATGATAGGCCCCGGTGTGTGATGTTCCCCTTCCTGAGTCCAAGTGATCTCATTGTTCAGTTCCCACCTATGAGTGAGAACATGCGGTGTTTGGTTTTCTGTTCTTGCGATAGTTTGCTAAGAATGATGGTTTCCAGCTGCATCCATGTCCCTACAAAGGACACGAACTCATCCTTTTTTATGGCTGCATAGTATTCCATGGTGTATATGTGCCACATTTTCTTAATCCAGTCTGTCACTGATGGACATTTGGGTTGATTCCAAGTCTTTGCTATTGTGAATAGTGCCGCAATAAACATACGTGTGCATGTGTCTTTATAGCAGCATGATTTATAATCCTTTGGGTATATACCTAGTAATGAGATGGCTGGGTCATATGGTACATCTAGTTCTAGATCCTTGAGGAATCGCCATACTGTTTTCCATAATGGTTGAACTAGTTTACAATCCCACCAACAGTGTAAAAGTGTTCCTATTTCTCCACATCCTCTCCAGCACCTGTTGTTTCCTGACTTTTTAATGATTGCCATTCTAACTGGTGTGAGATGGTATCTCATTGTGGTTTTGATTTGCATTTCTCTGATGGCCAGTGATGATGAGCATTTTTTCATGTGTCTGTTGGCTGTATGAATGTCTTCTTTTGAGAAATGTCTGTTCATATCCTTTGCCCACTTTTTGATGGGGTTGTTTGTTTTTTTCTTGTAAATTTGTTGGAGTTCTTTGTAGGTTCTGGGTATTAGCCCTTTGTCAGATGAGTAGATTGCAAAAATTTTCTCCCGTTCTGTAGGTTGCCTGTTCACTCTGATGGTAGTTTCTTTTGCTGTGCAGAAGCTCTTTAGTTTAATGAGATCCCATTTGTCAATTTTGGCTTTTGCTGCTGTTGCTTTTGGTGTTTTAGACATGAAGTCTTTGCCCATGCCTATGTCCTGAATGGTACTACCTAGGTTTTCCTCTAGGATTTTTATGGCATTAGGTCTAACATTTAAGTCTCTAATCCATCTTGAATTAATTTTCGTATATGGAGTAAGGAAAGGATCCAGTTTCAGCTTTCTACTTATGGCTAGCCAATTTTCCCAGCACCATTTATTAAATAGGGAATCCTTTCCCCATTTCTTGTTTCTCTCAGGTTTGTCAAAGATCAGATGGCTGTAGATGTGTGGTATTATTTCTGAGGACTCTGTTCTGTTCCATTGGTCTATATCTCTGTTTTGGTACCAGTACCATGCTGTTTTGGTTACTGTAGCCTTGTAGTATAGTTTGAAGTCAGGTAGCGTGATGCCTCCAGCTTTGTTCTTTTGATACCCATTTTCTTAATACCATGGTGGCTTCTCTAGAAAGACTCTGGAACTTGGGAATGACAACACAGGATAGTCCAAAAGCATACTGGGCTGCTACACCTTGGCTGCTCAGACGACGGGCTCCTAGGGCTACATAACCCTGTATGCCTTCATACTGTAGTCTTTATTGTTGCTTTATTTTCTCTCAGAAGCCACAGGTTCCTCAAGAGGGGTCAGGACCACTGGATCAGAAGCTCCAGGAGGTAAGCTTCATCAGTCCCAGGCTTCAGAATTCTCATCCTTGCCCTGTTGTGGGGTGCTGAGGTGAACACATAAATGAGAATGAGGGCCAAGGAAAGACAATTACTTCTTAACTGGAAGCACAACATGTATTCTGATCTTCTGAGTTGTTCTGCTAAAGAATTTCAGAAACTGGTTGTATTAGTTTATTCTCACAGTGCTTTAAGGAACTACCTGAGACTGGGTAGTTTATAAAGAAAACAGGTTTAATGATGGACAGTTCTGCAGGCTGTATGGAGGCATGGCTGGGGAGGCATCAGGAAACTTACAATCATGGTGGAAGGCGAAGGGGTAGCAAGTACATCTTCACTTGGTGACAGGAGAGAGAGAGTGAAAGAGAAAGTGCTACACACTTTTAAAGAAGCAGTTCTCATGAGAACTCACTATCACAAGAACAGCAAGGGGGAAATCCAGCCTCTATGATCCAATCAGCTCCAACCAGGTTCCTTCCCCCAACACTGGGGATTATAATTCAACCTGAGATTTGAGTGGGGACTGAGAGTCAAACCTTATCACTGAGTTATCTAAGTCAGGCATTGCTCCATTTCCTGTGTGACAATTTTAGTACTCTGGACACCTGGCTGAGGCCCACTGACCTGCAGCAGCCTCCTCAGAACCCCCAATTCTTTCATTCTGCCCCTCATGATTCCAAAGTACTATCACCTGCTGACATCTATTGAACATATTTATTATACTTGTTTATTTTCTGTGTTCCCTCTCCCACAAATGGAAATCTCACAAGGCAGAGACCATTGTCTGTTCTTTTCACTGAGAAGAGAATGTCAGGTACAAAGGATTGCTTACGGCATATAAGATGAGTGACAAGTATATGCTTATTTTGAGTGTCACTCTGTTTACTTCAACAGCTACGACCACGGTTTCACCTGTTGCCAGCAGCAGTTCACAGGGTCCCAAGCCAGGTAAGATGAACTACTTAAAATCACCAGCGGGAGGTATAAATATCTCATGGAAGTATATTATTATACATCCGATTATCACAATATTGTCAATTACACAAACAAGAACATTTAGAATGTTCAAGACATTTTTCCTCCTCCAGGAACACCAGGAAACTACATCACTGAAAGTGAAGTTAGTAAAGTGAATTTAAGTATCCTTCTTTTTTAAATTGAATTTAAGCTATTACTGTTTTTGAATAAGCTGCAGGGGAAAGGATAATCCGTAGCAAATCATCTGTCAATAGTTCGGGAAAAATTATTCATTGTTAATTTCCTTCGGAAACCAGAGCTCTTAGGAAAGGTCTTCTAGTGGTTCAGGAACCCACTGATGATTCCAGTATTATTTGTCCTATTAGCTCCTTTATTTTTCTCTTTTTAGGTACTTCTGGAGAATTCTCTGGTACAATCATTTCATCTGGAGGCTTCCACACAGGTAGTTGAATGGGAGTGAGTTCCTCATCTGGAATTCATGATAACTTTGCAGAGCTACAATAAAAAACTAGCACTGTGATAATTTTCCACAGTATCTCAGATTCCCCAGACCTCTTTATTTTCTTCTTTTCTCAGAAGCCACAACTCTCACAGGAGGTAGGGGCAGTACTGGAACTGAATCCAGAGCAGGTGAGGCGGAGCAGCTCATGATTTGGGATTTACCGTGAATCATGACTCTCATAAGCATGACTTGTTTGGAAGTGGGCTTTCCTACAGAATATTTTGCATTTATTTCTGGACAATGCATCTTAGCACAAATAGTTCTGCCTTTAAATTAAATATTTTCCCAAAAATTTACCAATATCCTATTAGAAGTGAAATGTCTCTTGTAATTATTCTGAGAAATTTCTCCTGTAATGTTGTATGTAAGTATGGCCAGGATATTAGTAGGAGTAAAAAACATTTGTGATCCAGGGAAGGAGAGATAATGTAAATGAATCCTAGAAATACTTGTAAATAGAGGTTTCCATGCCCTAAAAACAATATAATTATTAGTGCTTTCTTGACATCTCAAATTGCCAGCAAACTTAATTTTTTGTGTTTCATTCCTGGCAGTAAATTGGTGAGTATGGAAAATTGTGTCTCTCCCTCTCATGGAATGTATATTGCTTCAAGCTGAAGAACTGGCCCCTCTGATTGCATTGAGAATTAAATGGTTCTGCAGGTTGACAGGGAACTCTTCAGAGCTCCTCTCATAATTAGATATCTCTTCTGGTGTTATTGTTTATGAGAGTAATTCCCTATCTGTTTCATGACCTTTGAATATTTTCCAAATATGTCTTTTCTGTTTTTCTGTCTCTCAGAGTCCACAACTTCCCTACAAGAAAGTGCAAAAACAAGAGGTGGAATAGCGACAGGTGAGCATTACTGGTTCATTGCACTCGCTTGCTAATAAGATCCAATAAAGCCTGTGGCTTGAAAAGTATCCATACTCTCATTTCTCCCATATTAACATTGTTAGGAAAGGTCCTACCATTTTTCACTGACTAAATACAGAATCTCAAATTTCATTCTTATTTCTTGTGCTTGAACAGACTCTTCTATTGCCCCCCAAGGTAATCATGCAGCCATTTGACTGACAGTTACATAGAAAATCTAGAGTTAGCGTCTATCTCCCTATTCATGAAATCTTGAGAAAAGGAAGCCTAATAAGTTAAAAAAAAAATTGGGTAAATAGACCATGGGAAGAATATTATCTGAGAAGTGTAGAGATTAGTTTTTGGCATTTAAAGGCCAGTTTATTGAAATAATGAATAAGTATACAGCCTGTGTCCATTTATTTGCTTAATACTCTTTTCTCACATCATAGTAATGAGGTAATGACCCCCCATTGCCCCATCCCTTTCTTAATAGCTACCAATGGGGCATTCTCTGGAAAGACTCTGGAACCTGGGAATGGTAACACAGGCAAGTCAAAAAGCACACAAGGAATGCTACACCGTGGCTGCACAGGTGTAACATAACCTCCTAGGGTACTAGGGTAATGTAACCCTGTATTCCCCATACTGCAGACTTCATGCTTGCTTTCTTTTCTCTCAGAGGCCACAAGTTCCACAGGAGGGGTCAGAGCCACTGGAACAGAAGCTCCAGGAGGTAAGGTTCGCCAGTCCCAAACCTCAGGGTTCTCCTCATTGCCCTGTTGTGCTGAGGTGAACACATAAATGAGAATGGGGGCTAAGGAAAGGGGGTTACTTCTTGTCTAGAAGCACAACATATATTCTGACTATCCTGAGTAGTCCTGCTAAGGAATTCCTGCCACTTGGCGATCTAAGTTAGGCATTGCTTCACGGCCTGTGTGACAGTGTTAGTTCTCTGGACACCTAGCTGAGACCCACTGACCTGCAGCAGCCTCCACAGAACCCTGATTCTCCCCACTCAGGCCATCATGATTCCACAAGGCACTATCACCTGTTGCCATCTCTCTAACATGTTTATTACACTTCTTGCATATTTTCTATTTCCTCTCTCACAGACACAAATCTCACAAGGCAGATACTTTGTCTGTTCTCTTCACTGAGAGGATGATGTCAGGCACAGAGGAAATGCTTACAAAATATGAGATGAGTGACAGGCATATTCTCATGTAGAGAGTCACTGTTTACTTCACAGTTTCACTTGGTGTCAGCAGCAGTTTATTGGGTCTGAAGGAAGTCAAGGAGGCTACTTAAAACACCATGGAAATGTAAAAATATCGACATAAGTGTATTCTTAAATACCTGATTATCACACTATCACCAGTTATACAAATAAGAACATTGGAAATATCAAAATGTTTCCTTCTTTTTCCCGCTGGAATGGCAGGGAGCCACATCACTGGAAGTGGAATCAGTAAAGTGAAATTAAGCTTCCTTCTTTTTTTTTTTTTTTTTTTTTTTTTTTTTTGCTAGGGTACAGTGGAAGGAATAGTCAGTGCGAGAACATTAAACAATAAGTTCACAAAAAATTATGGTGTTTATTTTTTCTAAAATAGAAGTTGTCAAGAAAATTTTCCAATGGTTCAAGACCACAGTGCTGATTCCAGTACTGCTTGCTCTGTTAGCTCTTTATATTCTCATTTTAGCTACCTCTGGTAAATTCTCTGGGACAACCATTTCATCTGGAGGTTCCCACACAGGTAGGTCAATGAGAAGGAAATCTTCATTTTGCGTGCATGATAACTTTGTAGAGCTGCAGTCATAAAATAGCGCCTCGATGTTTTTTACTCATATCTCAAATTCCCCAGACCTCATGATTTTCCTCTTTCTTTCCTCAGAGGCCACAACTCTCGCAGGTAGCAGGGGCAACACTGAAAGTGAATTCAGAACAGGTGAGGAAGAGCAGCCCACAATTTGGGAGTTACCATGAATCATGACTCTCATGAGGATGACTTGCTTAGAAGTAGGCTTTCCTACAGAATATGAAATATGGATTTACAGACAATGTAACCGAGGCCAAATATATTTTTTAATTTAATATTTCCCTATAAATATCCTAAAATCCTCTTTTTGAATGGGTTGACTCTTCTAGATGAGGTATAAATGGGATGTAATTGTTTTGAGAAATTTCCACATAATATAATGTATAAATATTTCCAGTGTAATAGTAGAGGTTAGAAAACAGTTTTGATTCCAGGAAGTAGAGATAACACAAATGAACTTTAAAAACATGCCTGTATAGATGTTTCCTTGCCTCCAAAGCAAGAGACATAATTATAGTATTAGGTCAATGGGGAGTAATTAGGAGTAATTAGTTCTGGTGTTTTGTAGCAGTGAGGTGCCTATGGTCAACAATATTATGGTGTACATTCAAATATCCTTGACAAGAAGGTTCTGAATGTTCTGCCCACAAAGCAATGATAAGTGAGATGATGGATAAGCTAAATATCATGACTTGATTATTACATAATATATACATATATCAAAACCTCCCATACAACCCCCAGAAATATGTATACTTATATAAAAATTAGAAAGAAAAGTAAAAATAGATTAAATTATCATGAAATGAAGAATTTATTGTCTTCTAGCTCTGGCAGTGTAATGGGTAAGTATGAGAGAAAACCACCTGTTTTGCTGTCATGGAATGTCAGGTGTAATCTCCAAATTTTGCCCCTTTGACTGCATTGGTAGTTTATTAATGAATGGGAAAACACATCAGAGTGGCAGCCAGAGAAAGTGACCTTTGACATCTTAAAGATGTAAACAGATTCCTTCTAGAGGCAGGTCTTCAGGAGACAAACAGGAGTCACTGTGGTGATGCCACTTCCCCTTGTGTTTTAGCCACCACTGGGGTAGTTCCTGCCACAACTGTTGCCCCTGGCCGTTCCAAGACAGGTAAGTCAACAGGTTGACATGGAATCTTCCACGTGCCCTCCCATAATTAGACATCTCCTTTGTATTATTTTTTGCAGGAGTAGCACCATATCTTCTCCACAATCCTTAAATATACTCCAGGTAACTCTTATCCCTTTGTCTCCCTTAGAGGCCACCACTTTCCTAGGAGTAAGTGGAACAACAAGTGTTGGAAGAGCCACGGGTGAGTGCTGCTAGACTAAGACCTGTAATTCCTAATGACACCTTCAATAGTCTTCTGAAAATATCTGCATGATTTGTATATGCTATATTGAGAAAATTCATAAAAAAGACTAGACAGTCTCCTTATTTCCTGAGCTTACAAAGTCCCTCACTAAACCATCATGATGTCAAACCAATGACAGATAAATAAGTAATATGGGGAGAAAATTCTTATCTTTCCCCCAAAGAGAAGGACATGATAGTTGATAACTGTCTCAGTAAAATTTCTGTGGAAAGAAATGTTGCGTGGGACAAATATGAATTTCTTCTAGCACTGTGAGTTCAGAGTAATAGTTTGCTTCTAAGTGGGGATTTGAGATTCCTATAGAAACCAAGTGGAAATAGAGTTCAGCTAGTGACACCATCTCTTTCTCGTTGTAGGTATTACTGTTGTAGTCTCTGGAAAAACACTGAAACCTGGAAGTTACAAGACAGGCAAGTCTGAAAATACATGCAAAACCTGGACATGGGCACCTTTGTTGACATACTCTGCCCACAGCACCATGTGTACTCTCTCAAAAACTAGTCTTCACTCCTTCCTTTCTTTTCTCTCTCTCTCAGGGGCCACAACTTCCATGGTAGGGGGTGACACCAGCCAAGCAGAACGTCCAGGAGGTGAGTTTTTTACTCTGAGGCCTTGGTGCTTTTATCAAATCCCTGTTCTCTGCAGTGAAGACATTGATGTGAAAGTGGGCTGAGGAAAGGGGCCCACATTTCCTCTGGGAACACAGCATGCCAGAGTCACAAAGCTGGTTGTGCCTAGGAATTCCCTGCACTCATCTGGCTTATCCCTCTGGATTTCTAGCAGCCCAGGCTTGCAAAGCTAGTTATTATGTAGCAGGGATAAGGCAAGCTGCTGGATAGCCCCCACCAATCAGGGCATACAATTTGCCTTTTATACAATTTGCCTTTTCCCCAAAGTGTTTACTAACATCTTTCACACTGACTTATTTATTATATTTCTTGTTCATTACTGGCCTCCAGCTGCTAGAATGTAAGGTGCATTAGGAGAAAGATCTTTGAACATTTTGCTGACTGATACATCCCAAGGTCCTAAACAATATTGCACAGAAGAGATGCTTAATACATATTAGTGGAATGATGAAATAAATTATTTTGAAGTAGTTCATTCTATTTAATCGGTACAACTATAGTTTCACCAGAAGTCAGAATTCCAAGCCAGGTAGAATAGATTGAATAAAGTCATCACATGGCAATATTAGAGTTAGAGAGTTCTTTTTTAAACATGTGAATATCAAAATACCTCAAGTAATTGATGAGAAATATTTATAAAGATAGAAGGTAGTCTGCTTTTTTCTTCTTAACACATCATTGTCACATCAGGGAGCCCAGCTTCTGGAAGTTCAACAGGTGAGGGGGAGATAAAGTCTCCTTTCACATTCTCTGGGATCTATGGAAAGGGAATCCCAGAAGCAACAATGTTCAGTTGAGGGGCAAAGAAATAAAGGGGTAGTCATTCACGGTTCATTTCCTTCCAAAACACATGTTCTTAGGAAAGGCCTCTAGTGGTTCAGGATCATATAACTTCTTTTACTATTCTTTGCTCTATTAGCACCTTTACTCTTCTCATTTTAGATACTTCTGGTGAATTCCCAGGAACAACCATTACATCTGGAGATTCCCACACAGGTAGTTCAACAAGAAGGAAATCCTCATGTTGAATGTATGATAACTTTTTAGAGCTGCAATCATAAAATAACTTTTTCCTTGTATCTTCAGTTCCTTACACTTCTTGATTCTCTTTTTCCCGCAGAGACCACAGCTGTGACAGGAAGCAGGGGCAGTATTGGAACTGAATCCATAGCAGGTGAGGAGCAGGCCATGATTTGGGAGTTATTTGAATTACGACTTTTATTATTATGACTTGTTTAGAAGTGAACTTTCCTGCAGAACATTGTGCATTTTTTTTTTTTAGGGAAAATGAATCTAAGCCTGAAGAACTTTTTTTTACATTTAATGTTTTTTTTTTTTTTTTTTTTTTTTTTTAAATACACACAAACTACCAATAGTGTCTTTTGAATGTGATGCCTCTTGAATTTGTTTTGAGAAATTTCTCCTATAAGGTTATAAACACTTCCAGGGTTTTAGTATGAGCTTAAAACAGTTTTGTTCTTGGGAAGTAGAGACAAGGTAAACGAACCTTGAAATCATGCCTGGTAAAGGTTTCTATGACCCAAAGCAATACAAATAATAATTATTTTATGAATGTCTAAAATTCTCATTAAGCTTAATTTTTTTAAAGTAAAGCCAATGAATATGGGAGGAAACCACCTGTCTTCCTCTCATGGAATTCCAAGACTATTGCCACATGTTGAGAAATTGATCACTCTTACTAGTTTGATAATACATTTGTTAATGAGAAAATACATCTGGCCTATCATCAGGGAAGAACCAGAAAAAGAGTTTTTTGGATATAATGATGATATGCTTAGATTCTTTCACCATAATGACCACGGTCCTCTTGATGTTTCATCCACCACTGGGATAACTTCTGGCACAATTCTTGCCCCTGGCAGTTCCAATACAAGTGAATCTACAGGTTGTCAGGAAACTCTTCAAGGATCTTTACAGAGTTAGATGCCTCATTTGGTGCAATTCTATCCATGAATAATATATCTGTTTCATGGCCTTTCAATATTTTCCAAATATGTCCTCTCTGTTTTTCTCTCTCTCAGAGACCACAACATACATTAGAGGAAGTGGGACCACAAGAAGTGGATTAGCCACAGGTGAGCATTGCATTCACCTGCCATTAATACCCCCAAAGGATTACAGACTGAAATGTATCCATGCTAATCATTTCTCCAATACTGAGGATTATTAAAGATAATCTTACCATTATTCATTGACTGAGGTTTCAGATTCTCAGATTTTGTTCTTATTTCCTCTGCTTTGAACAGCTTTGAACAGAAGCTGTGAGATAGAGTTAGCTTCTACCTCTCTAGTCCTGAACTCTAGAAGAAAGAAAGCCCAATAAGTAAAAAATTACTTGGTAAATATTTTGTCACATGTATATTTTATGAAGAATATGCAGATTACTATTAGACATAAAAAGCCCAGTTTATACCCGGGCATGGTGACTCATGCCTGTAATCCCAGAACTTTGAGAGACCGAGGCGGGAGGATCACTTAAGCCAAGGAGATTGAGACCAGCCTGGGTGATATGGTGAAACCCTCTCTCTACAAATAATAATCATCATCATAATAATAATAATACAAAAATTAGCTGGGCATGGTGGCATGTGCTTGTAGTCCCAGCTACTCGGGAGGCTAAGGCTGGAGGATGGCTTGAGCCCAGGAGGTGGAGGTTGCAGTGAGCTGAGATTGTGCCATTATGCTCTAGTCTAGGTAAGAGTGAGACTCTGTCTCAAAAAAAAAAAAAAAAAAATCCCAGTTTACTGAAATAATAAATAAGTATGCAAACTGTGTCTCTCTATTTGCTGATACTATCTGCTCACTTCATGGTAATGAGGTACTGACCTGTGACTACTCTTCTGTTTCTTAGTAGCTACCACTGGGGCATTCTCTGGAAAGACTCCGGAACCTGGGAACGACAACACAGGCAAGTCCACAAGCAGACAGGGAATGCTACACCATGCCTGCTCGGATGACAGGCTCCTAGGGTTACATAACTCTGTACTCCCCATACTGCAGACTTCATTCTTGCTTTCTTTTTTCTCAGAGGCCACAAGTTCCACAGGAGGGGTCAGGGCCACCGGATCAGAAGCTCCAGGAGGTAAGCTTCGTCAGTCCCAGATCTCAGGGTTCTCCTCATTTCCCTGTTGTGCTAAGGTGAACACATGAATGAGAATGGGGGCCAAGGAAAGGGGGTTACTTCTTGCCTGGAAGCACAACATGTATTCTGACCATCCTGAGTAGTCCTGCTAAAGAATTTGATTCACTGGCTTATGTATGTCAGGCATTGCTCCATGACCTGTGTGACAGTGTTAGTTCTCTGGACACCTGGCTGAGGCCCACTGACCTGCAGCAGTCCTCTTGGAACCCTGATTGTCCCCGCTCTGCTCATCATGATTCCACAAAGCACTATCACCTGCTGCCATCTCTCAAACATATTTGTTATACTTCTTGTTTATTTCCTGTGTTCCCTCTTCCACAAATGTAAAGCACATGAGGCAGAGACTTTCCTCTTCTCACTGTCAGACACAGTGAAGATTCTTCTAGAATATGGGGTGAGTGACAGGCATATTCTTATGTAGAATGTCACTCTGGTTACTTCAACTGGTACCAACACAGTTGCCCTTGGTGTCAGCAGCAGCTCACAGGATTGCATGCCAGTTGGCATAGGCTACATAAAGACACTAAAGGAAGCTATAAACATCTATGTGTTTATTCTTAAAAACATGATAATCACAGGATTACCTGTTCCATAAAGGAAAACACTTAGAATGTTCAAGACTTTTTCTTGCTCCTAGATCACCAGAGAGCCAAGTCACTGGACATGAAATCTGTAAAGTGCAATTAAACTTTCTTCTTTCTAAATAGGCTGTGATGGAAGAAGTAGTCAGTAGCAAAACAATAGTCAATGCATTGGAGGGAAAACCATCATGGTTCATTTCCCTCTGAAACAGAGAATCTGAGGAAAGGTCTTCCAGTGGATCAAGACAGCATTGCTGTTTCCAGTGTTGTTTGTCCTATTAGCTCCTTTACCTTCTCATTTTAGGTACCTCTGGTGAATTCCCAGGGACAACATTTACATCTGGAGGTTCCCACACAGGTAGTTGAATGGGAAGGAAATCTGCATCTTGAATGCATGATGACTTTGTAGAGCTGCAGTTGTGAAAGAGTGACTCAATGCTTTTTACCAGTATCTCCCAGACCCCTTGATCCTATTCTTTCTTTTCTCAGAGGCCACAACTTTCACAGGAGGCAGGGGCAGTACAGAACTGAATCCAGAGCAGATGAGGATGAGCAGCCCATAATTCGCATGTTACTATGAATCTTGACTCATTAGGATGACTTGTTTGGGAGTGACTTTTCTGCAGAATATTATGCATTTATTTAGGGATAATGAATCTTAGGCCCAGTAGAACTTCCTTTAGATTTTATAGTTTCTAAAACTTTGCCAATAGCCTCTTTTATACTGGGGTATCTATTGCATTTGTTCTGAGAACTTCCTCCTGTGAGGTTACATAGAAACGTTGCCAGGGTATTACTAGGAACTATGAACAGTTTTGTTGTAGGGAAGAAGAGAAAATTTAAGTGAACCTTAGAAACGTTCCTAAAGAGTGGTTTGATGACTTAGAAGCAAGAGAAATGTTTAGTATATTCCTGATGTGTAAGAGTCCCAGGAAAATTGTTTTTGTCTTCCATATTCTGGGAAGTAAAATGGTAAACATGGGGACCACCACCTGTCTCCTGATGGAAGACCAGAAATATTGCCTTAGGTTGAGGAACTCGACCTTCTGATTGTTTTGCTAGTAAAATGGATAACGATAATTATACAGGGTACCACCTCAGGAAGAATTGGTGAAAGTACCATTTATAAATAATTCAGATAGGCCTAGATAGTTTTTAGAGGCAGGCCTACAGGAAAGGGAAATGTTGATCATCATGGTGATCACACTCTTCCTTGTGTTTCAGCCACCACCAGGGCAGCTCCTGGCACAACTCTTACCCCTGGCAGTTCCAACACGGGTGAGTCTGCAGGTTGCCAGGGAACCTTCAGAGCTCCTCCCATATTTCAATGTTCGATGTCTCCTCTGCTGCTGTTCTTTCAAGAAGTTGCATCATATTCTTTTCATGGTCCTTGAATATTTCCTAATATGACTTCCCTGTTTTTCTGTCTCTCAGGGGCCACAGCTTCCCTAGGTGGAAGTGCAACGACAAGAGGTAGAATAACCACCGGTGAGCATTACTGAGTCATTGGACTCACTCTTTAAAAATATCCATTAAAGGTTATTGCTTGAAATGTATGCATGCTACCCATTTCTGCAACACTGAGCATCGTTAGGTAAAATCTTACCTTCATTCATCAATTATGTCAGGTTGGTGCAAAAGTAATTGTGGTTTTGCTATTGAAAATCATAACAAATTGGAAACTCAAAAATAGCAAATCAGTGATGGCAAATCAGAAACTCAAAATTTAATTTCTTTCTATACTTTAAGCAGACATTTCCTCTAGTCCCCAAGGTAATCATGCAGCCATTGGACAGTTATATAGAGAATCTAGAGTGATAGCTGCTAGGACCCTGTTCCTGAACCCTAGAGAAATGGAGATCCAATAAGTAAAAATTCCTTTGGTACTATACCGTGGGAAGGATGTTATATGAGGAGTCTATGGATGACCTTTTGGGATTTAAAGCCCGGTTTCCTGAAATACTGAATAAGCATACAGACTTAGCCATTTATGAGGTTGTTATTCTCTGCCCACTTGATGATGACAAGGTACTGACCCACGACTACCCATCTCTTTCTTAATAGCTACCACTGGGGCATTCTCTGGAAAGACTCTGGAGCCTGGGAACGACAGCACAGGCAAGTCAAAAAGCATACAGGGAACGCTACACCATGGCTGCTTGGGTGACAGGCCTCTAGGGTAACATAACCCTGCACTCCCCATACTGCAGACTTCATTCTTTCTTTTCTCTCAGAGGCCACAAGTTCCACAGGAGAGGTCAGGACCACCAGGTCAGAAGCTCCAGGAGGTATGTTTCGCCATTCCCAGGCTTTGATATTCTTCTCACTGCCCTGTTGTGCTGAGGTGAACACATAAATGAGAATGGCGGCCAAGGAAAAGCAGTTACTTCTTGTCTGGAAGCACAACAACTGACCATCCTGAGTAGTTCTGTTAAGGAGTTTCAGAAACTGGACCATCTGAGTCAGGCATTGTCACATGGCCTGTGTGACAGTGTTAGTTCTCTGGACACCTGTCTGAGGCCCACTGACCTGCAGCAGCCTTCCTGGAACACGGATTCTATCTGCTCTGCTCATCATGATTCTGCAAAGTACAATCACCTGCTACTATCTTACTAACATGTTTTTTACACTCCTTGTTTATTTCATCTGTTCCCTCTCCCACAAATGTAAATCACATGAGGCAGAGACCTTTGTCTCTTCTTCTCGTTGAAAGAAGACTGTCAGGCATAGTGGAAATGGTTCCAGAATATGAGAGGACTGACAGGCATATTCTTATGTAGAAAGTCACTCTGTTTACTTCAATGGCTACCACCCTCATTTCCCTTCGTGTGAGCAGCAGTTCACAGGATCCCATGCCAGTTGGCACAGGCTACAGAAAAACACTAAAGGAGTCTATAAACATATCCTATGTGTTTATTCTTAAAAACATGATAATTACAATATTACCTTTTCCACAACGGAGAACACTTAGAATGTTCAACACTTTTTCTTGCTCCTGGATCACTGGAGAGCCAAGTCACTGTACACGAAATCTGTAAAGTCAGATTAAACTTCCCTCTTTTTAAATAGCCTGTGATGGAAAAAAAAGCCAGTAGCAAAACAATAGTGTATACATTGCAGGGAAAATCATTCACGATTCATTTTCTTCAGAAACAGAGATTCTGAGGAAAGGTCTTCTAGTGGATCAAGGCAGCATTACCGTTTCCAGTGTTGTTTGTCCTATTAGCTGCTTTACCTTCTCATTGTAGGTACTTCTGGTGAATTCCCTGGGACAACAATTACATCTGGAGGTTCCCACACAGGTAGTTGAATGGGAAGGAAATCTTCATCTTGAATGCATGATGACGTTGTAGAGCTGCAAGCACAAAATAGCAACTTGATGCTTTTTGCCAGTGTCTCCCAGACCTCTTGATTTTATTCTTTCTTTTCTCAGAGACCACAACTTTCACAAGAGGCAGGGGCAGTACAGAAACTGACTCCAGAGCAGGTGAGGACGAGCAGCCCATAATTCGCATGTCACTGTGAATCTTGACTCTCATTAGGATGACTTGTTTGGGAGTGGACTTTTCTGCAGGATATTATGCATTTATTTAGGGATAATGAATCTTAGGCCTGGTAGAACTCTCTTATATTTTATATTTTCTAAAACTTTACCAATAGCCTCTTTTATAGTGGGATTTCTATTGAATTGGTTCTGAGAAGTTTCTCCTGTGAGGTTTCATAGAAACGTTGCCAGGGCGTTACTGGGAACTATGAACAGTTTTGATCTAGGGAAGAAGAAAAAACTTAAATGAACCTTAGAAACATTCCTAAAGAGTGTTTTTCGTGCCTCAGAAACAACAGAAATGTTTAGTATGTTCTTGACACATTACAGTCCCAGGGAAATTATTTTGGTCTTCCATATTCTGGGCATAAAATAGTAAATAATGGGGACACTACCTGTGTCCTGATAAAGACCAGACACATGGTCTCAAGCTGAAGATTTGGACCTCTTGATTGTTTTGCTAGTAAAATGTGTAATGAGAAGTATATAAGGTACCACATCAGGAAGAATCAGTGAAAGTACCATTTATAAATAATTTGGGTAGGTCTCGATAGTTTTTAGAGGCAGGCCTACAGGAAAGGGAAATGTTGATCATCATGGTGATCACACTCTTCCTTGTGTTTCAGCCACCACCAGGGCAGCTCCTGGCACAACTCTTGCCCCTGGCAGTTCCAACACGGGTGAGTCTGCAGGTTGCCAGGGAACCTTCAGAGCTCCTCCCATATTTCGATGTTCGATGTCTCCTCTGCTGCTGTTCTTTCAAGAAGTTGCATCATGTTCTTTTCATGGTCCTTGAATATTTCCTAATATGACTTCCCTGTTTTTCTGTCTCTCAGGGGCCACAGCTTCCCTAGGTGGAAGTGCAACGACAAGAGGTAGAATAACCACCGGTGAGCATTGCTGGGTCGTTGCACTCACTTTTAAAAAATATCCATTAAAGGTTATTGCTTGAAATATATGCATGTCACATATTTTTCCACACGGAACATTGTTAGGTAAAATCTTACCTTAATTTATTAAGTATATCAGGTTGGTGCAAAAGTAACTGCAGGTTCGCTATTGAAATTAATAGCAAATCAGACACTCAAAAATAGCAATTCAGTGATAGCAAATCACAAACTCAAAATTTAATTTATTTATACACTTTAAGCAGACCGTCCCGCTCATTCCCAAGGTAATCATGCAGCCATTGGACAGTTATATAGAGAATCTAGAGTGATAGCTGCTAGGAGCCTCTTCCTGAAATCTAGATAAATGGAGACCCAATAAGATAAATTCCTTTGGTACTATACCGTGGGAAGGATATTATATGAGGAGTCTATGGATGACCTTTTGGGATTTAAAGCCCAGTTTCCTGAAATATTGAATAAGCATACAGATTTAGCCATTTGTGAGGTTGTTATTCTCTGCCCACTTGATGATGACAAGGTACTGACCCACGACTACCCATCTCTTTCTTAATAGCTACCACTGGGGCATTCTCTGGAAAGACTCTGGAGCCTGGGAATGACAACACAGGCAAGTTCAAAGCCACACAGGGAATGCTACACCATGGCTGCTTGGGTGACAGGCTCCTAGGGTTACATAACCCTGCACTCCCCATACTGCAGACTTCATTCTTGCTTTCTTTTCTCTCAGAGGCCACAAGTTCCACGGGAGTGGTCAGGGCCCCTGGGTCAGAAGCTCCAGGAGGTAAGCTTCATCATTTTCAGACTTTGGGGTTCTTCTCACTGCCCTGTTGTGCTGAGGTGAACACATAAATGAGAATGGCGGCCAAGGAAAGGCGGTTACTTCTTGTCTGAAAGCACAATATGTATTCTGACCATCCTGAGTAGTTCTGTTAAGGAGTTTCAGAAACTGGGCCATCTAAGTCAGGCATTGTCCCATGGCCTGTGTGACAGTGTTAGTTCTCTGGACACCTGTCTGAGGCCCACTGACCTGCAGCAGCCTTCCTGGAATACTGATTCTCCCCGCTCTGCTCATCATGATTCCGCAAAGTACTATAACCTCATGCCATCACTCAAACATATTTACTATACTTCTTGTTAATTTTCTGTTTTCCGTAAATCAAATGTAAATCACATGAGGCAGAGACCTTTCTTCTCACTGACAGGACTATCAGGCACAGTAGAAATGCATCTAGAATATAAGAGAAGTGACAGGCATATTCTTTTTTTTATTTTTTCTTTTTTTTTTAATTACACTTTAAGTTCTAGGGTACATATGCACAACGTGCAGGTTTGTTACATATGTATACATGTGCCATGTTGGTGTGCTGCACCCATTCACTCGTCATTTACATTAGGTATATCTCCTAATGCTATCCCTCCCCCCAGCCCTTGCAATAGGACCTGGTGTGTGATGATCCCCTTCCTGTGTCCAAGTGATCTCATTGTTCAATTCCCACCTAGGAGTGAGAACATGCAGTATTTGGTTTTTGGTTCTTGCGATAGTCTACTGAGAATGATGGTTTCCAGCTGCATCCATGTCCCTACAAAGGACACGAACTCATCCTTTTTTATGGCTGCATAGTATTCCATGGTGTATATGTGCCACATTTTCTTAATCCAGTCGTGATAGGCATATTCTTATGTAGAATGTCAGTCTGTTCACTTCAGTAGCTACCACCACAGTTTCCCTTCCTGTCAGCAGCAGTTCACAGGATCCCATGCCAGTTGGCATAGGCTACAGAAAAACAGTAAAGGAAGCTATAAATGTCTCCTATGTGTTTATTCTTAAAAACATGGTAATCACAGGATTACCTGTTCCACAAAGGAGAACACTTAGAATATTCAAGAGTTTCTCTTGCTCCTGGAACACCAGGGAGCCAAGTCACTGGACATGAAATCTGTAAAGTGAGTTTAAACTTCCTTCTTTTTGAATAGGCTGTGATGGAAGAAATAGTACCAAAAAAACAAAACAAAACAAAAGAAAACAAAAAAACAAAACAAAACAAAAAAACAAAACAAAACAAAAAAACAGTAGTGCATACATTGCAGGGAAACCTATTCATGGTTCATTTCCTTCAGAAACAGAGATTCTGAGGAAAGGTTTTCCAGTGGATCAAGGCAGCATTGCTGTTTCCAGTGTTGTTTGTCCTATTAGCTCCTTTACCTTCTCATTTTAGGTACCTCTGGTGAATTCCCTGGGACAACAATTACATCTGGAGGTTCCCACACAGGTAGTTGAATGGGAAGGAAATCCTCATCTTGAAAGCATCTTGACTTTGAGGAGCTGCAATCACAAAATAGCAACTCATGCTTTTTACCAGTGTCTCCCAGACCTCTTGATCCTATTCTTCCTTTTCTCAGAGGTCACAACTTTCACAGGAGGCAGGGGCAGTACAGGAACTGAATCCAGAGCAGGGGAGGAAGAGCAGCCCATAATTCACATATTACCAGGAATCTTGACTCTCATTAGAATGTCTTGTTTGGGTGTGGACTTTTCTGCAGAATATTATGCATTTATTTAAGTATAATGGATCTTAGGTCCCACAGAATTTTCTTTAGATTTTACTGTTTATAAAACTTTACCAATAGCCTCTTTTAAAGTGAGATTTCTGTTGCATTTGTTCTGAGATGTTTCTCCTGTGAGGATACTTGGAAATGTTGCAAGGGTATTACTAGGAACTATAAACAGTTTTTATCTAGGGCAGAAGAATTAACTGAAATGAGCCTTAGAAACATACCGAAATAGTGGTTTTCAAACCTCAGAAGCAACAGAAATGTAAAATATATTCTTGATGCGTAAGAGTCCCAGGAAAATTGTTTTTGTCTTCCACCTTCTGGGGAGTAAAGTGGTAAACATGGGCACCACCACCTGTCTCCTGATGGAAGACCAGAAATATTGCCTTAGGTTGAGGAACCGGACCTTCTGATTGTTTTGCTAGTAAAATGGATATGGAGAAAATATACAGGACATGACATCAGGGAGGATCATGGAAAGCACCATTTATAAATAATTAAGGTAGATCTGGGTAGTTTTAGACGCAGGCCTACAGGAAAGGGAAAAGTTGATCACCATGGTGATCCCACTTTTCCTTGTTTCAGCCACCGCTAGGGCAGCTCCTGGCACAACTCTTGCCCCTGGCAGTTCCAACACGGGTGAGTCTGCAGGTTGCCAGGGAACCTTCTGAGCTCTGCCTGTATTTCGATGTTCGATGTCTCCTCTGGAGCTGTTCTTTCAAGAAGTTGTATCATGTTCATTTCGCTTTTATTGAATATTTCTTAATATGCCTTTCCATTTTTCTGTCTCTCAGGGGCCACAGCTTCTCTAGGTGGAAGTACAAAAACAAGAGGTAGAATAACCACCGGTGAGCATTGCTGGGTCATTGGACTCACTTTTTAATAATATCCATTAAAGATTATTGCTTGAAATGTATGCATGCTACCCATTTCTGCAACATTGAGCATTGTTAGGTAAAATCTTACCTTCATTCATTAATTATATTAGGTTGTTGCAAAAGTAACTGTGGTTTTGCTATTGAAAGTAAGAGCAAATCAGGAACTCAAAATTAGCAAATCAGTAATAGCAAATCAGAAACTCAAAATTTAATTTCTTTCTATACTTTAAGCGACCCTCCCACTAGTTCCCAAGATAATCATGCAGCCATTTGATAGTTATATAAAGAATCTAGGGTGGTAGCTGCTAGGACCCTGTTCCTGAAACCTGGAGAAATGGAGACTCAATAAGTAAAAGTTCCTTTGGTACTATACCATGGGAAGGATATTAAATGAGGAGTCTATGGATGACCTTTTGGGATTTAAAGCCCAGTTTCCTGAAATATTGAATAAGCATACAGATTTATCCACTTTGAGGTTGTTATTCTTTGCCCACTTGATGATGACAATGTACTGATCCATGACTACCCATCTCTTTCTTAATAGCTACCACTGGGGCATTCTCTGGAAAGACTCTGGAGCCTGGGAACGACAGCACAGGCAAGTCCACAAGCACACAGGGAATGCTACACCATGGCTGCTCAGGTGACAGGCTTGTAGGGTTACATAACGCTGTACTTCCCATACTGTAGATGTCATCCTTGCTTTCTTTTCTCTCAGAGGCCACAAGTTCCACCAGAGGGGTCAGGACCACCAGATCAGAAGCTCCAGGAAGTAAGCTTCATCAGTCCCAGCCTTCAGAGTTCTCATCATTGCCGTTTTGTGCTCAGGATAACACATAAATGAGAAACGGGGCCAAGGAAGGGGCTTAATTCTTGTCTGGAAGGTCAACATGTATTCTGGCCAACCTGAGTAGTTCTGCTAAGGAGTTTCAGACACTGGGTTATCTAAGTCAGGCATTATCCCATGGCCTGTGTGACAGTGTTAGTTCTCTGAACACCTGTCTGAGGCCCACTGACCTGCAGCAGCCTCCCCAGAACCCTGATTCTCCCTGCTCTGCTCATCACCACTCTGCATAGCACTATCACCTGCTGCCATCTCTCGAACATATTTATTACACTTCTTGTTTATTTCATGTTTTCCCTCTCCCATAAACGTAAATCACATGAGGCAGAGACCTTTGTCTATTCTTTTCTCTGAGAAGAGGATGTCAGGCACAGAGGAAATGCTTCCATAATGTGAGATTGGTGACTGGTATATTCTTATGCAGAGTGTCACTATGTTAATTTAGCAGCTACCACCACAGTTTCATTTGGTGTCAGCAGCAGTTCACAGGGTCCAAAGCAAGGTAGGATGAACTACTTAAAATCAGCAGGGGAAGGTATAAATATCTCATAGTAGGGCATTGCTCAGCATCTGATAAGCACAATATCGCCAGTTACCGATATGAGAACATTTAGAATGTTCAAGTCTTTTTCTCTTTCCTGGGAGCACAAGGAAAGCACAATATTTGAAGTAAAATCAAGAAAGTGAAGTTAAGCTTCCTTTTTCAGTAGAGTACAGGGGAAGGGATAGTCAGTATAAAAACGTTAGTAAGTTGGCAAAAAAATTATTCGGGGTTCATATTTTCTGAAACAAGTTTTCAAGAAAGGTCTTTCAGTGTTTCAGGACCACATTGCTGATTCCAGTACTGCTTGCTCTATTAGCTCCTTTACTTTCTCATTTTAGGGACTTCTGGTAAATTCTCTGGAACAACCATTTCATCAGGAGGTTCCAACACAGGTAGTTCAATAAGAAAGACATCATCATCTTGCATGGGTGATAACTTTGTAGAAATTCAGTAATAAAATAGCAACTCAGTACTCCTTACCAGCATCTCAAATTTCCTAGACCTCTTGATTCTTCTCTTTCTTTCCTCAGAGGCCACAACTCTCACAGGAGACAGGAGCAGTACCAGAAGTGAATCCAAAACAGGTGAGGATGGCAGTGCAAGATTTGGGAGTTACCAAGAATCATGATTTTCAGGATGACTTGTTTGGAAGTAGGCTTTCCTACAGAATATGAAGTAATTTATTTAGGGGCAATCTGTCTAAGGACAAATATATTTTTTAATATAATATTTTCCTTACCCTTTTAATATACACTTTTCAAATGGGTTGACTCTTCTAGTTGGGGTGTAAATGGAATGTAATTGTTTTGAGAAATTTCCCTATAACATTATATTGAAATATTTTCAGCATAGTAGTAGGAACTAAAAGCAGTTTTAACCCTGGGAAGTAGAGGTATATGAATCTTGGAGTCATGCCTACATAGATTTTTTTGCCCTGTGATAGAAATAATTAGTAATAAGTCAATGGGGACAAAATCACAATTAGATAGCAGGCATTAGTTCTGGTGGTCTATAGTATAGTGGAGTGCCTACAGTAAGCAGTATTACTGTATATATTTGAAAATACCTTGAAGAGAGATGTATCAGTCCATTTTCATGCTGCTGATAAAGACATACCTAAGACTGCATAGTTTATAAAGAAAAAGAGGTTTAATGGACTCACAGTTCCACGTAACTATGGAGGCCTCACAATCATGGTGGAAGGCAAAAGGCATGACTTACATGGCAACACGCAAGAGAGAGCTTGTGCAGGGGACCTCCTCTTTATAAAACCATCAGATCTTGTGAGACTTGTTCACTATCACAAAAATAGCAGGAGAAAGACCCACCCCCATGATTCGACTATCTCCCACCGGGTCCTCCCATGACACATGTGAATTGTGGGAGCTACATTTCGAGATGAAATTTGGGTGCGGACACAGCCAAAGCAGATCAAGAGGATTCTAAATTTTCTTACCACAAAGCTATGATAAATGTCAGAGATTATGGTTATGCTAAAGACCATGACTTGACTACTATGCAATGTATGTACATCTAGATCAAAACCTCGCACTGGAAATATGTAAAATTATATGTCAATTAAACATGTAATTAGAAATAGATACAATTATTATAAAGCAAATGTTTTTTGTCTTCTATTCCTGGCAGTGAAATAGGTAAATATGGGAGAAAACTGTCTGTGTCGCTGTCATGGGATGTCAGCTATAATGCCCCAACTTGGTAGTTTATAATGAATGGGAAAACACATCAGAGTGGCAGCCAGAGAAAGTGACCTTTGACATCTTAAAGATGTAAACAGATTCCTTCTAGAGGCAGGTCTTCAGGAGACAAACAGGAGTCACTGTGGTGATACCAGTTCCCATTGTGTTTCAGCCACCACTGGGGTAGTTCCTGCCACAACTGTTGCCCCTGGCCGTTCCAAGACAGGTAAGTCAACAGGTTGACATGGAATCTTCCACGTGCCCTCGCATAATTAGATATCTCCTTTGTATTATTTTTTGCAGGAGTAGCACCATATCTTCTCCACAATCCTTAAATATACTCCAGGTAACTCTTATCCCTTTGTCTCCCTTAGAGGCCACCACTTTCCTAGGAGTAAGTGGAACAACAAGTGTTGGAAGAGCCACGGGTGAGTGCTGCTAGACTAAGACCTGTAATTCCTAATGACACCTTCAATAGTCTTCTGAAAATATCTACATGATTTGTCTATGCTATATTGTGAAAATTCAGAGAAAAAGACTACACAATCATTATATTGTCTGCTTATTTCCTGGGCTTACAGGGGCTCTCATTAAAGCATCGTAACGTAAAACCATGACAGATAAATAGGTAATATAGGGAGAAAATTCCAATTTCCCTGCCAAAAAGAAGGACATGATAGTTAGTTGGGAACTGTCTCAGTGAAACTGTGTGGAAAGAAGTATTGCATGGACAAATATGAATTACTTCTAGCACTGCAAGTGTCAGAGTAATAGTTTGCTTCCAAGTGGGGATTTGAGATTCCTATTCAAATCAGTGGACAAACTGTTGAACTAGTGACACCATCTCTTTGTTATTGTAGGTATTACTAGCGTAGTCTCTGGAAAAACACTGAAATCTGGAAGTTACAAGACAGGCGAGTCTGAAAATACATGCAAAATCTGGACATGGGCACCTTGGTTGACATAGTCTGCCTGCAGCACTGTGTATGGTCTCCCAAACCTTAATCTTTGCCTCTTCCTTTCTTTTCTTTCTCAGGCGCCACAACTTCCATAGTAGGGGGTGACACCAGCCAAGCAGAACGTCCAGGAGGTGAGCTTTTTACTCTGAGGCCTTAGTGCTTTTATCAAATCCCTGTTCTCTGCAGTGAAGACATTGATGTGAAAGTGGGCAGAGGAAAGGAGCCTGCATTTCCTCTGGGAATATAACATGCCAGAGTCAAAACCTGGGTGTGCCTAGGAATTCCCTGGCCTCACCTGACTTATCCCTCTGGATTTCCAGGAGCCCAGGCTTGCAGAGCTAGTTATTATGTAGCAGGGATGAGGGTGAGCTGCTGGATAACCCCTGCTTATCAGGGTCCCTGACCCTTTTATACAATTTGCCTTTTTCCTAAAGTGTTTACTAACATCTTTCACACTGACTTCTTTGTTACATTTATTGTTCATTGTTGTCCTCCAGCTACTAGGATGTAAGGTGCATTAGGAGAGAGGTCTTTGAACATTTTGCTCACTCATACATCCCAAGGGCCTAAAACAATATCACATGAAAGAGATATTTAATAAAGCTTAGTTGAAAGGTGAAATGTTTTATTTGAAGACTTTTTCACTCCACTTTCTTTAATAGGTACAACTGTGGTTTCAGCTCGAGTCAGCAGCAGTTCACAGAGCTCCAGACCAGGTAGGAAGGACTAAATACAGTCCTCATATGCTAGGATTAGAGTTAACAAGTTCTATTTTCAAATTCTCAGTATCAAAACGCCTGAGGTAATTGATGAGTAAAATTCAGAAAGATGAATGTCATCTGCTTTTTTTTTTTCTCCTGAAGGTACCTCTGTCACACCAGAGAGCTCAGCATCTGAAAGTGAAACAGGTGAGGAGGAGATAGGGTTCCCATCCACATTCAGTGTGCTCTATGGAAAGGGAACCCCAGTAGCAACAGTGATGGATAGGTGGGCCAGAACATGAAGTGGTAGTCGCTTATAGTTTTTTTCCTTACAAAATAGAGGCTTTCAGGAACCTTCTTCCAGTGGATTAAAGCCACATAGCTACTTCCACAACTGATTTAGGAAGTAATGCCATGTTGATCCCTTTCTTTTTCCACTGTTAGTTACTACAGAAGAATTATCTGGGACAACTGCTGTATCTAGAACGTCCCACACTGGTAGGTTGATAAGCAGGAAATCTCCATGTTTAACCACATAATATAGTTTTAGAGCTGCTTTGATGAAATACCAACCTCATTCTTTTCCCAATATCCCAAATTCTGATCTCACCATTCATCACTTCCTCCCCCAGAGGCCACAACTTTAATAGAAGGCCGCAGCGTTCCTCCATCTGGATCCAGCCCAGGTGAGAGTGAGCAGAGCACAGCTTAGGGTTTAGCATACATTGTGACTCTCCGTAGGCTCATCTTTTGGGAGTGTGTTTTCCTGGGTACTGGTTTGCATTTACTTTCAGTGTTTTCTCACACTGAACATATTCTGGAAAACTCTTAAAACCAACATCTAGCCCCACAGCTGTAATTTTCTAAAGAGGGGCTGGTGGTGCAATCAGCGTAAGAGATTTCTCCTGCAAAGTCATACATACCACTATGGTGTAGGGGAGCTGGAAAACAGTGTATTTCTGGAAAGAAAACAATATAAGTTCTAGAAGCAGGCATACCCTATATAAAAGTTTTCTCACTCAAAAAAGCAATAATGATGTGAAATATTTTCCAGTGTTCTTGGCACATGAAAACATTGTTCTGGTTTTCATCCCATGGCAGGCACCACGGCAGCCTCAGGAGGCCAAGCAACTGGGAGCCTGACCAGTGAAGGGGAGAGAAAACCACCCCGTTTCCTTGTCTGGGAGTGAATGTATGAAATTCAGTGGAGGGACCTCAATTTGGGCACATTACTATTTCCACTGCTTTGTTAATGCTATGGGTCACAGCGAAGGCATACAATTCTCAGTTCATCAGGAAGCAGTGAAAGGGCTCTTTGATATAACAAAGATACGCCCAGATTCCTTCTGGAGGCAGGTCTTCAGAAGACAAACACAAGTCACTGTGATGATCTCAGACCCTTTGTGTTTCAGCCACCACTGGGGTAGCTCCTGGCACAACTGTTGCACCTGGCAGTTCCAACACAGGTGGGTCCCTGAGGTGGCACATTCCTCCACGAGTCCATCTATGACAAATTGTCCTCCAGTGTTACCCTGGGTCGGAGAACTACCATAGGTTTTCCATGCTGTTGAAATATTGTTCATCACTTCTGTCCTGTTTTCCTCTTTCTCAGAGGCCACAACTTCTGTAGGAGAAAGAGAAACAACAAAAGCTGAAATAATCACAGGTGAGCCCTGTTAAGGTATTAACTATTCCTGAAACCTTCCCAAGAATCTGGCCTGAAATATGTAAATACTTTTTGAATTCCCCAGAATTGGCATATTAAGGAAAATCTAACAGATGTCCAACATTTGACATCAATAAATACAGTACAGACCTTTCAAATTTTCCTCCTTATGTCTTGCACCGTGGGTCTAAGGATCCTTCATCACAGCATCATGAGACCCATTCCCTGACAGTTACATAGATGATTTGGGCCCAAGTGTACATTGCTATCATTAAAACCTAAGAAAGGGACTAGTGGTGGAAGACTTTCTCTCAGAACAAATCACAGTAAACTTGCTCAGGGAATGATATGTTCCATGGGCAAAGTGTGGATTCACTCTCAAAACTAAAGTCCAGAAAAATTAATTTCCTGGTATATTAAAGAAACAAACATTTAATTTGTTTTATTATTAAGAGCCCATGTCCGTTAAATTAAAGACCACAAATTAACCAATTACAATCCTTTCTAATTTCAGGTACTACTGAGGGCATCTCTGGGAAATCTCTGGAAGCCGGAAGTGCCCACACAGGTCAGGAATTCTGAATGTGGCCTCTTGGGCAATACAGCTTTTGGGAGGCTCAGAATGTCCTGTGCAGCCTTTTTTTTTAAAAAAATTATTTTTTATTTTATTTTTCCATAAGTTATTGGGGTACAGGTGGTATTTGGTTACGTGAGTAAGTTCTTTAATGGGGATTTGTGAGATTTTGGTGCACCCATCACCTGAGCAGTATACACTGCACCCTATTTGTAGTCTTTTATCCCTTGCCCCCTCCCACTCTTCCCCCTACCAAGTCCCCAAAGTCCATTGTATCATTCTTATGCCTTTGCGTCCTCATAGCTTAGCTCCCACATATCAGTGAGAACATACAATGTTTGGTTTTCCATTCCTGAGTTACTTGACTTAGAATAATAGTCTCCAGTCTCATCCAGGTCACTGCAAATGCTGTTAATTCTTACCTTCTGTTCCTTTCTCTCTCAGAGGCCACAACTTTCCCAGGAGGCAGTGGGACCACTCAAGCAGGACCACCTGGAGGTGAGCTTTTCAGGCAGAGGCCTGAGGCTCTCATCATCTCTCAATTTTGGTGGCTGCAGTAACAAATAATATGAAAGCATTTGAGGAGAAGTCGGCATTCTCTGAGGCCATATTATGTCATAACAGTCTGAAAAGTTATTCTGCTTATAAATTCCATGACCTCAGATGTCTCAGCCAGGCTATCTCCAGTATCCTGGCCTATGGAGACATTTTTGTCTGATATGAGGATTGAGAGTATATTACATGCATTCCAACCCTCCAGGACTTCCAGTCTTCCTTAGCCAGTTTACCTTTCCACCCACAGCTTGACATTTTCTTTTCTTTTTCTTTTTCTTTTACTTTAAGTTCCGGGATATGTGCAGGTTTGTTACATAGGGATACGTGTGCCATGGTGGTTTGTTGCACCTATTGACCCATCCTTTAATTTGCCTTGGCATGTGATGTTCCCCTCCCTGTGTCCATTCGATCTCATTGCTCAACCCCCCACTTAAGAGTGAGAAGAAGCGGTGTTTGGTTTTCCGTTCCTGTGATAGTTTGCTGAGGATGATGGCCTCCTGCTCCATCCATGTCCCTGCAAAGGACATGATCTCATTCCTTTTTATTCAGCTTGACATTTTTCTACTTTAATTATACATGATGCTTATTTTCTGTATCCCCTCACTAGAAAGCTTCATAAAGTCAAGTGATTATTAAAATGCCCTCAAGTTGTATGAAAGAGTTCTACTTATAAAGATAAAACCATGCTTTGTTTCTCCTGTAGGCACTTCTGTCACAGCAGGGGACTATGTCTCTGGAAGGCAAACAGATTTAAAGGACTGTTCTCCCCTTGCCTTGTAGTAAAAGGGAAACCCAGTAGCCACACATCTATCCCATGTTGGCCTGGAAAGCCCAGTGCTAAGCAGCTGTTCATTTTTATTCTATAGAAACAGTGTACTCAGGAATGGGCTTCCAGTGCTTTAGGGCCACATTGATGCTTCCAAACTTAGTTGGGGAGATAATACTCTATAGTTCCATTTTCCTTTTTTGCATTTTAGGTACCACTGGAAAATTATCTGAAACAACCATTATATCTGAAACTTCCACCACAGGTAGTTTAACAAGAAAGAAATGCCTCTTATTTAATGTCACATGTCACAGTATCTCTTTTAGGACGGCTATGATAAAATAACACCCCCAAATCCCCTCCAGTATTCCAAATTCCCAGACTTCACTATTCTACTCTTCCCCTCAGAAGCCACAACTGTTATTGCTGTTATTTATTTCTTAATTTATTTGGAAAAACTACCAGTCCTAGAATTGAGCCTCCCTTCACCAAGTCGGATGACAGGATGGGATTTTTCTATTGAGTTACAACTCTCACCAGCATTTGAGCTGGAAACCAGAAAGCTTTCTGTGTGAATGTGCATGAAGTAGAAAACAGCCTCATGGAAACAGGGAGCATGCATCCATAATTGTGTAACTAACAATTGGCTTGTCCAACATTTTCTCCTATATCTGAAGTTTCAACACATTTAAACCCTTCTTCCCTCCTCTTTCTATCTCACAGCAGGCATCACTGCAGCAACAGGGAAGCAAGCAGGTGAGCATTGGGAAAATGCATCTAGTTTCTCTTTTGTCAAATTTTCAGTTGTGTTTGTACTTGAAACACTGTCTCTCTATCTCCTTTATTATGAACTGTTGAAAGCAGTAAATACATCAATTTTTCCACCTTCCTTGTGCTCAGAGAAAGAGATTTCTGTTATGGCAAATGCATACAGAAACACAGCATATCCCTTTTAGATTCGGGTCCTCATTTGACTTACTCATTCACTGTGATCACTTCAGTTTCTTTGTGTTTCAGGCATCTCAGTGGTAGCTCCTGCCACAACAGTTGCCCCTGGAAGTTTCAGCACAGGTGAGTCTACCGTGTGGTGGGGAATCCTTTCATGGGTGCTTTGCTACAGTAACATGTCTTTCCTTTTGGTGCTTCTAAGCAGGAGCTCCACCATTGCATTCCATGCCCCCTCAATCTTTTCCATTTGTGTCTTTCTTCTCCAAGCAGTGACAGCTTCTCCTGAAGCAACAGGAGTGACTGGCGTTACAACTGCAAGTAAGAACTGACCATCCACTACCTCCTTCCCAGTAGGTCACATTGCCTCAATCACATCTACCATTTGTACTTCCTGTGAAGAGCATTTTTGTTGGGAAAAAAACACAATTCCAAATAGGCAAGATTTTACCAATACGTAAATGTCAGACACTCAAATGCTTTTATCTTCCTTTCCTCTGCTTCAAGGAGACTTCACCATGGAGCTAAGGCACTGAGCATCAGTTGTGTGATTGGAGAGAAAGGTCTTTCTTTCCCTCGGTGATATATAAAGGAAATAATAGCCACTAACATTTTTCTCATTAAATATTCTATAGAAATTGTGCGTGCAAAACATAAAGATTAACTCCTGGTCTAAAAACCTCTGAAAGAGCTTGCTGACACATTAACAAAACAGAGTTCCCTGAGCCCATCAAAGGTCGTTTTCTTTTCATTATGTGTAAAGAATAAAAATATTGATTCCTATCACTCTGAGTTCCAATGTGGTAGCCACTGGCAAAACTTTTACACATGAAAAGTCTAATACTTAAAGCAATAAATAATGATGATTATAGTAATAAGCATGTTGATCATTTATGAGTTCCTTACTATATCTACTTTTTTAATTAGAGGTTTACATATCTTATTCCAATTAAGAAATACCTAAGGTCCAGTTAAGAAGATAAATTTACAAGTGATGTATCTCTTGGTTTTAACAATTAAACTTATATATTTATGTTTTTCATTACTTTTAAAGTCAGAAGGCCTTCTTTTCTGACTTAATAGAAAGTGTCCAGACATTTTGAATTGAGGTTATCTCATATAATGACATCAGCTTAGCTCATCCCTCTTTCTTAATACTCAATTAATTTTGGTTTTCTTCAAGAGACCACAACTTCCCTAGGAGGAAGTGACACCCCTGGAGCAGAAATAAAATCAGGTAAAGACTTTGAGGTCTTTATGTTTATTGTTGTATTTTGATAAATTTCATAGAGGAAATTTTTTAATGAGTTTTTAATTTGGAAATAAATGGAAATTGCAGAAAATTATCACGGATAATGTGGAGAATCCCTTTAGTATGGAGTGTGGTTTTAAATTTCCTTTGAGGCTATAATATTTCAAGGAAACAGAGTTTCTTTTTGGATTTGAATTTGTAAACTCTTGAGCCCAAAGTTCCTAAAGTCTTTGCCTTCGGGAGACTAACCTCAGAGTTCTAGGTTGCTGGAGAGGAGGGTTGCAATAATAGCTCTGGCTTTGAAGTGGTTTTCCCTTTGAAAAGAGCATAGTCTGTAAAACATTAATGTCCTGTTCATAGATGAAAATTTAAGATTTTCTTTCTTCTTTCCTCTTCTTTCCTTCTCCTCTTCTTCTCCTAATCTCTTTTCATGTGGAGCCACCACTGGAGCACCAGGAAGTAGGACAGGTAAACCTGGGGAAAGCCTTTCATAAGACCTCCAACACTGGCATAATAATAATCATTATGATGAAGGCAGGGATATTGCTTACTGCATTAACCTTGGCCTTGTAAAGAAACACAATGAATCTGAAACATGGTTGTCCTTATGTCAGTTATAAGTCCAGGAAGTGTTTTTTCTTGCTTCAAAGTCACAAATAGACCTACTGTTGGCCACATGTTTCTAAGGGTCACAAAAGAGTTCCCATGTAGATCTTTCTCTTTTCTTTCCTACCTAGGCACAGCTGGAGTGCTCTCTGCTACAACAGTCTCCCCTGGGAGCTCCAACTCAGGTAAAGCACCAGGCTGGGAGGAACCACTGCTTGGAAAGGGCTCCTCAATGAGGTGTCTGCCTGGGTGATCCTACCGTGTTTTTTCAGATGCTTCTAATCTTTGCCCTCACTGCTGTTCTTTGTCCCTGTTTTGCAGAGGCCACAACTTCTATAGGAGAAAGTGGAAAAACAGGAGCTGAAATAATCACAGGTGAGCTCTGCTAAGGAACTAAGTTTACTTTTTTATAATTTCCCATGTCTCGATAGAAATATGGCAAAAGTTTTTAAATTTTCTATAGTTGGCATATTAGGCAAAAATTTAGCAGATGTTCAATATTTAATATCAATAAATATAGTTCAGATACTTCAACATTTTCCCCTTATATCTTTTGCCTTGGGTCTCAGAACCCTTCATCCGGGCATCATGGGGCCTATTCCCTGATGGTTATATAGGTGACTTTGGCCCAAATCTATCTTTCTGGACCGAAATTCTAAAAATAAAAACTCAGTGGCAGAGGACTTTCTCTGTAAACTTGCTGAGGGAATTATATGTTCTATGGACAATGCATGGATCAACTCTTAAAAAGAGAAACTCCAGAGTAATAAATTTTCTGTTTTATTAAAGAAAAGAATTTTTTTTCATTAAGAGCCTCTGCCCATATCATGAGGAGCAATAAACTGACCAACTGACCTGAATCCTTTCTTTTTTCAGGTACTACTGAGGGCGTCTCTGGCAGAACTCTGGAGGCTAAAAGTGCCTCCACAGGTCAGGAATTCTGAACGTGGCCCTTTGGGAAATACAGGTTATGGGGCCCTAGAATGTCCAGTGCAGTCTTCATACCTCTAATTCCTTTCTCTCTCAGAGGCCACAACTTTCCCAGGGGGAAGTGGAACCACCCGAGCAGGACCAACCGGAGGTGAGCTTGTCAGGCTTAGGCCTGAGGGTCTCATCATGTCTCTAGCTGGTAGCTACAGAGTAGTGAAGGCATTTGAAGTAGGGGCCTGCATTGTATTCTGGGTCATATGGTGTCCTGTCAACCTGGTCAGTTATTCTGCTTTTGAATTTCATGACCTTGGATAGTCAGCCAGGCTATGTGCACTATTCTAGCTTATGGAGACATTATTTTTTCTCATAAAAGATATTTAAAAATGTTTCATATATTTTAGCCTTTCAGGACTTCCTATTCCCCTACCGAGGTTGCCTTTCCACTCACATCTTGATACTTTTTAAATCATTTTTCTCATATACTTACACATGATGTTGATTTCCTCTCTCTCCTCACACTAGAAAGCTTCATGAAGACAACTGATTATTAAAATTCCTCAAGTTGTATCACACAGTCCTGCTTATAAATATAAAACAATGATTTTTTCATCCTGTATGCACCTCTGTCACACCAGGGGGATATATTCCTAGAAGGGAAACAGGTCAGGTTGATTTAAGCCCTATTTTTCTCTTGCCTCATACTGAAAGGGAATCCCAGCAGCAACACATCCATCCCATGTTGGCCTGGAAAATGAAGTGCTAGGAAGTTGTTCGTTTTCCTTTCTCTATAGAAATCGAGTGTTCACAGGAGAGGGTTTTAGTGCTACACTGATGCTTCCAAGCTTAATTGGAGACAAACTGCTCTATTCCTTTATTTCCTTTCCTTTTTTTTTTTTTTTTTCATTTTAGTTACCACTGGAGAATTGCCTGGAATGACCTTTATATCTGGAAGTCCTAACACAGGTAACTTAACAAGAAATGCCTCTTATTTTAATGTCAGATGTCATGATTTTTTAAAGCCTTCCCTGATAAAGTAATATCCCAATATCTTCTTCCAGTATTCTAAATTCCCAGTCTTTTTCATTCTCCTCTTTCTTCCATCAGAGGCCACCACTTCCATAGAAGAGACTGGTACTACTGGAACTGGATTCAAAACTGGTGAGAAGAAACATCCCGTGATTTGACGTCATAAATATTAGGTCTCCCAAGCTTCTCTTGAGAGAGTTTGTGTTTGTATTATTTAGGGACACTGCAAGTGATTCAAAATAGATTTGCTGGTGGAGGTATGTTTTTTTTTGAAAATCCACTAATTCTAAAATGGATCATTACTGCTTCATTTCTGAGGATATGATGCATTTCTCCATTTATGTTACAACTCCTGCTAGCAGTTTAGGTGGAATTCAGAAAGTTTTCAGTGCATGTGTGTGAAACAGAAAAGACCTCTATGGAACCAGGACACATACATTTAACATGTATATTTGAACAAAAATGCTGACTCAGTATTTTCTCCTACCTGTGTAGCTTCAATACATTTAAACTATTTTTCCTCCTCTTTCTATCTCACAGCAGGCATCACTGCAGCAACAGGGAAGCAATCAGCTGAGGATTGGGAAAATGCATCTAGTTTCACTTTTATCACCTTTTCAGCTGTGCTTGTTCTTGGAAACATTGTATCTTCTTTTGTTATGAATTGCTGAAAGCAGGCAGATACACCAAGTTTTCCACCTGCCTCCTGCTCAGAGAAAGAGGATTCTGTTATGGCAATTAAATACAGAAATACAGCTTATCCCTTTTAGATTCAGGTCCTCATTTGACTTACTCATTCACTGTGATCACCTCAGTCTCTTTGTGTTTCAGGTATCTCAGCGGTAGCCCCTGCCACAACAATTGCCCGTGGAAGTTTCAGCACAGGTGAGTCCACTGTGTGGTGGGGAATCCTTTCACGGGTGCTTGCTACAGTAACACGTCTTTCCTTTTGGTGCTTCTATGCAGGAGCTCCACCGTTCCATTCCATGCCCCCTGAATCTTTTCCATTTGTGTCCTTCTTCTCCCAGCAGCCACAACTTCTCCTGGAGCAAGTGGAATGACTGGGGTTACAACAACTGCAAGTAAGAACTGACAATCCACTACCTCCTTCCCAGTAGGTCACTTTGCCTTGATCACATCTACCGTTTGTACTTCCTGTGTAGCACATTTAAAAAAATTTTACAAATAGGCAAGATTTTACCTAATATGTAAAAGTTGGACACTCAAATGCCTTTGTCTTCCTTTCCTCTGCTTCAAGGAGACTTCACCATGGAGCTAAGGCACTGAGCATCAGTTGTGTGATTGGAGAGAAAGGTCTTTCTTTCCCTCAGTGATATATAAAGAAAATAGTAGTTATTAAAATTTTTCTCACTAAATAATCTATAGGACTGGTACATGAAAAAATATAGATCAACTTTGGGTTCTAGAAACCTCTGAAAAAATGCTTTTTGACACATTAAGACAACACAGATTCACCTCACCCCATCGAAGGCCATTTTCTTTTCATTATGTGCAAAGAGTAAAAATACTGATTCCTACACCTCTATAATTCCAGGTTCCAATGTGGTAACCACTGGAAAAGTTCTTACACACGAAAATCTAATACTTAAAGCAATAAATAATGATGATAATAGTAATGAGCATGTCAATCATTTATGAGTTCCACACTGTATCTGCTTTTTAAATTACGGGTTTACATATCTTATTCCAATGAAAAAAAATCTAAGGTTCAATTCATAAAATAAATTTATAAATGATGTATCTTCACATTTTCACAATTAAACTTGTATATTTATAGTTTTCATTACTTCTAAATTCAGAAGGCCTTCTTTTCTGACTTAATAGAAAGTGTCAAGACATTTTGAATTGAGGTTATCTCATGTAATGACGTCAGCTTAGCTCATCCCTCTTTCCTAATACTCAATTAATTTTGGTTTCTTTTCATCTTCTAGAGACCACAACTTCCCTAGGAGGAAGTAGCACCACTGGAGCAGAAATAAAATCAGGTAAAGACTCTGGGGTATTTATATTTATTGTTGTACTTTGATAGATTTCTTAGAGAAAACTTTTTTAATGAGCTTTTAATTTGAAAATAAATTTAAATTACAGATAATGCAGAGAATCTTTTTAATGTGGAGTGTGGGTTTAAATTTCCTTTGAGGCTGTAATATTTCAAGAGAGCAGAGTTTGCTCTTTGATTTGGATTTGTAAACCCTTGAGACCAAAATTTCTAAAGTCTTTCCCTTCTGAGAGACTAACATCAGGGTTCTAGGTCTCTGGAGAGGAGACTTGCAATGATAGCTCTGGTTTTGAAAAGGTTTTCCCTTTGAAAAGGGCATAGTCTGTATAACATTAGTAGACTGATTTCTACAGTGTAGAAATCACTAAGATGTCATATTTTAGTTTAGAGATAAAAAGTCAAAATTATCTTTCTTCCTTCTTGTTCTTTCTTGTTTTCTCCTCCTCTTTTTTCTCCTTCTCTCTTATGCTTTTTATTAAGAACTACCACTACAGCACCAGAAAGTAGGAGAGGTAAACTTGGGGAAAGCCTTTCATGAGACCTCCAACACTGGCATAATAATAATCATTATGATGAAGGCAGGGATATTGCTTACTGCATTAACCTTGGCCTTGTAAAGAAACACAATAAATCTGAAACATGGTTGTCCTTATGTCAGTTATAAGTCCAGGAAGTATTTTTTCTTGCTTCAAAGTCACAAATAGACCTACTGTTGGCCACATGTTTCTAAGGCTCACAAAAGAGTTCCCATGTAGATCTTTCTCTTTTCTTTCCTACCTAGGCACAGCTGGAGTGCTCTCTGCTACAACAGTCTCCCCTGGGAGCTCCAACTCAGGTAAAGCACCAGGCTGGGAGGAACCACTGCTTGGAAAGGGCTCCTCAATGAGGTGTCTGCCTGCGTGATCCTACCATAGTGTTCTCAGATTCTTCTAATCTTTGCCCTCACTGCTGTTCTTTTTCCCTGTTTTGCAGAGGCCACAACTCCTGTGGGAGAAAGTGGAATAACAAGAGCTGTAATAATCACAGGTGAGTTCTGTTAAGGAACGAAGTGTACTTTGTTATAATTTCCCATGTCTTGCTTGAAATATGACATTTTTTGAATTTTCCATATTTGGCATATTAGGCAAAAATTTAGATGTTCAAAATTTAACATTAATAAATATAGGTCAGACACTTCAACATTTTCTCCTTGTTTCTTGTGCCTTGGCTCTAAAGTCCCTTTATCAGGATATCATAGGGCCCATTCCCTGACAGCTATATGTGTGACTTGGGCTCAAATCTATCTTTCTCTATCTAAACCCTAAAAAATGGAACTCGGTGGTAGAGGACTTTCTCTGTAAACTTGCTGAGGGAATTATAGTTTATATGAATAATATATGGATTGACCCTTAAAATAGAAACAGTAGAGAAATATATTTTCTGTTGTATTGAAGAAAAAAGTTTTTTTTTTTCTTTAAGAGCCTATGCTTATATCATAAGGTGCAACAAATTGACCAACTGCCCATGATCCTTTCCTATCTGGGGTACTACTGAGGGCATTTCTGGCAGAACTCTGAAAGATGGAAGTGTCCACACAGGTCAGGCACCTTCAGAACATGGCCCCTTGGTCAGTACAGCTTATGAGACCCCAGAATGTCCTGTGCAGTCTTCATACCTCCAATTCCTTTCTCTCTCAGAGGCCACAACTTTCTCAGGAGGTAGCGGGGTCACCCGAGCAGGATTACCCAGAGGTGAGCCCGGCAGGCCCAGACCTGGGGCTCTCATCATCTCTCTGTCAGGGTGGGTACAGGGAACAAATAATATGAAGGCATTTGAAGGAAGGGCTTGCATTTTCTCCTCAGCCATATTGTGTCATATCAACCTTGGTTAGTTATTGGACTTGTAAATTTCATGACTTGGATTGTCAGCCAAGTTGTCTGCACTATTCTAGTTTATGGAGACATTATTTTTTTCTAATTAAATATATTAGAAAATATTTCATATATTACAACCTTCCAGGACTTCCTATTCCCCTTACCCAGTCTTTCCACTCACAGCTTGATACTTTTTATCATTTTTCTCATATACTTACACATGCTGTTGATTTCCTCTCTCCCCTCACTAGAAAGCTTCAGGAAGACAACTGATTATTAAAATGCCCCAAGTTGTATCACACAGTCCTAATTATAAATATAAACAATGAATTATATCTCCTGTAGGTACCTCTGTCACACCAGAGGGATATGTTCCTGGAAAGAAAACAGGTCAGGGTGATTTAAAGCCCTATTCCCCCCTTGCCTTAGTAAAAGTGTATCCCAGCAGCAACCTATCCATCGTGTGGGCCTGGAAAATCAAGTGCTAGGAAGGTGATCATTTTCCATTCTCTATAGAAATGCTGTCCACAGGAGAGGGCTTCCAGTGCTTTAGGGCTACGTTGATGGTTCAAGCTTAACTGGAGACAAAATGCTCTATTCCTTTATTTCCGTCCCCCCCACTTTTTTTTTTTTTTTGACATTTTAGGTACCACTGGAGAATTGTCTGGAATGACAATTATATCTGGAAGTTTTAACACAAGTAGCTTAACAAGAAGTAAATTCTTATTTAATGTCAGATGTCATATTTCTTTTATGACTTCTATGATACAGTAGTATCCTAATATCTTCTTCCAGTATTCTAAATTTCCAGCCTTTTTCATTCTCCTCTTTCTTCCGTCAGAGGCCACCACTTCCACAGAAGGGACAGGTACTTCTGGAACTGGATTCAAAACTGGTGAGAAGAAGCAACCCATGATCTGGCATCATAATTATAATTATGGCATCATAATTATGAAGATTCTCAAGCTTTTCTTGAGAGAGTTTGTGTTTATTTTATTTAGGACATTGCAAGTGATTCAAAATAGATTTGCTGGTGGAGATACATTTTTAAAAAATCTACTAATTCTAAAATGGAGCATTACTGTTCCATTTCTGAGGATGGGATGGAATTTCTCCATTTGTGTTACAACTATTGCTAGCAGTTTAGGAGGAATTCAGAAAGTTTTCCGTGTGTGTATGTGAAACAGTAAAGAGTCCCATGGACCGAGGACGCATGCATTTACAAGTGTATATGTGAATAAAAATGCTGACTCAGTATGTTTTTTCTTATGTCTCAAGTTTTAATACATTTAAGCCATTTTTTCCCTCCTCTTTCTCCCTCACAGCAGGCATCACTTCCGCCTCAGGGAAACAAGCAGGTGAGCATTGGGGAAATGCATCTAGTTTTGTTTTATCAAATTTCCGGGTGTGCCTGAAGTTGGGAATATTTTCTATGTGCTTTGGTTTCAATTGTTGAAAGCAGGCAAATACATGTAGTTCACCATTTGCCTCGTGCTCAGAGAAAGATTTCTGTGGTGGCATATAAATAAATAAATATATACATACATAGAGCATATTCCTTTTAGATTCGGTTCTTCATTTGACTTACTCATGCACCATAATCACCTCAGTCTCTTTGTGTTTCAGGCACCTCTGGGGTATCTCTTGCCACAACAGTTGCCCCTGGAAGTTTCAGCACAGGTGAGTCCACAGTGTGGTGGGGAATCCTTTCATGGGTACTTGCTATGATAATATGCCTTTCCTTTTGGTGCTTTTATGCAGAATAACTACCTTTCCATTTTAAGTCCCCTAAATCTTTTCTATTTATGTTCTTCCTCTCTCAGTGGCCACAACTTCTTCTGGAGCAAGTGGAATAACAGGGGCTGGCCCCACCTCAGGTAAGCACTGATGAACCACTACCTGCCTCCCAGTGGACCACGTTGCCTGAATTGCATCTACTGTTTGTACTCTCTGTGAAGAGCATTTTCTGAAGAAAGATTATCACATAGGCAGGATTTTACCTAATAACTAAAGGCCAGACACTCAACCTTTTAACCTTCTTTTCCTCTGCTTCAAGGAGACTTCACCATGGAGCCAAGGCACTGAGATTCAGTTAGGAGATTGACGATAAATGTTTTTCTTCCTCTCATTGATATTTAAATGAAGTGATTGAGTTATTGACATTTTATTCATTAAATATTCCATGAGATACAAATGATGTGTAGAAAACATACACAGATTAACTCCTGCTTCTAGAAACCTCTGAACAGAGCTTGTTGACACATTGAGGAAACGCATAGTTTTCTTATCCCATCCTAGGCCATTTTCTTTCTCATTATGGGTAAAGAATTGAGATATTGATTCCTATTTCTAATCCCACACTGGAATTATTACACACTGGTAGTCACTGGCAGAATTTTTTCTCATGAAAAGTCTAATTCTTAAAGCAATAAATAATGATGTTAATAGTAATGAGCGTATTGATCATTTATGATTTCCTTGCTATATACATATCGTATATGGCCTTTATATACCTTATTACCATTGCAACTACCTAAGGTCCAAAGAAGATCCATGAGTTAAAAATGGACAAGTAAACTTGTGTCTTGAAGATAAACACTTTTACATGGAAAAGGGCTTCTTTTCTGACTTAGTGGTAGATGATAAGACATTTTGAATTGTATTTGTCTCACGTAGTCTCATCAGCTTAACTCACCTGTCTTCCTTCATACTCAATTAATTTTGGTTTTCTCTCCATCTTTAAGAGACCACAGCTTCCCTAGGAGGAAGTGGTACCACCAGAGCAGGAATAAAATCAGGTGAAGATTTGGGTATTTTCATTATTTATTGTTAGAGTTTGATTCCAAGTTCATGGATTTCTTAGGGAAAACAAGCCTTTTATTTTGAAATATTACATTATGTAAAATGCGCAAAGATAAAGCAAAAATCCCTTTCATGTGGAATGCAGTTTTTATATCCTTTGGGGGCTATAGTATTTCGGGGAAACCAGCAATACTTTTTGGATTCGGATTTGAAACCACTTGGCCCCAAAGTTCCTAATGGCTTTCCCTTCTCAGGGACTAACCCTTGGGTTCTAGGCCTCTTGAGAGAGCAGATATAATAGCTCTGGCTCTGAAATGGTTCTTCCTGTGAAAAGAGCTTAGTCTGTGTTACATTACAGTACTGATTTTTATTCAGCAGAGAAATCATTAAGATGTCACATTTTAGTTCAAAGAAAAAATTCTAAATCTTTCTTCTTCTTTCTCTGCCTCCTCCTCCTTTTTCTTGTCTTCCTGTTCCTCTGTCTTCCTTTTCTCCTGTTCCTTTCTTCTCCTCCTTCTCTACCTAATCCTCTTTCTTCTTCTTTTTCTCTCTCTTGTTCATCCTTTTTCTCCTCTTCCTTCTCGTCTTTCTCTTCCTCTCCTCTGCTTCCTCCTCTTGCTTCTTCTCCCCCGGCTTCTTCTTTTCCTCCTCTGCCTCGTCCTTCTCTTCTTTCTCTTCCTTCTCCTCTTCCTACTCCTCTTATCTTCTTCCTCCTCCTTGTCTTCTCCCTTCTTTTTCTTTTCGTTAGGAGCCACTACTGGAGCACCAGGAAGTAAAACAGGTAAATATGGAAAAAGCCTTTGATATGACCTTTAATCTTGGCAAAGATTGGCAGGTATATTGGCCATGGTGTTAAACTTGGCTTCACAAAGGCAAATGGTAGACATGAAACATGTCTATATTTCTGTCAGTTATAGGTTCAGAAAGTATCTTTTGCTGTTTCAAAGTCACAGATAGACTTGTTACCGACATTCTTCGAGGGATCACAAAATTGTTCCTGTGTTGATCTTTTTCTTTTTTCCCACCTAGGCACAGCTGCAGGTTCCTCTGGTACAACAGTTGCCCCTGGGAGCTCCAACTCAGGTAAAGCATCAGGCTAGGAGGAACCACTGCTTTGGAAGGGCTCCTCAGTGAGTTGTCTGCCTGGGTGATCCTACCATACTCTTCTCAGATTCTTCAAATCTTTGTCCTCATTGTTATTCCTCTTCTCTCATTTGCAGAAGCTACAACTTCTATAGGAGAAAATGGAAAAACAAGTGGGGAAATAATCACAGGTGAGCTCCGTTAAGGAACTAAGTGTACTTTGTAATAACTTCCCATGTCTCACTTGAAATACAGCAAAATTCTTTGGCTTTTCAACATTTGGCATATTACAAATATTTAGCAGATGTTCAATATTTAACATCAATAGATAGGGTTCCAACACTTCAATGTTCCCTCCTTGTGTCTTGTTCCCTGTGTCAAAGGCCTCTTCATCAGGCTAGCATGGAGCCCATTCCCTTGCAGTTATAGAGGTGACTTGGCCTGAATCTATCTCCCTGTAACTAAATCCTAAAAAAGGATCTCAGTGGTGGAGGACTTTCAGTGTAAACTCGTTGAGGGAATTATATGTTCCATGAGCAATATATGGATAAACTCTTAAAACTAGAAAGCCCAGAGAAATAAATGTGCTGGTATATTGAAGAAACAAAGTTATTATCTTTCCTTTAAGAGCCCATGCCCATTTCATGAGAAGCAACAGATTGATCAGCTGACCACCTTTCTTATTTCAGGTACTACTGAGGGCACCTCTGGCAAAGTTCTGGAACCTGGAAGTGCTCACACAGGTCAGGAATTCTGAATATGGCCCCTTAGGCAATATCAGCTTTGGGAAACCCAGAATGTCCTGTCCAATCTTTATACTTCCAATTCCTTTCTCTCTCAGAGGCCACAACTTTCCCAGGAGGCAGCGGGACCACCCGAGCAGGACCACCAGGAGGTGAGCTTGTCAAGCTGAGGCCTGGGGCTCTCATCAACTCTTGATCTGGGTGGCTGCAGTGAACAGTCATGAACAGTAATGCAGTGAAAGTCTTTTGAGGGAGGGTCCTCCATTTTCTCTGTGGCCATAGTTTGTCATATCAACCTGGTCAGTTATTCTGCTTGTGAATTCATGACCTCAGGTGTCTCAGTCAGGCTGTCTTCGATGTCCTGGCTTATGGAAATAATTTTTTCTGATTGTTTGAGAGTATATTGCATATATTCCAACTTTCCAGGACTTTCAACTCTCCTTACCCAGTTTTCCTTTCCACCCACGGTTTGAGACACTTTCTATCATTTTTCTCTTTTACTTACACATGATATTTGTTTCCTCTCTCCCCTCCTATAAAACTTCATGAAAACAACTGATTATTAAAATGCTCCAAGTTGTATCAAAGAGTCCTGCTTATAAGTATAGAATTGTGCTTTGTTTCTCCTGTAGACACCTCTGTTACGCCAGGGGGATATGTTCCTGGAAGGGAAACAGGTCAGGGTGATTTAAGCCCTATTCTTCCCTTGCCTCATAGAGAAAGGGAAACCCAGTAGCAACACACACAGCCCAGGTTGGCCTGGAAAATCAAGTGCTTGGAGATTGCTCATTTTCCATTCTCTATAGGGATACAGTGTCCTCAGGAAAGGGCTTCCAGTACTTTAGGGCCACACACGGATGCTTCCAAGCTAACCTGGGGAGATAATGATCTATTACTCCATTTCCCTTTTTTGGCATTTTAGGTACCACTGGGGAATTGTCTGGAACGACCATTATATCTGGAAGTTCTAACACAGGTAGCTTAACAAGAAGGGAATGCCTCTTATTTCATGTCAGATGTCATGATATCTCTTTTAGGGCTGCTATTATAAAAGAATACCCCAATATCCTCTGTGGTATTCCAAATTCCCGGATGTCACTATTCTCCTACTTTTTTTTTTTTTCCCCTCAGAGGCCACAACTTCCACAAAAGGGACTGGTACTTCTGGAACTGGCTTCAAAAGTGGTAAGAATCAACAGTCCATGATTTAGGGTCATCAAGATTAGGAATCAAGCTTCTCCTAAGAGTGTTTATATTTTATTTAGGTACATTGCAAGTAATTAAAAATGGATTTGCTATAGAGATAAATTTTTTTGGAAATCTACTAATTCTAGAATTGAGCCTCACTGCTTCAGGTCTGAGAATGGGTTGAGATGTCTCCCCTGGTATTACACCTATCACCAGAATTGGCGCTGGAATTCAGAATGTTTTCCATGTGTGTGTGTGAGTGTGTGTGTGTGAGTGTGTGTGTGTGAAATAGAAAAAAAGCCCATGGAACCAGGATGCATGCATGCATATGTGTGTATCTGTATATGGATAAAACTTTGCTTTGCCAATATTTTGTCCTACATCTAGTTTGCAGCACATTTAAAACTTATTTCCCCTACTTTCTATCTCATAGCAGGCATCACTGCAGTGCCAGGGGAGCAAGTTTGTCAGCCTTAGGGAAATGCATCTAGTTTCCCTTTTATTAAATTTCCAGGAGAAGCACCTGAAGTTGCAAACAGTATTTCTCTATTTGCTTTGGTTATGAATTGTCAAATGCAAGCAAATACACTTAGTTCACCCTCTGCCATAACCTCAAAAAGAGAGATTTCAGTTATGGCAAATAAATACATTATATCCCTTTCAGAGTCAGGTCTTCACTTGACTTACTGAGTCATAATGGTCGGTAAGTCAAATGAAGACCTGACTCTAAAAGAGATGTAATGTGTTTCAGGTACCTCTGCGGTGGCACCTGGCACAACAGTTGCCCCTGGAAGTTTCAGCACAGGTGAGTCCACAGTTTCTTTACTGATTCCACAGGAATCATTTCTTGAGTGCTTGCTACAATAATGTCTTTCCTTTGGTGCTTATATGCAGAAGCACCACCATTCCATCCCTAGGCCCCTGAATCTTTTTCATTTATGTCCCTCCTTTCTCAGTAGCCACAATTTCTCCTGGAGCAAGTAGAACCACTGGGGCTGGACCCGCTGAAGGTAATCACTGATGAACTACTAACTGCTTCCCAGTAGACAAGGTTATCTGAATGACATCTACTGTTTGTACCTCCTGTGAAGAGCATTTTCTGAACACAGATTACTGGATAGGCAGGATTTTACGTAATAACCAAATGTCAGATCCTCAGACTCTTTTATCTTCCTTTCCTCTGCCTCAAAGAGACTTCAGCATGGAGCTAAGGCACTGAGAATCAGTTGAGTGATTAGAAAGAAATATCTTACTCTCATTGATATCTAAAGGAAGTAATTGAGTTTTTGGAATGGTTGTCATTAAATATTCCATGAGATGTAAATGGTGTGAAGAACATATATAAATTAACTCTTGATTCTAGAACCTCTGAAAAGAGCTTGTTGACATACTGAGAAAACATGGCTCCCTAACCCCATCGTAGGCCATTTTTTTCTCATTATGGGTAAAGATTGAGATATTGATTCCCATTGTTCTCTAATACCAAGTTCATTTTTGGTAGCCACTGGCAAAATTCTTGCACATGAAAAGTATAATATTTAAAGCAATAAATAATGATGATGATAATAGTGAGCATATCTATCATTTATGTGTTCCTTACTATATATGCTTTTTTATTAAGAATTTTACATATCTTATTCCAATTAAGAAATAACTAAGGTCCAACTAAGAACCATGTGAGTTAAAATGTTTTATCTCCCCATTTTAACAATTAAATGTGTGTATTAAAGGTTTCCATCACTTTTACAGTCAGTAGGTCTTCTTTTCTGACTTAATAGTAGGTGACAAGACATTTTGAATTGGGCCTGTCTCATGTAGTGACATCCACTTGCTCATCCCTCTTCCTTAATACTGAATTAATTTTAGTTTTCTTTTCATCTTTAAGAAACCACAACTTCCCTAGGAGGAGGTGGCACCACTGGAGCAGAAATAAAATCAGGTAGACTTTAGGGTATTTATATTTATTGTTGTATTTTGATAGATTTTGTAGAGAAAAACATTTTTAATGATCTTTTAATTTTGAAATAATTTTAAGTTACAGAAAATTTGCATTGATAATGCAAAAATCACCTTAATGTGGAAGTGGTTTTAAATTTCCTTTAAAGCTGTAATATTTTAAGGGGAACAGAGATTCTTCTTGGATTTGGATTTGTAAATATGTGGGCCCAAATTTCCTAAAGGCTTTTTCTTTTTCAGATACTAACCTCAGGGGTCTAGGACTCTGCAGAGGAGGGTTACAATAACAGCTCTGGCTCTGAAATGGTTTTCCCTTTGAAAAGAGCATAGTCTATATAACATTAGTGTACTAGCTTCAAATCAGTGTAGAAATCATTAAGATGCCCATATTTTAGTTTGGAGATAAAAATTCAAAAATATTTTTTCTTCCTTATTTCTCTTTCTTTCCTCCTCCTTCTTCTCCTTCTCTTTTTCTTTTCATTAGGACCCACCTCCGGAGCACCAGGAAGTAAGACAGGTAAACTTGGGAAAGCCTTTCAAATGACCTTCAACATTGGCAAAAAAAAAAAAAAAAGGACAAGCATATTAGCCATTGTGTTAACCTCGGCCTTGCCAAGGAACACAATACACATGAAAAATGCCTCTCCTGTCAGTTATAGGACTAGGAAGCATCTTTTCCTGCTCTGAAGTCACAGATGGACATGCTGTCAGGCGCATTCTTTCAAGGGTCATAAAAGGGTCTCTATGTTGATCTTTCTCTTTTCTTTCCTATCTAGGCACAGCTGGAGTGCCCTCTGTGACAACAGTTGCCCCTGGAACCTCTAACTCAGGTAAAGCACCAGACTGGGAGGAACCAGTACTTGGAAAGGGCTCCCCAGTGAGGTGTCTGCCTGGGTGATCCTACCATGCTTTTCTCAGATTCTTCAAACCTTTGCCCTCACTGCTATTCTTTTTCCCTCTTTTGCAGAGGCCATGACTGCTTTAAGAGAAAGTGGAAAAACAAGGGCTGAAATAACCACAGGTGAGCTCAGTTAAGGAACTAAGTATACATTGCTATGATTTTCCATGGCTTGCTAGAATATGGCAAAATCTGAATTTCCCATATTTGGCATATTAGAAAAACATTTAGCAGATGATCAATATTTAACATCAATAAATATAGTTCAGACACATCAACATTTCCTCCTTATGTCTTGTGCTGTGGGTCTAAGGACCCTTCATCAGGGCATCATGGAGCCCATTCCCTGACAGTTATAGAGGTGATGTGGGCCCAAATCTCTCTATCTGTAACAATACCCTAAATAAGGAACTCCATGGTAGAGGACTTTCTCTATAAACTTGCCAAAGGAACTATATGTTCCATGGGCAGTATATGGATTAACTCTTAAAAACAAAGCAAAACAAAACAAGACAAAAACTCTAGAGAAATAAATTTTCTGGTGTGTTTAATAAAAAATGTTTTTTTCTATAGGAGTCTATAGCCATTTCATTAATGACAACAGATTGACCAACTAATCACAATCCTCTCTTATTTCAGGTACTACTGAGGGCAAAACTCTGGCAGCTGAAAGTACCCACACAGGTCAGGAATTCTGAACATGGCACCCTGGGCAATACAGCTTATGGGGCCCCAGAATGTCCTGTGCAGTCTTCATACATCCAATTCCTTTCTTTCTCAGAGGCCACAACTTTCTCAGGAGGCAGCGGAACCACCCGAGCAGGACCATCAGGAGGTGAGCTTGTTAGGCTGAGGCCTGAGGCTCTCATCATCTCTCTCTCTGGGTGGATACAGGGAACAAATAATGTGAAGGCTTTTGAGGGAGGGGGATTTTCTCTGGGGCCCTATTGTGTCCTATATGTGGTCAGTTATTCTGCTTGTGATTCCATGATCTCAGATGGCTCAGCCAGGCTGTCTTCAGTATCTTGACTTATGGAGACATTTTTTTCTGATATGATGAGGCTTGGGAGTCTATTATACTTATCCCATCCTTCCAGAATGTCCAGCTGTCCTTTACCCAATTTACCTTTCCACCCACAGCTGGACACTTTCTATCCTTTTTCTCATTTAGCTATACATGATGTTGATTTTCTCTCTCCCCTCATGAGAAAACTTTGTGAAGTCAACGATTATTTAAATGCCCCTAGCTGTATCAAAGAGTCCTGCTTAAGGTTAAAACCATGCTGTATTTCTCCTGTAGGCACTTCTGGCACATCAGAAGGATATGTCCCTGGAAGGGAAACAGGTCAGGGTGATTTAAACCCTAGTCTACCTTTGCCTTATAGTAAAAGGGAAACCCAGCAGCAACACATCCATCTCAGTTTGGCCAAGGAAAATGAAGTGCTAGAAGTTGTTCATTTTCCATTCACTATAGAGACAGAGTATCCTCAGGAAAGGGCTTCCAGTGCTTTAGGGCCACATTGATGCTTCCAAGCATAAATGGGGAGAAAATATTGCTGCATTTACCCCTTTTTCTTTTTAGGAGAATCTTCTGGAACAACCATTATATCTGGGAGTTCTAACACACATAGCTTAACAAGAATAAAGTGCCTCATATTTAATGTCAGATGTAATGATATCTCTTTTAGGGTTGCTGTGATAAAATAACGCCCCAGTATCTCCTCTCAGTATTCCAAATTCACAGACTTCCCTACTCTATTTCTTTCCTCAGAGCCCACAACTTCCATCGAAGAGACTGGTCCTTCCAGAACTGTATTCAAAACTGGTGAGACTAAAAAGCGCATAATTTGGGGTCATCTAGATTAGGTCTTTTAACTTTCCTTGAGGGTGTTTGTGGTTTTTATAGGCACTGCAAGTGATTCAATATAGGTTTGTTACTAGGGAGAAATCCTTTTTGAAAGGCTACTTATTGTAAAATTGAGTCTCCCTCTATTGAGGCTGAGGATGGGAAGGGTTTTCCCGTTGTGTTACTATTACCACCAGCATTTGAGCTGGAAGCCAGATAGTTTTCTGTGTGTACATGTGTGAATGTGTGTGAGGCAGGAAAGAGCCCCGTGGAACCAGGGTGCATGCATGCATATGTGTGTATGTATCTTACAATTGGCTTTCCCAAAATGTTCTCCAACATCTGAAGTTTCAACACATTTAAATCTTTTTTCTTTCTTCTTACGTACCTCACAGTAGGCATCACTTCGGTCCCAGGGAGGCAAGCAGGTGAGCATCGAGAAAATGCATCTAGTTTCCCTTTTATCAACTTTGTAGTTGTGCTTGAAGTTGGAAACATTTTCTATGTGCTTTGGTTATGAATTTTTGAAAGCAGGCAAATATATATCGTTCACCATCAGTCTCATGCTCAGAGAGAGATGTATGTTGTAGGAAATAAATAAATACATAAATACAGCATATCCCTTTAAGATTTGGGCCTTCCTAGAACTTACTGAATCACTATGGTCCCCTCAATCCCTTTGTGTTTCAGGCACCTCTGTGGTGGCGCCTGGCACAACAGTTGCCCCTGGAAGTTTCGGCACAGGTGAGTCCACTGTGTGATGGGGAATCCCTTCATGGGTGCTTGCCATAATGTCTTTGAGTGTTTCAATGCAGAAACATCACCATTCCATACCATGCCCTCTGAATCTTTTCTATTCATGTCCTTCCTCTGCCAGCAGCCACAACTTCTCCTGGAGCAAGTGGAATGACTGGGGTTAGAACGACTTCGAGTAAGCACGGACAATCCACTACCTCCTTCTCAGTAGACATTGCCTCAATCACATGCAGTATTTGTACTTCGTGTAAAGAGTCTTTTCTGAACATGGATTACCAGATAGTCAGGATATTACCTAAATGACTAAAGGCCCGACACTCAAATTCCTTTATTTTTCTTTCTTCTGTTCCAAGGAGACTTCATCATGAAGCTAAGGCACTGAGAATCAGTTGTGTGATTGGAGAGACATATTTTTATTTCTCTCATTGATATCTAGAGGAAATAATTGAGTTATGGAAAGTTTTGTCATTAAATTTTCTGTGAGACAGAAATGGTGCATGGAAAACATATGTAGGTTAAATCTTGGTTCTAGAAACCACTGAAAAGAGCTTCTTGGCACTTTGAGAAAACACATAGTTCCCACACCTTCATGATATGACATGTTCATTCTTATTACGGGTAAAGAATTCAGATTTTGATTCCTATCACTTTCTAATTACAACTTTCAATGTGGCAGCCATTGGCAAACTTCTTGCACGTGAAAAATCTAATATTTAAAGCAATAAATAGTGATGATAATAGTAATAAGCATATCAATCATTTATGAGTTCTGACCGTATACCTTTTGAAATTAAGTTTAAATAACTTATTCCAATTAAGAAACACTTACATTTCAATTAAGAACAATATGATTTGAAAATGTTTTACCTCACCATTTAACAATTATACTTGGATATTGAAGGTTTCCATCACGTTTACAGTCAGAAAGATTTCTCTTGTGACTTAATAGTAGGTGACAAGACATTTTGATTTAGGCTTATTGCATGTCTTGACATCCACTTAGCTCATCCCTCTTCCTTAATACTCAATTAATTTTGGTTTTCTTTGCATTTTTAAGAGACTACAACTTCCCTAGGTGGAATTGGCACCACTAGAACTGAAATAAAATCAGGTAAATATGTTGTAGTATTCATTATTTATTGTTGTATTTTGATAGATTTCTTAGAGGAAACATTTTTTAACAATGAGTTTTTAAGTTACAGAAAATTTGCATTGATGATGCAAAGAATAACTTTAACGTGGAGTGCAGTTCTAAATTTCTTTTAAGGCTGTAATATTTCAGGGGAAACAGAATTTCTTCTTAGATCTGGATTTGTAAACATGTGGGCCCAAATTTCCTGAAGGCTTTCCCTTCTTAGAGACTAACTTCAGGGTTCTAGGCCTCTGGAGAGGACAGTTGCAGAAGCTTCAGCTCTGCAATTATTTCCCTTTGAGAAGAGCATAGTCTGTTTATCATCATAGTATTGACTTGTATTCAGCATAGAAACCATTAGGTTGTCATACTTCACTTCAGAGATAAAAATTCAAAATTTTCTTTTTTTCTCCTTTCTCTTTCTTTCCTTCCCATCCTTCTTCTTCTTTTTTTTCTTTTCGCTAGGAGCCACCACTGGAGCACCAGGAAGTAAGACAGGTAGATTTCACAAATGCCTTTTATATGGCCTTCAACATTGGCAAAAATAAGTCATCAGGGCAGTCATAGTATCCTTGGCCTTGCGAAGGCACACAGAAAACACAAAACATGTCTGTCCTCCTGTCAGTTATAGGTCCAGGAAGTGTCTTTTCCTGCTCCAAAGTCAAAGACAGGCATGTTGCTTACCACATTCTTCTAAGCATTACAAAAGAGTGCCCATCTTTCTCTTTTTTCCTACCTAGGCACAGCTGGAGTGCCCTCTGCTACAACAGCTGCCCCTGGGAGCTCCAACTCAGGTAAAGCACCAGGCTGGGAGGAACCACTGCTTGGAAAGGGCTCCTCAGTGGGGTGTCTGCCTGGGCAATTCTACCATACTTTTCTCAGGTTCTTCTAATCTTTGCCCTCACTGCTATTCTTTTTTCGTCTTTTTCAGAGACCACAATCTCTGTAGGAGAAAGTGGAATAACAAGTGCTGAAATAGTCACAGGTGAGCTCTCCTAAGGAACTAAGTGTGATTTGTAAGTTTCCCATGTGTTGCTAGAAATATAGCAGAACTCATTGATTCCCATATCTGGCATATTAGACACAAATTCAGCAGGTGTTCAATATTTAACATCATTAAATATGGTTCATAAATTTCAACTTTCCCTCCTTATATCTGCCTTGGGCCTAAAGGCACTTGATCAAGGCATCATGGGACCCATTCCCTGATAGTTATAGAGGTGACTTGAGCCCAAATCTATCTTCCTGTGTCTAAACCTTAAAAAAGGGCCTCAGTTGTGATGTGTGTAAACTTGCTGAGGAAACTGTATGTTCCATGGGCAGTAAATGGATTAACTCCTAAAATACAAAATCCAGAAAAATAAATTTTTAGTATATTGATGCAAATAAGTATTTTCTTTTTCCTTTAATAGCTTATTCTCATATCATTAAGGAGGACAAATTGACCAACTGACCACATAATCTTTTCTTATTTCAGGTACTACTGAGGGCATCTCTGGCAAAACTCTGGAAACTGGAAGTGCCCAAACAGGTCAGGAATTCTAATCACGACCTGCTGAGCAGTCTAGTCTCTGAGAGCCACAGAATGTCATGTGTAGTCATTATACCGCCAATTCCTTTCTCTCTCAGAGGTCACAACTTTCTCAGGAGGCAAACGGACCACCCGAGCAGGCCCACCAGGTGAGCTTATCAGGCTGAGGCCTGCTCTCATCTCTCTATTTGGGTGGCTGCAGTGAACAATAACATGAAGGTTTTTGAGGGAGGAGGATTTTCTCTGGGGCCATATTATGTCATATCTACCTGGCCCGTGATTTTGCTTGTGATTCCATGACCCCAAAGGGCTCAGCCAGGCTATCTCCAGTATCCTGGCTTATGGAGACATTTTTTTCTGATAGGAGGCTTGAGAGTCTATTGCATGTATTCCAACCTTCCAGAACTTCCAGTCCTTGTTTTCCCAGTGTACTTTTCCACCCGCAGCTTGACACTTTCTGTCATTTTTCTCATTTACTTTTACAAGATGTTTGTTTCCTCTCTCCCCTCACCAGAAAGCTTCATGAAGACAACTGATTATAAAACGCCCCAAGTTGTATCAAAGAGTTCTACTTATAAAGATAAAATTATGCTTTGTTTCCTCTGTAGGCACCTCTGTCATACAAGGGGGATATGCTCCTAGAAGGCAAACAGATTAGGGTGATTTAAACTCTATTCTACCCTTGTGACATAGTGAAAGAGAAACCCAGTAGCAACACATTCATCTCTGGTTGGCCTGGAAAATGAAGTGCTAGGAAGTTGTTCATTTTCCATTCATTATGGAAATAGAATGTTCTCAGGAAAGGGCTTCAGTGCTTTAGGGTTGCCATGTTGATCCTTCCAAGCTTAATTTGGGAGACAATGCTCTATTATTCCATTTCCATTTTCTTTTTCCATTTCAGGTATCACGGGATAATCTTCTAGAATGACCATTGTATCTGGAAGTTCTAATGTGTTGTACTTAATGTCAAATGTCATTCTATGTATTTTAGGGCTGCTGTGATAAAATCTCACCCGAGTATCCTCTCCCAGTATTCCACATTCATAGACTTTACCACTCTCTTTCTTCTCTCAGAGGCCACAACTTCCATTGAAGAGACTGGTACTTCTGGAACTGGATTCAAAACTGGTGAGAAGAAACAGCCCCTGATTTGGCATAATAAGTGTTAGGTCTCTTAAGCTTTGCATGAGAGAGTCTGTGTTTTATTTAGGGATGCTGGAAGTGATTCAAGATAGTTTTGCTGGTGGAGATACAATTTTTTTTGAATTATAATAATTCTAGAATGGAGACTGACAGCTTTATGTCTAAGGATGGAATGGAATTTCTCCATTCATGTTACAACAGTCACTAGCACTTGAGGTGGAATTCAGAAAGTTTTCCATGAAAGTGTGTGAAATACAAAAGAGCCTCATGGACCCAGGATGCATGTGTTTATATGTGTGTGCATGCTTACACATTTTCTTGCTTTTTATCTTCTCCTACATCTGATGGTTTCAGCACATTTAAAACATTTCCCCCCTCTTTTCTATCTCACAGCAGGCATCACTGCAGCACCAGGAAAGCAAGCAGGTAAGCATTGGGGAAATCCATCTAGTTTCCCTTTTATCAAACTCCAAAAGTGCCTGAAGCTGAGGACACTGTCTATCTGCTTTAGTTGTGAAGCACTGACAACCAGCAAATGCATCTAGTTCACTAACTGCCATATCCTCAGGGAAAATGACTTCTCGTATAGAAAATGAATATAGTATATACCTTTTAGATTCGGGTGTTCATTTGACTTACTCACTCATCATGGTCACCTCAATCCCTCTGTGTTTCAGGCACCTCTGGGGTGGCACCTGGCACAACAGTTGCTCCTGGAAGTTTCAGCACAGGTAAGTACACAATTTGGCACAGAGCCATTTCTTGGATGCTTTCTACAATAATGTGTCTTTCCTTTTGCTGCCTCTGTGCAAAAGCAGACCATTCCCTTTCTAAATCCCAGAATGTTTTCCATACTTTTTTCACTCTCTCAGCAGCTACAACTTCTCCGGGAGCAAGCAGAGTGACTGGCACTGGACCCACTGCAGGTGAGCCCTGATGAAGCACGACCTGCTTCTCAGTAGACAACGTTGCCTGAATCACATCTAATGTTTGTACTTCCTGTGAAGAGTATTTTCAGAACAAGCATTATCATATTGGCAGGATTTTACCTAATTACCAAATGTGACACTCAGCCTCCTTCATCGTCCTTTCCTCTGCTTCAGGGAGACTTCACCATGGAGCTGAGGCACAGAGAATCAGTTGGGTGATTGGAGAGAAATGTCTTTCTTTCTCTCATTGATATCTAAAGGAAGTAATTGAGATAATGAAATTTTTGTCATTAAGTTTTCTGAGATAGAAATGGTGCATGGAAGACATATACAGATTCACCTCCTGGGTCTAGAAACATCTAAAAAGGAGCTTGTTGGCACATTGAGAAAACACAGTTTCCTCACCTTCATCTTCAGCCATTTTCTTTCTTATTTTGGGCAAAGAATAAAGATAATGAATCCTGTCACTTTCTAATTCCAAGTTCCAATGTGGTAGGTGCTGGCAATTTTTTTTTTTTTTTTTTTTTGAAGAGAGGACATCCAAGCAAAGGCAATTTGTGGCCAGCCCTGAGATTGTCCCCACTCCCTCTGGCAAAATTCTTGCACATGGTACTGGTACCAAAACAGAGATATAGACCAATGGAACAGAACAGAGCCCTCAGAAATAATATCACACATCAACAACCATCTGATCTTTGATAGACTTGATGAAAACAAGAAATGGGGAAAGAATTCCCTATTTAATAAATGGTGCTGGAAAAACTGGCTAACCATATATAGAAAGCTGAAACTGGATCCCTTCCTTATACCTTAGACAAAAAAATAATTCAAGATGGAGTAAAGACTTAAATGTTAGATCTAAAACCATAAAAACCCTAGAAGAAAACCTAGGTAATACCATTCAGGACATAGGCATGGGCAAGGACTTCATGTCTAAAACACCAAAAGCAATGGCAACAAAAGCCAAAATTGACAAATGGGATCTAATTAAACTAAAGAGCTTCTGCACAGGAAAAGAAACTACCATCAGAATGAACAGGCAGCCTACAGAATGGGAGAAAATTTTTGCAATCTACTCATCTGACAAAAGGCTAATATCCAGAATCTACAGAAACTCAAACAAATTTACACGAAAAAAATCAAACAACCCCATCCCAAAGTGGGCAAAGGATATGAACAGACACTTCTCAAAAGAAGACATTTATACACCCAACAGACACATGAAAAAATGTTCATCATCACTCGCCATCAGAGAAATGCAAATCAAAACCACAATGAGATACCATCTCACACCAGTTAGAATGGCAATCATTAAAAAGTCAGGAAACAACAGGTGCTGGAGAGGTTGTGGAGAAATAGGAACACTTTTACACTGTTGGTGGGACTGTAAACTAGTTCAACCATTGTGGAAGACAGTGTGGCAATTCCTCAAGGATCTAGAACTAGAAATACGATTTGACCCAGCCATCCCATTACTGGGGATATACCCAAAGGATTATAAATCATGCTGCTGTAAAGACACATGCACATGTATGTTTATTGTACCACTATTCACAATAGCAAAGACTTGGAACCAACCCCAGTGTCCATCAATGATAGACTGGATTAAGAAAATGTGGCACAAATACACCGTGGAATACTATGCAGTCATACAAAAGGATGAGTTCATGTCCTTTGTAAGGACATGGATGAAGCTGGAAACCATCATTCTCAGCAAACTATTGCAAGGACAAAAAAACCAAACACCGCATGTTTCTCACTCATAGGTGGGAATTGAACAGCGAGAACACTTGGACACAGGGTGGGGAACATCACACACCAGGGCCTGTCATGGGGTGGGGGTGGGGGGGAGGGATAGCATTAGGTGATATACCTAATGTAAATGACAAGTTAATGGGTGCAGCACACCAACATGGCACATGTATACATATGTAACAAACCTGCACGTTGTGCACATGTACCCTAGCACTTAAAGTATAATTTTAAAAAAAGGAAATTCTAATACTTAAATCAATGAAAATGATGATAATAGTAGTGAGCTTATCTATCATTGATGAGTTCCTTTGTATAACCATTTTTATTAAGAGGTTTATATATCTTATTCCAATTAAGAACTACCTAAAGTCTAATAACCATATGAGTTAAAATTCTTTCATTCCCCATTTTAAAAAAATACCCTTGTGAATTGAAGGTTTACATCACCTTTACAGTCAGGAAACTTTTTTTTCTAACTTAGTAGGTGGCAAGACATTTTGAACTGGGCTTCTCTCATGTAATGATATCAGCTTAGCTCATCCCTTTTTCTTAGCACTCAATTAATTTTAGTTTTCTTTCCATCTTTAAGAGACCACAATTTTCCTAGGAGGAAGTAGCACCACTGGAGCAGAAATAAAATCAGGTGAAGATTATGGGGGTTTCATTATTTACTGTTGTATTTTGATAAATTTGTTAGAGGAAACATTTTTTTCAATGAACTTATTTTGGAATAATTGTAAATTATAGAAGGGTTGAATAGATTATGCAAATAATCTCTTTAATGTGGAATAGAGTTTTTCCTTTCCTTTTGAAGCTATTTCAAAGCAACCAGGATTTCCTTTCAGATTTGGAACAACTTGGGCCCAAATTTCCAAAAGGCTTTTTCTTCTCTAGGACTAGCCTCAGGGTTCGAGGCCTCTAGAGAGGAGAGTTACAGTAGCTCTGGCTCTGAAAAGGTTTTTCCTTTGAAAATAACTCAGTGTGTGTATCATTACAGTACTGACTTGTATTCAGCAGAGAAATCATTAAGATGTCACATTTTAGTTCAGGGGTAAAAATTCAAACTTTCCTTTCTTCTTTCTTTTCTCCCTTTTCTTCCTCTTCCTCCTCCTCCTCCTCCTTCTTCCTCTCTCTTTTCCTTTTCATTAGGAGCCACCACCAGAACACCAGGAAGTAAGACAGGTAAACTTGGAGAACGTCTTTGATATGACTTTCAATCTTGGCAAAAATAATCAGAGCAGGCACATTAGCCACTGCATTAATCTCGGCCTTACAAAGGCACACGGTAAACATAGAAAATACCACCTCCTGTCAGTTATAGGTCCAGGAAGCATCTTTTGCTGCTCCAAGGTCCAGGTAGACATGATGCTGGCCACATTCTTCTAAGGGTTACAAATGTGTCAATCTGTTGATCTTTTTTATTTCTTTCCTTCCTAGGCACAGCTGGAGTGCCCTCTGGGACAACAGTCACCCCTGGGAGCTCCAATTCAGGTAAAGCACCAGGCTGGGAGAAACCACTGCTTGGGAAGGGCTCCTCAATGAGGTGTCTCTGCCTGGGTGATCCTACCATGAGTTCTCAGATTCTTCAAATCTTTGACCTCACCGCTATTCTTTTTCCCTTTTTCTCAGAGGCTATAACTTTCTCTAAAATCACTGAAGCAGTAACAGTCTCAGGTGAAAATGTGAAGTTTGTAAAATAGTTCTAACAATTCAAATTGATTGAAATAAATACAGAGTGATTTCCTATGGAAATCTTTGTCCAAGCCCCCAAATTTCAGAATATTAGTGTTTTACCAAAATTTTTACATTTATAGATAGCAGAATATTCTCTCTCTTTTCTCTTTTACAGGATCCATGACCACTGCACTGGGGAGCCAACTCTCCAGCAGTCAAACAGGTAAGCATGGGAAAGTATAAATATCTTCCTGATATTTACCAGTATTCAGATAATAAGCATACTTCTAATGTGAGTCCTTAGCCTTGGCTTTTTTTTTTTTTTTGGAATGAAGTATCCTTGTTGAAAGGTGTATGAGGAATAATGGAATACGCCCTCTGAGTTAACAAAAAACATATAATGTTTTTCTTCTTAGCTCTTCTGTTAATGTAAAGGAAATGATGTAAGTTTCCTTCTCTTAGTGATTCCAGGTTCCAGTGGCATCATCTCTCACACAACTGTTGCACCTGGAAGTTCTGTTATAGGTAAGTGAATATTTTCAATGGCAGTCATCACTTGTTTAATTTCAAGGAGGAATATGTAACCCCAAACATCCTTTCTGCTTCATTTCCTCTTGCAGAGGCGAAAGCTTCCTTAGAAGCCATCAGAGTCACTGTTGTGAAATCACTGAGAACTAGGGGTCTCAAAGGTTAGCATGGCCATTAAGTAGTATCATGAGTTTGCCTCTGGATCTGAAAGATTATCGTATAGGGAGGGCAGGTCCTCCCATCCACACCCCTGAGCTGACTTCTGAACCAGCCTTTTCCAATGCCTGGCCTTAGGACATAGATTTCTGGAGAGGGTAGCAGGAGCAGTAATTCCCTGGACAATTAACCCAGTGGATATTATAGATATTACTACAGTATCAGCAGGAGTCAAGACTGGCCCAGAAGGTCTGTCTCAGGTGAACAGATGACTAAAATGAACTCAGAAATGGTTTGCTCTCCATCCTGAGATTTAAGTATTAAGTTGCTGAAGGGTTGCCTCAGTGATTGATTATAGGTCAAAACATACTCAGAATCGTTTTTCCTACTTTCAGTCATCAGGAACCACCTCTGATGCATCAGACAATCAAGTCACTGGAAGTAAAACAGGCAAATATGTTAAAGAAATTCTTTTGTCTCACATTTGAGGGTTTTATATTATATATGCTTGGAAAGCCTACTAAAAAGTAGGCTTCTTGAGAAAAAAAGTCTCTGTTCAATGATCCCTAGTACTAAACAGGGCCCAATAAATATTTATTGAATGAATGAAATAATTAAAATATAGGAAAAATATATAATTCAATCCAGGAACAAAAAGGCCAGTGGAAGAACATGCTCAAAGGACTGCCACATAGACAAAGCAGGCTGTGTGAATGGTGCCTCCTGGAGCTGGCCAGTGTACAATATGAGTGATATGGCCCTGGAAATACAGATTTAGTTTATACCTAGACTGCCTCCATGCAAAAGATTCTTTATAACACCATAACCTTCTCATTTCAGGCACTACTGGTGTGGCCTTGAGCACAGCTGTTGCACCTGGAAGTTCCAGTACAGGTAGGCTAACAAGCTGAGAAGAAAGCTCCCTTTCTGGAAATAAGATGGCAAAAATGTCTTTCACATTGCTCTTCTTCTATAAGAGCATCACAGTATATTTCCCCATCCTTCTAAGTCCTCATCCTTTACTCGTTGCTTCTCTTTTTCTCAGAAGCCACAACTTCCACAGGAGTCCATAGAACCACTGTAGTGGGATGGAAGACAGGTGAGAATTAATGGTGTGTGTTTGTGCATGCATGTATGACTTTTGAGTGATAATAAATTACAATTATACTTTGCTTCTTAATAGGATAGTTTTTCAAGGAGGAGCTTTTGAGGAACTCTCATCTAAGATCAGCGTTTTGTTACTTAATTTTGAATTAACTTGGGCAAATTGCCTTCCATTTCCAGGGCCAAGCCTGACATATATAAGTCTCTGCAAATGAGAGTGAAAGTGATAATTGTATGAAAAGTTTTCTTTTTCCATTTTAGTTATCTCCATTTTAGGTATATCAGAAAAATGAATTACTGGCTCAGAGGATTCCATTTCAGGTCAACAGAAGGCCAAAATGCACACAGATTTGCCTCGAACGATATATTTTTCCTTGAGCACAATAATGACTGAAATGTACCGTAGTTATCCCTATAACTCTAGTCTACATTTATATTCCAAAGTTTTTCTATTTTTATCCTTTTAAGAGCTACCACTAGAGGGTCAGCAAACCAAGGAACTGGAAGCACAATAGGTAAAAATGGCAGGAAAGAGGGCCGCTTGTCTTACTGCCATTGAATTCCAGACAAATGTAGTCCTCTGTTGAGGAATTTGTATCTTTTTTTGATTTGAGAATAAAACTATGCATGAGAAAACACAGGCCAGGCACGATGGCTCACACCTGTAGTCCCAGCACTTTGGGAGGCCGAGGTGGGTGGATCACCTGAGGTCAGTAGTTTGAGCCTGGCCAACATGGTGAAACCTCTTCTCTACTAAAAATTCAAAAATTAGCCAGGTGTGGTGGCATGAGCCTGTAATCCCAGCTACTCAGGAGGCTGAGGCAGGAGGATCACTTGAACCTGGGAGGCGGAGGTTACAGTGAGAGATTGTGCCATTGCACTCCAGCCTGGGTGACAGAGAAAGACTAGGGTAGCTTCTGGCAACACATCTAAACCTGGGAGTTCAAACACGGGTGAGCCAGCCAGCTGGTGAGACTCCACAGAATGATTTACTAGTAAAGTGCCTCCCGTGGCACTGTTATCAAGAACAGTGCATCCTTCACTTTCCTCACAATGCTAATTCCTCTCACTTCATATTTTCCTACCTTTCCTCTCTAAGAAGCTATGACGTCCTTTAGAGGCACTGAGACCACAGGAAGTGGAATGAATACAGGTGAGCACACGAGCTTCCTAACCTGTCCACTTTTCACTTAAAATAATAGCCATAGTAGTTAACACTTTCTAGCATGAACTATGTTCCAAGCACTACTCCACGTTTTTCTCATTATTCTTTTATCCCTCATCCCAAATTGTGAGGTAAGCACTATTGTTCTCACAGACTTTCCAGATGAGAAAAACCTATGGCTCAAAGATATTCAGTAACTGAATGAAGATCACTCAGCGAGCAAACAACAGATTTCAACTCAGGCACTCTGGCTTCAAAATCCATCCTCTTAACCATGATACTAAATCACCACTACACTATACCGCTACACTCTTTTGTCACATCTCAACTCTTTTAGACTACTACAATTTCTACGATACCAATATTTTACCCAAATGAAAATTCAACAGGTAATCAGTCCTGCTTTGTTCCTTTTTCTAGGGGTATCAGGTAGCCAAGTCACTAGCATTCCACTAGGTAAGTAAAGTACCTTTGTTTTCCTGACATTGAGTCCAGAAAAAGAGACGTTCTCATTGAGACTCCACCACCACCTCACATTGCACCCTTCCCCCACCAAGTTTATAGTGAGAATGGAACATTACATTTGCAAAATACAAAATAACTTTGGAACAAGCTGTCCCTGAAAATGTTTTTTTCTTGCATAATAAAGAATTCTGTCGTTGCCTCATTCTATTATAGAATGGGCTTTTATTATAAGAAAACAATTGATATAGTGGTACCCTTCCATTTTGTTTTTAGGTACTACTGTGGTGGTCTCTGGCAACACCATCTCACCTAGCAGTGTCAACACAGGTGAGTCAATGAGGAAACAGATACTGTTGGTTTTTTTTTTTTTTTTTGGTTGGGTGCTAACTCTGCAGCAATGGCACATTATGTCTTTTGATGATTTTCTGTTAGCCCTCACTACTTTCTTCCTTTTTATTCTCAGAAGATATAACTTCCATGGAAGGAAGCATAATCAATGAAAGTGGAATTGGCAAATATATATATACACACACACACACACAAATAAATATATATATATACACACACATATATTAATATACATGAGAAAAAATGAGAAATGAGAAAAAATGACAAATGTATATATTATTTTTTTCTTGAGATAGTCTCACTCTTGAGATAGTCTCCAGCCCAGGCTGGAGTGCGGTGGTATGACCTCAGCCTACTGCAAATTCCACCTCCAGGGTTCAAGCAATTCTCTTACCTCAGCCACTCAAGTAGCTGGGATTACAGGTGTGCACCACCACACCAAGCTATCCTTTTTTTTTTTTTTTTTTTGTATTTTTAGTAGATATGGGGTTTCACCATGTTGGCCAGGCTGGTCTTGAACTCCTGGCCTCAAGTGATCTGTCTTTCTTGGCCTCCCAATGTGCTGGGATAACAAGTGTGAGCCACTGCGCCTGGCCAAAGAATTGGCAACTCTTGAGTTTCTACAAATCTACATTGGGCTTTTGCCTTTTCATAGAGATATTTGTTAAACAAAGCTTGTATTTATAAAAATCATATCATTTCTCCTGGGGCCAAACCTTATACTACAATTATAGAAAAAGAGGCTCAGAGTCCAGAAAGATTCCCCTTTTAACATTTAAGCTATTACCCAGTACATACAGAGGAAATATAAATCCGTATTGTTCTATTTAAGGCAGCAGAGGTGATAGAAGTTACTCTAGAGGTTTAGATCTGTCATATTTTGGAATTTGGATGTTATAAGTTTATTGAATGCAGTTGAATACCTTTACACAAATATTGTTTTCATTTCTTGTCACTAGAAGCTACCAGTGGCACATCTGAGAGATCAAACCCTGGAAGTGAAATAGGTAAGCGTGAAAAATACCCCGAAACCTCTGACATTAAACTCTAAGGAGCCAAATAATCAAGGCTGGACTACAAACTAATGTGTTTACTGTGGCTCTGAATTTAAAAATGGAGAACACACTTCATGATGACAGGATAGCACAAGCTTTCTGCTGCTTTCAAGTCATAGACAGTCATTGGCGTCCATGTTCTTCTTGGGATGGTAAATGCATCACAATTTGGGGTCTCTCTTTCCCTCTCCCTGCTTTAGGTACCACTGGTATAGTCTCTGGCACAACAGTTGCATCTGGAAGTTCCAACACAGGTAACCTAATAGGGAATGAGGGGTTTTAGTCATGGAATATGACTGAGTCCCTCCCCAGAAACATACACACTCTCTACCGTACCATGGGAATACCACGGGATTTTCTCAGTTATAGGATTCTTCTGAATTTACTTCTTTTCTCCCTTCACTTAGAAGCCACAACTTCTTTGGGCAATGGTGGAACCACTGAGGCTGGAAGTAAAATAGGTGGGCACTAGCAATCAAATAATTATTTTTTTCTTTTCATCTTAAACTAAATCAAATTGGCTATAATGAACTTAGTGGACGTTTTCCTCAATCATTGTATACAAATTACTGGTATATAAATAGTTTACTCCTTGTGAATTGCTGCTTATTTGCAATACAATGACATCCTGAGAACATGCCTAATATATCACTTAAGGCAAAAAAGTTCCTGATATAAACCTTTTAGTTCACTTGAGAAACCTATTATTTTTTTCTAAACCAAATCCTAATTTTAGATGAAAAGGAATTCATAAATTGATTCTCTCCTCTTGTGATTGCAGTTACCACTGGGATAACTACTGGCACAACCATTGTATCTGGGAGTTCCAACACAAGTGAGTCATAAAAGTGTTGAAGAAACCTGCCTATGTGAACTTCTGGGGACCTGATGGCTCCCACAGGGATATTACATAAAGTAAGACTGTTACTCGTTTTTCCAAATGTCTGCATTCTATACCACTTTCTCCTATTTCTTCTCAGAGGCTACAACTTCTACAGGCATTGGAGTTGCCACTGGAGTTGGAATGGCAACTGGTGAGTGGT